>NC_143021.1:37274727-37581772 GCF_055824585.1 Amblyomma mixtum | reverse complement strand
AACAACATCTACAGTGACGTGGTGGAGTATCGAATGAGGGTTCATGTGTTTGGAAATAGTCCTTCACCAGCAGTTGCAACCTATGGGCTGCGGAGAACAGCACGAGAAGGAGAGGAAGAATTTGGCAGCGACGTCAGGCAGTTCATCGAGAGGGATTTCTATGTGGACGATGGGTTGAAGTCTCTTTCTACAGACAAGGAAGCCATCAGCCTGATACGCCGCGCACAGCAGATGTTGGCCGCGTCAAACCTCAAGCTCCACAAAATAGCCTCTAACTGCCCTACAGTGTTGGAAGCATTTCCAGAAAAAGACCGTGCCAAGGATTTGAAGGATCTTGACTTGTGCAATGGCACGCCGCCAATCCAACGCAGTCTGGGAGTTTCTTGGAACCTGAAGAAGGATGTCTTCACATTTACGACTCCAATCCAAGAGAAGCCATTCACTCGACGCGGTGTCTTGTCAGTGGTGAATAGCCTGTACGACCCACTTGGGTTTGTTGCTCCAGTCATCGTTCAAGGGAAGTCCCTCCTCCGAGAGCTGGTCGTTGGGACATGCGACTGGGACTGTCCACTTCCTGAAGACAAGAGGGCCGCGTGGGAGACGTGGAAAGACTCCTTGCAATTGCTCGAGCAGCTGGACATACCTCGCACCTATTCCCATGCCTCACTCACTACCGCACAGCGCAAGGAACTGCACATATTCTCCGACGCATCAACCAAGGCTGTGGCTGCAGTGGCTTACCTCAGAGTGACATATCCAGATGGTGCGTGCCATGTCGGGTTCGTCATAGGAAAGGCTAAGCTAGCACCACATCCGGAACACACCATCCCAAGGCTTGAACTGTGCGGCGCGGTGTTGGCAGTGGAGCTAGCAGAGCTCGTCAGTCGTGAAATAGATATGGAGCTTGATGCTGTAAATTTCTACACTGACAGCAAGGTGGTCCTAGGTTACATACATAATGAGACTCGGAGGTTTTATGTGTATGTCAGTAACAGGGTCGAACGCATCAGGAGCTCTACACGGCCAGAGCAATGGCACTACGTTCCTTCAGACGTGAACCCTGCGGACCTCGGAACAAGGTCTGTGCCAGCAGCCCAAATGTCAGGATCGGCCTGGCTGACAGGCCCGGAGTTTTTGTATCATCAAGAACACTGCTCGCGGGTATTGAAGGGCAAGTTCGACTTGGTCGATGCTGATTCTGACACGGAGGTGCGGCCCCAGGCAAACGTTCTCGCAACCAGTGTAGACGTGCAAGAACTCGGCAGCAGGCGGTTCGAGCGCTTCTCGAGTTGGATTAAGCTGACTCGCGCAGTTGCAATGCTCGTGCGGCTGGTGAGCAAATTTCGGGGCACCTCTCACAACGTGTCAGACTGCCCGCATAACAGCTCATCTCGACAACTAGGACCTTCTACAGAACACCTAGCCCGAGCGAAGGCAGTCATTATTCTGTCTGTCCAGAAAGAAGCCTTTTCAGAAGAGTTGAAAAGCTTGCAACGAGGAAAGCGACTTCCGAAGTCAAGCCCTCTGTGGAGACTGGACTCATGGGTTGATTCCGACGGTCTTTTGAGAATTGGTGGCCGACTAGACAGAGCAAACCATTTCGATCAGCTAGAGCGGAAGCCCATCATCTTGCCAGGACGACATCACGTCACCACCCTGATTGTGCGGCATTACCACGAGCTGGTAAAACATCAAGGCCGCCATTTCACTGAGGGAGCAGTCAGGGCAGCTGGGTTCTGGATCGTCGGAGCTAAGCGTAGCATCGCCTCATACATACACAGTTGTGTTACGTGTTGCAAGCTCAGAGGAAGGCAGCTGCAGCAGAAGATGGCAGACCTGCCTGCAGAAAGGCTAAGCAGCGAGCCGCCTTTCACTTATGTCGGATTAGATGTATTTGGCCCGTGGCAAGTCGCTTCTCGTCGGACCAGAGGCGGTGAGGCCAACAGCAAAAGGTGGGCCGTGCTCTTCACTTGCATGAGTATCCGCGCTGTTCACATCGAAGTGATCGAGAGCATGGACACCTCAAGTTTTATTAATGCTCTCCGGAGATTCTTCGCCATAAGGGGCCCGGCAAAGCAGCTGAGGTCCGATTGTGGTACGAACTTTGTTGGAGCGTGCTCAGAACTAAAACTGGACACCAGTGGCCCAGACCACGAGAAGCTAGGAACATTCCTGTCAGACCAAGGATGCACTTGGGTATTCAACCCCCCTCATGCTTCTCACATGGGAGGAGTGTGGGAAAGAATGATAGGAGTCACACGGCGAATTTTGGACTCCATGCTTCTTGAGAGTACCTCTCGTCGCCTTACTCACGAAGTATTGGTAACCTTCTTGGCGGAAGTCTCGGGGATCATAAATTCCCGACCCCTCGTTCCTGTCTCAACGGACCCCGAGTGCTGGGAAGTGCTGACTCCTTCAACACTCCTGACCCAGAAAGTCGGCGGCAACACAGTGCCACCAGCCTTCGGTGAAAAGAATGTGTATCGGCGACAGTGGCGGCAGGTTCAGTGGCTGGCCGACACCTTTTGGTGCCGTTGGCGACGCGAGTTCCTTACCACCCTGCAGAGTCGTCGGAAGTGGCAGGGGACAACTCGGAATCTCAAGGCAGGTGACCTCGTGCTCCTGAGAGACAGCCAGATTCATCGCAACGAGTGGCCCATGGGACTCATTGTGAACGCCATCGCGAGCGTGGACGGCAGGGTGCGAAAGGTCGAGATCAAGACGGCGACACGGGGAGTGATTAAGACGTTTCTCCGTCCTGTGACTGAGACAGTCCTGCTTATTCCGTGTGAGGACTGAACACATCACATAGTGGTTATATGTATAACCAGACGGGGAGTGTGCTGTCCCGAGTCCAGTTTGAATTTCCCGCCCGGGCGCCAACTTCATCTGCGAACACTGGACTTCTCTCCTCCCCGCTCTTTCTCTTCCTTCTCCCCGCGCGCCTTCCCTCTCGCCCGCGTGCTTTCTCCCTCTTTACACCTCCCTCCGGAGGTGTCATGTTACGTAACTCGTGACTCTTTCCTTCCTTCTACCGCGCTGCACGACTGCGGCAGCACCGCGTTTTTACAAGTTGTAAATGCCTGGATAAATATTCGATTTTCCTTGTGTTTGCGACCTGTCATCTATCTGAGGAGTGGCCGCATCCCCAACGCGTGCCACGGAATTAGAATACAATGTTTTTCTGGCATCTGACCTGGTGCTTTTCCTGCCATTCTTCGTATTCCTCTGCGTCAGGTTTCGGACCGAGTTCACAACCTAAGCAAAAATTGCTTAGGACGACGTAGTCCAACACATAGCCGGTGAAAAGCTCGATCACAGCTCCGACGCCGATATGCGACGAATGGCCCCGCGTCATCCATGTCCCGTCAAAGCGTACGGCAATATTATTTCGGTGGCCAAAGCACAACTCTTCATACAGCGTCGCCACTTCACGCGCGCACTGCTTCATTGCGGTTTCCGCTGCTCGCGTGGCAGCGGGCTGTAGGGCAGCTTTCAGGTGTTTCTGAAAAGTTTTTTTGTGCATTGCTCGCCCAGACAACCCCATGGCCGAAAAAATGTCGTTCATGGCCGTTTGGCCGTTGCCAGTTGATAGCATTGCACGGCTCGCGAGCATGTTTACCTCGAAGGGGTTGCAACGTTTAGCGCCGTCAACCCTCCGAGAGCTCCACGCGGACGAAACTTCGCCACAGTTTTCGCACATTAATACTAGCTTCGTAGCGATGCCATAATCTCGATCACCCCGCACTATCTCCACACACCCGCGGCACGTTTTACACGCCGCAAGACTCACAAGCACATTCAAAACGGCGAGATCTAGTATGACGTAATCAGCAGCTGACACAGGCGACGCTTCCTCTGTACTGTTCCTGAAACGCTCTAGCTTCCTTTTTGTTGCTGACGTTGAGTCAATCTGTCGAAGCGCAGCTTTCTCACGGGCACTCGCTCGTTGCAGTTCGCTGCTCGTCACGACCGTCGTGCCAATCCTCACGCGACCGTAGTCGCCGCGAACAGACTCACTGTTCAGGCAGCCCAGCGAAGCCGGCGAGGCACAATTTTCCGACGTTGCAGCATCCACGCTCGATTGCTGGGCATCCACAACGTGTTGCAGAGGCGTCGATTCATTTTCACGCTCCGCGGCGTCAATTGTTACGCGGCCGGAGTCGCGGCGAAGAGAGGCGCGGTGCACGTTGTCCAACGCAGTCGGGGCGGCGATGTTTTCCGGCGGCGCAGCATCTGCAGTCGATTGCCGAGCACCCACTAAGCCTTCGGACGGCACCGATTCATCTACGCGCTTTTTGCTTTTCTTTCGCCTCCGCCCGTAGCGGTTGACAGAACGGAATTTTGTCGGACCTCCAGGCATGGCGATGTGCGCGTCGGGCAGGTCTCAAACAAAATGGCGTCTTTGTTGGGCGCCCATGGCCACCCGTTCCGACGGAGCCAATCGTAAGCCGCCATATTGGTCACGTGCCTGAACTGGCCAATAGCAATGCACGCTGCGCGTTTTTTTTTTGTGATCGTTTTATCCACGACCGCAGCAGCCTCAGGGTTGCTGCTTGAAAGAAAAAAAAGGTGGAAGCGCGAACTTTCGAACGAGACCAAAATGGCGCCGGTGGAATGCGTTGTTCCCGAGCTGCGAGCAGTAGAAATCGGGCACGATTTGTCCTCAATTTAAAGGGCCGCGATCGCGGATTCGGTTCTTTCGGCCTATCTAGCGTCGGAAATACGGGTTATTTTTGCACCGAAATTTGTAATTAGGTGCGGAAATGTGTCAGGATCCCGAAAATGGAGACTTTGAAAATTCGATTTTTGGGCTGATTTTCGATCGCTAAGAGCCGGGTCCCCCCTTAATCGCAGTCAGGTAGATGCAATCTACTTTTCCATGACTAAAGCCTTCGATATGGTTTCCCATGAGGTACTTCTGATGAAGATGGAAAGATACGGACTTTGCCCCATGCACTGCAGGTGGCTCAAAAGCTACCTTGGCAGCCGCCGTAACATGGTCCGATTTTCCGGCAGTGTGTCCAACGAATTTCTATCATCTTCGGGAGTGCCTCAAGGCTCCAACTTAGGACCGCTGTTGTTTTTAGTGTTTGTTAATGATCTGCCGTTACATGCCAAGAACTCGAGAATTTTGCTCTTCGCAGATGATTTCAAATTATTCCGTAATATTGGAGATATTGAGGACTGTCGCCAATTGCAAGCTGACATTAACAACGTCGAGAACTGGTGTTTGATGAATCGCTTAAAATTGAATATTAAGAAGACTTCCGTCCTGTCTCTAACTAGGAAACGCAACACAGTTACGTTGGAGTCAAATTTCTCGTGTGGCCATGTATGAGACCTTGGTGTTGTTGTTGATTCAAGGCTTGATTTTAGATTGCCTGCAAATTCAATTGTGTTACGCGCATTGAGGCATACTAGTCTTATTTCTAGACTAACAAAAATCAACGGCCCGAATGTCTACGCACGCTATACTGTGCCCTTGTGAGACCGTGTCTTGAGTTCGCGTCAGTATCCTGGAATAGCGCATCTGTCACCTACTGCATGAAAATTGAAAATGTCCAGCGTAAGTTCATACGCATCTATTATGATAGATGTATTGGTCGCCGTCGTTTCTACGACTATGATTCTCTCTTGGTAGACCTCAATATGTGTACCCTTGGCGACAGGCGATGCAAAAAGTCATGCGCGGTTTCATTAACTGTGGTACCTTACTGATGTCACTGAATTTTCGTGTGCCGCATGCAAAAGCCGCAAAATGTTTGGACACATTTTATCCCGATTTGCACACCATCTGTCCAATGACTCATTTACAAATTCTGTATAACAAAACGTTTATTGACACGGACATATTTGCCTAATTGTTGTTTTCATGCCTGGTTTTAAATGTTTTTAAGTGGTCATTCTGATGTATCTGACCTAGTGTGCGCTCGTTTAGGCCACTTGGCTGTTGAGGCACACTCAAATAAACATATCTATCTACCTATCTATTCATCATCAGCCTGCGCCCACTGCAGGGCAAAGACCGCTCCCATGTCTCTCCAATCAACCCTTTGCCAGTTGCGGCCACCGTATCCCAGCAAACTTCTCCGCCCACCTAACTTTCTGCCGCCCCCTGCTACGCTTGCCTTCTCTTGGAATCCATTCCGTTACCGTTAAGGACCAATGGTTACCTTGCCTTCGCACTGCATGCCCTGCCCAAGCCCATTTCTTCCTCTTGAGTTCAGCCATTAAACGGCTAGTTGCAAACAGCGGTCTAAAAGGCAACTGGCGTTTTTATACATGGGGATGTGACAACATATGGTGAAAACCTTATTTTCAATCGGCTGCTATTTCCTCGCTGCAGCACATTAATGGCTAATAAAGAAGAAGAGCGTCCTTTGTGGTCATAGCCATTACATCAGAATACCATCTTGTACTGTAACAGGTGTGGACGATTTTTCTCTCCTGTTTGCCACGTCATATTCAACCACCAAGAGTTCACTTCGCAAGTGCAACTGACAGCAGCTCAAATGCGAGCCTTTAAAGCTCAAAGGCTTCAACAATCCAGTCTCTCTGGCGCAGTCTGGACTCTTAAAAAGTACAGCCAGCTTCCTTTTGTACCTTGGTGAATCTCACTTTACTAGACTGGCTTCTGGAGAGACTAACCAGATGAGAAGCCATCGCGAAGACTAAACATGTCTTCTTGGACCTCTCAGTGTTTCCCCACATACACCTTCTTTGCCTGGCTGTGACTGCACACTGAAATATCCACAAGCCTTTGGGAAGCACCAGGCAATAGTGCAAACATATCAACAAGTGTCTATTGTCGGGTCTACCTGGAATAAATTTTCTGCGCATTTACAGTAGTCCCTCGTTATAACGAAGTAAGGACGGCGAAAAAATTCGTTATAAGCGATAACTCGATATAAGCGACTGCTCGAAAAAAAGCTAAAACAGTCGAGATTTAATTGCGCCACAACTGCGAGGAAGCTGGCGGATGACACCGCGCGGAGTCCGCCAGCTGCGGCGGTTGCTAAGCAACGGCTCAAGGTCGGTCTCTGTGCCTCCTTGGAGCACTGCCACAGCGCAATCGCAAGTTCGTGGCCAATGTATCTTTCGCTACAAAATTTGCTCGTAGCACATTTGTCACTTCTACCAGCAACTCAGTATTGGTCAGCGATGCTCAAAGATGATAGTTTTCAAATTTCTTATACCAGAGTTTATTATCTACATCAAGAACAAGCTTTAGCTCATTTTTGTGGCCCAGATGGGATCCAGGCTGATCGACAGGCCGGCAGGCTCGGCTTACTTCACATTCGCACAAGAAAATACAAAGCAGCCATGCTACCATAAAGTCTGCCTCCTAGATTCGAGCAAGGACAGCATGCCTGTGCAAGAGTGGAGCTTTCGGCAACGACGCCGCCTGCCTGAACACTGGGTGACAACCTGCGCGCTTTTCCCTGGTCGCCGCTAAGCCTAGCCGGTTTCGCATCGATGCCGCAGCTGTTAGCGCTTCGGGACTGGACAGCACTCAAATAAAGGCGCTACACTAGGCACCCCTTTACTGTCAACTAGTCCCATAATAAAAGAGACGTTACATTTCTGCGATGCCTTCAGCAACGTAACTAGCAGACGGCAGGCGAACCGCATCAGGCAGGAGCAGCACCAAAGCGGCTATAGGATGAAATTTGCTTGTATCGCCATGGCGCGCCCCGCCGCGCGCGATCGAGGCGGCTGTGGTATCGCAGTCATCACCTCTACCAGCAACCCGGTATTGACCAACGATCGTCAGAAATGGTGCATTTTTTACATCTATCCCAGGGCGTGCTATGAACTTGAACAAACAATACTGCTACGGATGCTGGGAGGACGACGAAGTGGTTTTGTATCGAAGACGACGCTGAGGTGCGCGCTTGTGTGCTGAGAGACTACCCCAAGCCGTCGGTTCCTTGCGTAGCAGATTACCTCTGCTGTTTCTACTGTTGCTTCTAGCCACCTGGTGGAGGTGCCGGGGAGGTGCCGGGGTTCTGGTGGAGGTGCCGGGGTAGTGTGACGCCACGTATCAATACTATAGCGTTTTCAGACGCCGGCAGCCGGCATCAAGGCTGGCAGGCCACGACCGGTCTCGACGCGCTCGCTCTATCGCGTGCGCTTCGAGACCGGCCGTGGGCAGTCCGGCCCGGCTCAAAGGAGCGCGCCCTACGTCATCATGACGCTGCCGCTCTCCGTAGCTCGCATTGGCTCCCACTTCCCGTCGCTGCGTTTGCCGCGAGCGGCCCGTCGTTACGCAGGCGGTGAGCTGATCGGACGCTGCGGCGCCGTTCGAAACTTTGCGCCGCGGTGAATCGTACTCGCTTTTCGCACACGTGTCCCGCCGTAACAACAAAATTCAGTCACCCTACCACACATTTAGACCGTTTGTCTAGTCGAATGGTGCAAATCGAGCATGACCAACAACTTTTCCGCATCCAAGACACCGCGGTATTCTGCCATCGCAAAGCGCGAGGAAAACTTTATTTTCGTGTGGATTCTGTCACGGGGAACACCAGGAATGCGCTTCCGACCGAGATTTAATGGTTCGGGCGCGCTGCACCATGGAATTTGGCCCCGCTGAGCAGGGGACACTCGGCACTCCCTTGGTGCCCGTTACTAGGCAGGTCATCGATCGTGGGTTTGGTACTTTTGTGGCCTGTTCTATGCCTGCATGAGTCAAATTCGTCGGCGGTATTAATTTTGCACTGCATGCCCAAAAGGTCGCCCCCGTGGCGGTGATGCCTCCGCTCGCCACTTCGCTCTAAGCGGGTCAAGCTCTTCATGCGCTTCGAGTAATGCGGCTTAAAATGCATGTGTTCGGGTCGGGACCGGAAGAAATTTCGAATAAAGCGATATTTCGAGTAAAGCGATTTTGTTATAACGAGGGATTACTGTATGTTCCCAGTACGTTTCCAATATTTCCTGAAAACAAAAAACTGTTTTTCCTTAGATTTTTTTTCCTGCATTTGTAACGGACACGTGTCATGTTCGTATCAGTGCCGCACATCAGTGATTGCATCGTGCCGATGCGCAACAGTAATGCGCAGTAGGTACAGCGCTCTCGCTCGTGCCTATAAAAGCTGTGCCTTCAATAAACAGTGGTTCATTCTTGCACCGACCATGCTGCTGTAAGCGTCGTCCCGCCGGCTGGTTACATGGTGTCAGAAGCGGCCCTTTGAGGCCTATGGAAATCGACCCTGCGTCCGGCGTGCTATGGACCTGCTGAAGACACCAGAGCCATTGCGGCTGACTGGTAACGTAACAGAAAACTGGAAGCGTTTTAAGCAGAAATTCGAGTTATTTCTGCAGGCGACGGAGACTAAGGACCAGCCCAGATCGGAAGCATCGAGGGCGGCACTCCTGTTGAACATTGCTGGCGACGACGCTTTGGACGTCTTCAACAACTTCCAGTTTGGCGACAATGAAGACAAGACGAACTACAGCACCTTGGTGAGCAAGTTTGATGCTTATTGTGCCGAAATTAGCAATGAAGTACATGAAAGATACGTATTCCGTTCAAGAAAGCAAGCGGAGGGAGAACCTTTTGAAAAATTTGTTCGTGACTTGAAAAAGCAAGCGGCACAGTGCAACTTTGGCACGCTGCAAGAATCGATGATAAGGGACCAGATTGTATTTGGCACGTGTAATCCTCGACTACGTGAGAAGATGCTGCGGGACAACCAGCTGACGTTGAAAAAAGCAGAGGAAATGTGCAGAGCAGCAGAGACGCTAGCACAGCGGAATGAAGTTTGGCACAGAGGGGACGACAGTGTCGACGCGATTTCGAGGCGTGCGGCTCCCTCGAAAGAGGGGAAAGAAGCAAAAAAACAGTTTCGTTGTCGTAAGTGCAACCGCTGGCACAAACCTAAGCAATGCCCAGCTTTTGGAAAGAAGTGTCGTTTGTGTCACAAGCTGAACCATTTCGCAAGTTGCTGCGCGTCAGCCGGGGTCAGTGAAGTGCGAGAACAGCAAGACGCGGACTTTGACATCCTAGAAGTCACCACGGCAAAGCGCGAGAGGGATTGGATGGTCAAGGCTCAAGTTCGTAACTGTGCGATCCGTTTTAAAGTGGACACCGGATCGCAAGCAAGCTTGTTTCCTATGTCGATTTACCAAAAACTGCGGGGAGCAGAAGAACTGAAGCCGACTAATTCGATCCTGCGGGCGTATAACGGAGGCATCATAACGTGTTTTGGAACGTGTACGCTTGAAGTCCGTCTTGGGAACACTTCTGCCACAGTGAAGTTCTTTGTGGTGAAAAATGGGCGTCAAGCCATACTTGGGCTAGAAGCGAGTGAAGCTCTGGGGCTAGTCCAGCGTAGGGTATGTGCCGTAGACAAGACCACAACTGATGACCTTCTGAAAAATTTCGGGCACATATTCCAGGGCCTCGGGTGTTTGCAGCAGGCGTACAGTATGGTCTTGTCACCTGAAGCGATACCAGTAGTGCAACCAGCGTGACGAGTTCCGGTGGCGCTAGAAGAACCCCTTAAAAAAGAACTTGACCGAATGGTACGTGCTGGCATCATTGTGAGGGTGAACGAACCTACCGACTGGGTCAGCCCCTTGTTTTGGCAAAGAAGAAAGATGGCACGCTAAGGGTGTGTATGGATCCCAGGGCTATCAACAAGTTCATCAAGAGGCAGCATTTCCCGCTTCCTAGGCGAGAAGATTTGGAAGCCCGTTTAACAAATGCCCAGTACTTCAGCTGCCTTGATGCAAATTCGCGCTATCATCAGATACCGCTTGATGAGCGGACTTCGAGGATATGCGCTTTTTCTTCGCCGTTCGGGAGATACCGTTTTCTCCGGCTGCCCTTTGGCATTTCTTCCGCACCAGAGGTATTTCAACAAAGCATGAGCCAAGTCTTTGATGGCCTACCCGGCGTACTGGTATATGTTGACGATATTTTAGTATGGGGTTCCAGTAGACAAGAACACGATGAGCGGTTGATAGCAGCGCTAAAAGCCGCCGAGAAAGCCGGCTTGACTTTCAACATCCAGAAGTGCAAGTTTAGGGTGAAAGAAGTCAGATTCCTTGGCGATATCATAGGCCGAACGGGCATATCGCCTGACCCTAAGCTAATCAAAAACTTGGTGAATATACCAACACCAACGTCCAAGAGTGACGTTCAGCGAATGCTGGGTGTACTCAATTACTTTAGTAAGTTTGTGCCACGCCTGTCCGAGCGAACGACGCTTCTACGTGACCTTATCAAGACAAGCTCAGAATTTCAATGGACGGAAAACCATGCGCAGGAGTGGAAAAAACTAACACAAATCCTGACCACCGCCCCCCTTCTCGCAATTTTTGATCCGCAGCGAGAAACCAAGATTACCTGTGACGCATCAAAAGACGGCGTTGGTGCAGCATTACTGCAAGACTACAGTGGTGAGTGGAGGCCCGTAGCATACGCATCTCGTGTTTTAACGCAAGCCGAGAAGAATTATGCCCAAATTGAGAAAGAGGCACTTGGGATATGTTTTGGCTGCGAAAGGTTTCACGAGTTCGTGTACGGTAGAAACGTGCTTATCGAAACGGACCACAAACCGCTGGTAGCGATAGCACGAAAGGAAATTGCTGACATGCCACCACGAGTGCAACGATTTTTTTTTGCGTTTGCTAAAGTACGACTTTGTCTTGCAGTACATTCCAGGAAAACATCTGGTTCTCGCTGACATGTTGTCACGGTCAACAAAGGATCAGGGCGAAGAAAAGCTGGCACAACACACGACGTTGAGGTTCACGCCGTCCAGTCCTTGGGCTACATGGTCACCTCCGAAACGCTGCGGTCGCTACAGCTGGAAACTGCACGGGACTGCTACCTCCAGACTGTGATAGCATGCTTGGTGGACGGGCAGCCAGTGACAGGTGAACTCAAGCCATTTTCGCACGAACTCTCTGTCGTTAATGGAGTAGTGCTGAAAGGCACTAAAGTCGTCATACCGAAAAGTATGCGACGAATCATGTTGGAAAGAATTCATGCGGGCCACCTTGGGATGCAAAAATGTAAGGAGAGGGCACGCAAACTTATTTTTTGGCCTGGTCTGAATGGCGACATCACTGCCCATGTGGAAAGCTGTGCAACGTGCAGAAAATACGCGTACAGGCAGCCAGAAGAACCCTTGCTAATGCGACCCGTTCCAAAATGTGCTTGGTACAGAGTAGATATCTTTTCCTATGCGGGCAAGTCGTACGTGGTTGCGTATGATGCATTTTCAAATTTTCCCGAGGTCGACACGCTCGACAACACAACTGCGGAAACCACGATCGCAGCCCTTAGCGCCATGTTCGCCCGGTATGGTATACCAGTGGAAGTATGCACGGATAACGGACCCCAGTTCTCGAGCCATGAATTTGCCACGTTTGCCAGAGCATATGACTTTCATCATATAACATCGAGCCCCCGTTATCCGCAGTCGAACGGCTTGGCGGAAAAAGGAGTGCAGATCGTGAAGCGGATCCTGAAAAAAGAGCCTCGACGCCCGGGAGGACTTCTGGCTTGGTCTTCTTGCATATCGCTCTACACCGCTGGAAGATGGGCATTCTCCGGGTGAGCTTCTTCAGCGAAGGCGACTTCGTTCTAACCTTCCCGACTTCGGCAGGGTGACTCGTACTACAGTAAGGAAACGCCACCAAGCCAGGGCTGGAAACCCTTTGGCAGCACTACACAGAGGCTCAACGGTGCGACTTCAGGATGCTGCTGGTTGGTCGCGTAAAGCGAAGGTCGTTGCTGAAAGCGCTCCACGATCCTACTTGGTACAAACCAAACATCAACGTATGCTGCGGCGGAACCGCCGGCATCTGCTTAGGACGGCGGAGCAGTACACCAGTGACAGCGACGACGACACTTGTTCGGGTTCTCAGCCCCGTACACAGTAACCTACGACACCAGCTGAATCAGGTGCACAATCCTCTAGAGTGACCTCTGCTACAAACGGTGAGGAATCGTCTCGACCAGCAAGTGGATACAATTATCCGTCGAGCATCCCATCGCCATCGCCGCCCACCGTGAGAAGATCAACTCGGACCTCCCGGCCCCCACAGAGGCTACGCTATGACGAACACTTTAATCAAGTTATATTGAAGTGTCTCATTTTGTTCTTTCCCGAGGGAGGATGTAACGGACACGTGTCGTGTTCGTATCAGTGCCGCACATCAGTGATTGCATCACGCCGATGCGCAACAGTAATGCGCAGTAGGTACAGCGCTCTCGCTCATGCCTATAAAAGCTGTGCCTTCAATAAACAGTGGTTCATTCTTGCACCGACCATGCTGCTGTAAGCGTCGTCCCGCCGGCTGGTTACAGCATTCAAAACTTCCAGAAATTTTACATCTCTATGCATAAGTGACGCGACACTGACGCATAGCAGCAAGAATAGCTTTAACAAGCCCCGGTGGTGTGTGACAACCTAACATTCAAATACAGCAGACTCCTGTTCAAAAATTCTTGGATAAGATGAACAATGTGAGACCATTTGGTTGGCTTCCCATAGGGGTCAATGTGAAAAAAAATCCACTTAAAAGGACCCTCAAATGATTTTGACGGTCATATTCTAGCACAACAGACCTGCAGTGGTGTTCTTTGTATTTGTGAGCTCTGCGTGGAGCCAATAATTTAAAAAATAATTTTTTTAAACTTCAGCTCGCAGTAGCTTGCAACCAATTAGGGTGCCATCTCACCACGTGTTCTTATCTGCCCCTACGTATACGCCAGTAGCCAATCTGGGCATGCCCAGGTGGCGTAAGCAGGATGGGGTCCTGACCTGTTCTCTTGAGGGGCATCATATTTTATTGCCGATATCTTGGGTGTTAATAACGCTAGCTTAAAAATTTGTGATGGAATACCAATCGCTTGTGTGCTAATAATGCTAGCTTAAAAATTTGTAATGAAATACCAATCGCTTATGTGCTTCTCCTAACCTCTGCACTTCATGGTCCCTTTACAACCAACTGTTTCGCATGTTATTCAGTTCAGATGAACTTTAACAGCGACCGGAAATGGCACTCATGGGGCGTCCGCGCAGTAAACTTAAAAAAAATTTTGAGGGCACTTAAGTCTGCTTACATGGAGGAATGCGAAAGAATGTGTTTTGAGGAAAAGAAAGAGCGCAACCGCTCTCACATCTTGACATCTCGGCGGACACCTCAAACGTGCCTTAAAGGTGCTGTGAAACAGTTCTTAAGGGCTGCCGCCAATACTTCAGGTGAATTCTTTGTCACATAGATGCTGACCCAAAAACAATTACACGAATCAGCGCTTAGCAACGAGAGTTATTCAATGAAGAAATTTCAAAATACAAGCAGACAAAATGCTGCCCTCAACTCGATTCTGGTGGGGCTTCCCATTCCCATTTCACTTTCCCAGTAACGACATTGGCTGGGACCAATCAAAACAGCCTATCTAAGCACATCGCAGAAGTTTGCACACTATGGTTGCCCGTCCGCTGTAACTCATTGTTGCCAAGGCTGGCAGTGTCGTTTCCATGGTTACAACAACCATGTGGATGCCCAGCAAAGCTTCAACGCCGTGTCGACGGCGCAGAAGGGAACATCGATCAATGGCCTTCCCTGACTTATCCAAACCGAAGCGAGGTACTTTTTAGCATAGCGCGTACCACTACCACCGCCGCTTGCTGTGTACCAAGCCTTGCTGCTGCGTGCTGTTGACAGGAACGAGGCACCATATGGCACCGTCGCCCTGCGATCCTCCACACGCTGCCGATGTGCACTGGTAAATGTGAAACGAATGTCTTGTTTCTTTGTGTCCTTTCTTGGGACCAAAATGAATGCTTGTAGAATGCAACTGCTTGATCAGGTCAATTCCTCCAAGCTGTGTGCTAGGTCATAGATGTGTACACACAGGTGCAAAGTCCTTCAATACAAACAACAGCCAGAGCCTCTGGTGGTGTTTTTTTTTTGTTTTGTTTTGACCCTGGTGGTGTTGACTGGGGAGTCATAAGAGCGTGCTTGAAGCTTAAACGGCGGCACGGGCTGACTGACAACTCTCAACGACTACAGGTGTGCACCGTGTCTGTTCGTTCTTTGCCAGGTCAGGTTAAAAAACTACGAAATAAAATAAACGGTGAACTGAAGCAGGCAAAGCACGCCTACTACGAACACTTGTTTGCTGATATTGCTTCTCGACGCCCCGACAAAACATGGAAAGTGATAAACAATGTTCTAGGTCGAGAAAGCAAAAAGTGTATGCCACATTCTCTGACGCTGAATGACAACAAATTACATGGCAAAGCACTTGCGGACTATTTCAATTATCATTTTGTAAACATAGCCGCTCCAAAAATGATCCTCCTGATGCATTAGACTTTAGGAGCATCGTTAAGGAGACCATTTTTCCGTACCCAACAGATTGATTCAAAGTACATAGCACTTTTTTGAGCCTGAGCACCGAAACTCCGCCAACAATCATCAACCGATATCAGTGCTTCCAGTTTTTTCAAAGGGCATAGAAAACATAATTTTCTCTCGGATAAATAAGTTCCTCGAAGATAGAAACATCACAAATTCACAGTTTGGTCTTCGGAAAGACAGATCAACGACGACTGCGAAGACTGCTCCTTTGACTCTAAAAGAAATTATTCTAGAAAATATTGAAAAACAGATGCTCACACTTGCAATGTTTGTTGATTACAGTAAGGCTTTCGACTCCCTCAATCATGACATTCTTCTCACTAAGTTGCAGGCTTTGGAATTCGTGGGAAATGCTCAACGCTTCTGAAATCTTACCTGCAAAAAAGGCAACAGTGCGTACATGTAACGGGTAACATGTCGTCATTCTTGCCCATTTCATGTGGTGTTCCACAAGGCAGGGAATTAGGTCCTCTTCTATTAAATCTATATGTGAACGACATAGTTGAGTTCATTATGTATGCCCATGACAGCACAATGCTGATCCCTGGTTCAATATTCAACATATGATAATAAAATGTAATGAGATGCTTGAACAGTTGTCTGCTTGGTCAAAGCTTAATCGAATAAAGATAAACCCATGTGAATGTTTAGCATCTATTTTTTTGTAAACACACGCGGTTGCCAGGAGACCTTTCCAATTTCTGGAAAAATACAATATGTATGCAAAGTGCTCGTTGAACTGTGCCTTAAAAACTTTCAACAAACACGCTGTAATGGTGTAAGGAGCCAGCGCCACACTGCGGCTACAGAAGACGCACGGGAGGCGGACGAAGAAGAAAAGGAAAGGAATACGTGGCAGAGAGAACGTGCAGGGGAGAAGAGGAAGACGGCGGTCGGCGACGGAGGTGGACCTGTTCTGCTGGCGCCCCGAGTTACCAGGCTTGGGCCTCAGCCGCAGACGTCCGGGTGACCAGACCCGGACAGCCGTCGTCGGGAGCCTCGGCCGTCACATCCAGGCGCCTCTCTTCCCGCCCAGCCGACAGCTTCTCGACACGGGCCACCTCTGACATCTCCGTGGCGTACCTGGGCTACCGGACCTGAGGGCCATGCCCGGACCACACAGACGCTATTTTCTATGGCAGCGTTGAGGCCGCCGTGGATAACGTCGCCAACCGGGTGTCAACGAAGGGAACCCAACACACGTGCCTAAAGTCTGCCCCGACGCCCGGCCACGCCTCCTCGATCGACGCACCAGGCTCATCACTGGGACACAAAGAAATTTAAGTGTGACTTTCCTTTTTGACTGTCTTCTCGCGAGAGTTTTGTTTTCCTTTTGTTTTTCCTCTTGGTTCTCTTGTGTCTTGTTTTTTTTCCCCCCGTTTCATTTCAATACTTTAATTAGATTTTCCTTTCTCGTATATTTCTTTCCTTAAACTCCTGAATTTTAATGCATAAATTCGACCTGCAGTCTTCACCTCCTCACAAATGGACGGCCAGATAGTGGCCGGAAAGGCACATGGTTCACCTGCTCGCAGAGTTGCCCACAGCCATGCTAAAGACCACCTTCAGTTCAGGATAACGTCGTCAGCTTGTTTCATGCTCCGTTTCTCAGCTCCATTTGCAGTTATCCTCTCTTTGCGTTGTTTTCACGCAACGCATATACGAACCACCTAATATATGCTCATACAGTTCTGCCAGGATGAACTTTCTGTTCCCTCAAAGTTAATCTTGAAGGGAGACTCTCGTCTTTACACAAATTTCGTTAATTTTAAACCTACAGACTTATATGCCCAGTGCATTTCAGCATTCTAAAAACAAATATGCAATCAATTCTTTCCTACCTCTAAAGGATTTCAAGATATTATTTTATTTTTTTTTATGAATGAACACTGCACCCAAGTTAAATCATTTAGCTTGGGCAACAAATAATGCCAAAAACTTGGTCTCTTTGTTCGGTAGTAAAATAACCCCAGATTGCAACCATCACTTTAATTTTAGCAGCAACAGTGTAAAAATTCAAGTGTTTATATGATGCTTATGTACTGACCCAAATTTAAAGTGCTAAATTCAAATCAAATCAAATTTATTTTTTAATATTGGTGCAATGTTGATGGCTTTTCAGACAAAAAGCTCTGAAAACAGCCTGAAAAGGTCAGGGAGCCATTTTGGCAGTGGCGACTCTACATACACAGGTCATGCAATGGTTCAAATACAAGCGAATACAGTATAATCTCGTTACTACGAACCTCACATTAACGAATTTTTCATATTTACAAACTTTTTCAAAATCCCCGCCAAAATATCTATATTTTCAATGTAAAAATATTTCACTACGAATTTCAAAATACCGAACATTTCAGAATAACGAGCATAATTTATTTGCCCACCAATTATAAATGCACCTCATTATTACGAACTTACCCCGGAGAAGTGAGCCAACTCCCCGAGAGGCACACGCTCTCTGCTAATCGCCAAGGGCAGGCATCCGATACAACCCAGTCCAATCCGAAGCCGCCTCGCAACCGGAAGTTGGCTCGTCTCTCCTCCTCCGTTTTTTTTTTCTCCCACGGTGTGCATGTGACTACCTCCGCGCTTTTCTTTTTTTGTGTGCGGCCGCCGTGAATGCGAGGCCTAGTCGTTTCTCGCCGCTGCGTGTTGACTGTGCTGACGATGAATTCTGCGGGCGCCAGCGTCAAGATGAAGCGACGGCAGTTCACGCTTAAGGAAACACATCGTTGCTCCAACCCTTGGATCAGGGGATTATAAGGTGCGTAAAAACAGAGTTTCGGAAGCGCCTGGTGCAGCGCTGTTAAACCTTCGGCTCGGACTCCCGACAGCCATAAATGTCCGCCAGGCTGCCGAAATGGTAACTGGGGTGTGGTGGAGCGCAAAGGCCTCGACCATCAACAGCTGCTGGAGGAAAGCTGGCCTTGTGAAATCGCCGCTTCACACAGAAGACTGCGATGACGCTGATAGCACGGATGACGACAGTGCAAAAGAGATGCGGACTGAAGTCACTGATGAACTCTCTGTAGACTCTTCTGTAACTTTTGCCGACTACGCCGAGTCGGAAAATGCTGCCCTAAACTCAGCAGAGCTGACTGTAGAAGACATCGTGAGCAGCGTTCGCGAGTATGAAGAGCGCGGCGAAGAAAACTGGATGACGATGCCGACTCGCCGCCTGCAGACCAAGCGGACGAACCTGTGTCTAGTGCGGAGGTTCTTGCATCCATAGGCAAACTTCGCACATTCATCGGACGTTGTAGCGATGTGCCTGATTCTGTGCACCAAAAAGTTGACGACGTTGAAGAGTTCGTCCTGGGGCGCCTGTGTCGCACCCGCCAGAATCACGGATTTCTTCAAATAAACGAGCGCTGAACCTCTCGTTTGTGTTCCTGTTTGAAAATTACATAGCTTGTTGTGTGCCCTTCCTGAAGGTACAGTATTGTTACGTAAATGTAGGCACACGAGGAGTAGTCACTGAGGAATGCTGACAGCAGCTCACAGCAGCTCAATCGAACCACTGCCGGCCAACGGCGCACAGATCACACTTCGTCCTCTTCGCGCTCATTGCACGAGCACAGCACTGTCTTCTTTGTTGTCCACTGACACAACTCCCGGCGGCGAAAGCATCGTCCCGATGCTAAGTGGAAGACGGAGCAGGTGCACTGTATGGCTTGAGGCGAACCACGTGAACAACGTCAGTAGTAGGGGTGGTGGATGACGACGGAGGATCGAGGGGGGCAATCTCATAAGTCACGTCGGTCACCTGACGGAGCACGCGATAAGGGCCCTTATACTGATGTAGGAGTTTCTCTGAAAGGCCGACATGGCGAGAGGGAGACCAAACGAGGACAAGTGATCCTGGCGTGTAGTGTACTGGGCAATGTCGGCGGTCGTAAACTGACTTCTGGTAGGCCTGGGAGGCGATGAGACGGCCGAGGTTGCTTGAGCGATGGCGTCACGTGCGTACTCCGTGGTCGAGGCCGAAGAAGGCGGCAGGAGTGTATCCAATGGCAACGCAGGATGCCGGCCATACAAAAGATAGAAAGGCGAATAGCCCGTGGTGTCATGCCGCGATGAATTGTAAGCAAATGTTACATAGGGCAAGGCAATGTCCCAATCACAGTGGTGGAACTGGCAACTGGCTTCTTGTAGCAGCTTTTGTAGCAGAAGAAATCGCAGTTTGTAGCAGCAATTTTAAGTTTTGTAGCAGGAAAAATGGCATCTCGTAGCAGAATTCGAGCTTTTGTAGCACAAAAAAAAAGCTTCGTACCAAAATTCCATGCCAAAAAACAGTTATTTTAAATAAAGAAGCTTTGTTGTATTTCTGGAACAGGCATTTGTTCAGACGTTTTTAGCAACCACAGCCATGCAAGAGCAAGCTTCAATCCCAAATGCAGTTTAAAGTGCTTGGTTCCTTAAAAAGAGCCGAAAATAAGCAAAACAGGAGGTTCTCCTAAAAACACTGCCGTTTTTATTCAGAAGAGCGACATAACGAAATGCTCAACAGAACTATAAAAAATGATACCGTTCTTAAAACAAACTTTCAGGTACTATTTCTTCCCTTTTCTTGATCACTCCAGCTTAGACAGTGCCGCTGCGAGCTTTTCTTGTCCATTCTTCAGAAGGGCTTGTCCACTCTCAACGTCTGCAAAATGTTTAGACTTGACACCTTTTGTGAAAAGCAGCTCAGCATTGGTGATCATATTCCTGGCCAGTCTGATCTCTTCTTGTACCTTCTCTACATTCTGACCTCTTTTCTGGGTGTCTTTGTCCTGTACAGTGGTGAGCAGCCTTGTCTAGAGCGCTTGAGCAGTGCGCACTTGGTAACAAAAACCGAAATTAGAGAGCAGCCCCTCATTACAGGGAAAAGTTTTCGTGCCTGCTTTGTTTACGAGGCTATCTGGCGCTACTTCCGTGCAAGCGTTGCAGCTGGACCCTAGAGGCTGCCACAAAATCTGGATTTGTTTGCAAGGAAGTGCACCGCCCGAGCGCTCTAGACAAGGCTGCTCACCACTGTATACATCACAGTCTTGTTTCGCTTGTTTTGCACGGGTCTCTCCTCCTGCATCCGCCTCCAACCGTTGCAGCTGACGCTTCCGCGATCCTTTCACCGCTCTGATTAATCCTTGGTCATAGGAATGGCAGCTGGATTTTCTGCCCGATATAAGTTAGTCATAAGTTTTGTTGCCTTTCAGCTTTGACAAAGACATCGAAGACGTGAAGTGTCCATCCACAAAGGCAGTGCGCTGACAGTGGTCCCTTTGTTCACCTTCGGTTGCAAAGCAGCGATGGCGATGTGGCTCCCGGCAGATGCGTTGCCGGAAGTGTTGCCAGCAGACATCAGTTTTGGTTTCACGGAAATGTGTTTCGGTTTCGTTCTCGGCAGAGTTATTGGAGCTATTCAGAGATATTTCGGCGCAGGCGTGGCGCAAAAGTAGGCAAAAAACCGATTTTGTAGCAGCATGTAGCAGGATTTCCCATTTGGCGCAATTTGGCGCAATTGGCGCAGCAGTTCCACCACTGCAATCACGATGGTCGGGTGCGACGTACATAGATAGCATGTCAGTGAGGGTCCTATTCAGGCGCTCGGTAAGCCCGTTCGTTTGAGGATGGTACGCTGTGGTGAGTTTATGCTGCGTGGAACAGGACCGGAGTATGTCGTCAACTACCCAGGACAAAATGTAGCGACCGCGGTCCGTCAGCAATTGGCGTGGGGCACCGTGATGAAGGATGACATTTTGCAACAGGAAATCGGCGACATCGGTGGCGCAACTGGTTGGTAAGGCACGTGTGATAGCGTACCGAGTGGCGTAGTCAGTCGCGACGGCGATCCAACGGTTGCCGGAACTGGACGTAGGAAAAGGTCCGAGGAGGTCTAGTCCGACACGATGAAAGGGTTCCAGAGGTACGTCGATAGGCTGCAGAAGGCCGGCAGGCAAAGTGGAGGGCCGCTTCCTGCGTTGACAGAGGTCACAGCTGGCAACGTAACGCCGAACACTACGGTAAAGGCCGGGCCAAAAGAAGCGGTGGCGGACCCGATCGTACGTGCGGGAGACACCGAGGTGGCCCACGGTGGGCAGGTCGTGTAGTTCCGCGAGGACAGACGAGCGGAAACGTTGAGGAACGACGAGCAGGAGCGGAGGGCCGTCAGGGCGAAGGTTGCGGCGGTAGAGGATGTCATCCTGAAGAACAAAGAGTTGGAGCGAAGGATCGGGGTTGGCACAGGTGAGGCGGTCAATAAGAGGACGCAAGGAGGAATCTTGCCGTTACTCGGCCGCGATGTTAAGCAGATCAGAGATATTGAATAAGCACGGGCCGAGGTCATTGTCTCCAGGATCTGGCGGCTCCACAGGGTGACGAGACAGGCAGTCATTTCATTGTCCAGTAATACTACTACCTTTTTTCGCAAGTCTTTCGTTATTACGATATTTCAAAATAACGAACGATTATTCGCGACCGCGCGAATTTCGCTGTATCGAGATTTCACTGTATTGCAACAGAATACATACAATTACCTTACATACACAGTACAATAGATGAAATAAAAAGAATATTGCAATAGAATAGACGTGCTCCATTCATCAATATAATTTAGCCAGAAAAGGAAAAACAATCTGCACACAGTAAAACTGCGCTACAAATGAATAGAATTAGTACTATAAGTAAGACTTTTTGACGGGCTAGTTGTACCATATTCACATTTGAAAGGCTGCGCATTAAAAAGACGTTCACAGGAAAAAGGATAGAGACGACAGGAAAGAAGCGCATAGTACTATAAAGTACTATATAGCACTATAAAGTACTAAGCGAATAGTACTATAAAGCGTTGTACATGTGAGGTCCCGATGAGAAGGCAAATAACACACTATAAGTAAGACTTTTTGACGGGCTAGTTGTACCATATTCACATTTGAAAGGCTGCGCGTTAAAAAGACGTTCACAGGAAAAAGGATAGAGACGACAGGAAAGAAGCGCATAGTACTATAAAGTACTAAGCGAATAGTACTATAAAGCGTTGTACATGTGAGGTCCCGATGAGAAGGCAAATAACACACTCATTTCGTATGTCCAATCACATAATTTCAGCAACAAAATCAAAACTGAGTTGTAAGAAAATTGCCTAGCAACAAATATGTTGTGCAGTTCTTTATGAGGTAGGTTAATGGAACCATAAAAATGTTTTAAGCTTGTTTAGCAGAAATGGTACACTGTACGTTAATGTTTGCAGAAGATAATTTGTGCGCGGCCGCGGCATGAACCATTCCTCAGGTGAGCTGGTGCGATATGTGCAAGTCTGCCATGTAAGAGTACACAATTTCTTCAGGAACTCCTGGTAACATACGCTTGAAAAGTGCCACAGGTATAGTAGGCGGTAACTCTAAATTTGCTGCACACTAACTTGAATTGAGCGAACAGATCATGAGTGTGGTGACAATATCAAGCATTACCAAAGCAGTGGACAGCTTTTTTTCCGAGCCTATATAGCACAGTTATGTTTTTTTGTTTTTTTTTTGTAGTCATGGCCCAAATTAACGTGCAACAGTTAATGTGGGACTGAAAGACGGAGCGAAAAACTTAAGTTTAATGTTTGCTGGAAAAATGTCTCGAGACCAATGTATTAAGCCAACAGTGGAAGAAAGCTTTTTGACGAGTTGATGTATATGCGCATCCCAATTCATACGGTGAGTCAGTACCACTCCTAAAACTTTGTGCTTTTCTACTGTATCAACTGTAAAGCTGCCCAAGCGCAGCCCGGCAATCAAACTTACTAGTTTGTTTTTGCAGCAAACAGTATAGCATTTGATTTTTTAGGGTTTTTTCTTAAACTGTTTTTGCTCCACGAATTGAGCAACTTGCAGAGGGTGTCATTGGAGGCATGCAACGGGCGTGAGCTATTATCTGACATGAAAAACAAACTGGTATCATCAGTGTACAAAACGAATTTGGCACGCTTACCGATACGAACCACATCGTTCCCGTAGATGTTAAATAAAAACGGTCTCAATACGCTGCCTTGAGGAAGCCACATGGTGTTTCTTTAAAGGATGACAGATTGGCATCAATCACTACAGACTGCATGTGCCTTGCAAGGTATGATTTTAAGATTGAGTGGGGTACACCCCAAATGCTATAATGATACAGCTTATTAAGACGTACAATAGGGCTGAGGTATTCAAAAGCTTTACTATAGCCTACAAATACCCCTAGCATCAGTTTGCTCGCCTCCATGTTTTGAAGTATTAATTCCTTTTGAACCAGAAGGGTGGACTCGGTAGAGCACCCTTTTCTGAATCCACTTAAAAACAAGTTCATGCTTGTTAACAAAGGAGTTGAGCCAGGACAGAACTTTTTCAAGACCTTTTAAAAAATCTGACACTGGTCGGTAGTTGCAGCATGCAAATGAAACTTTTGTGCATTTCACGTTGAGCGGGGAACTACCTTTCTCCAAAGTAAGGTTATAAATGCGCACGATTAATTACAGTTCTGTAAGCAAAACTAGTAACTTTTTTATTTTGTTGCACACATGTATATGTAAGCTTTCATATGCATTAAGAATTAACCCAATCGCCACATCAAGGTACGTCACGGTAAAAAACAACATTTTTGAGACAATGAGGAAAGAAGTTACAAAGCATTTATTTCAACAAATTGTGGCATAAAATCAGGCACGTAATTGTTTTCTTTCACACGCGCCTCTTCTTCATGGCCTGACGAAAATTCTCTGGTCTTTTTCCACACTGCTTCGATTGATCCCCAGCTCCTTCAGAATAGCCTCAGTTGGCCAGCAATTAATCCTCACGTTTGGTGACAGAGGGCTGTGTTTTCCCTCCGGCTCTCAACGAGGCTGGCAGCAAGGTGAGTTTTTCACTTTGCTCGTCAAAACAGCTGCTACTGGGGCTAGTTGGAAATACATACTTGAAGGAAAAACACGGAAAAAGGGACGAACACACAGGACGAAGCGCGTGTTTTTTAGCGCTCACCAATTCCTTCAAGTACTTTGCTCGTGATGAGGCTGCACCCTGAGGGTTTTGTTACGAGGCCTTTGCCACAGAGCCTTCCTTCAGAGGGCTGCTGCACCCACCTGTCTGCTACCAGTTACAAGGTCTCAGAGGCTGTCTCCACACTGTGGCACATCCTGGCCACAAAGGAATCCCTGCAGGCTTGCTTCAAGCGAGGCACAGCTTTCCATTCCCCTTCTTTGGGGCTGAGCTGGCATCCGAAGCACTAGTTCGATACTAACCACCAAGTACTCTCACTAATTCACACTTCAAGGGACCAGAGATTTTTGTCTGAATAATCAAAAGTGCACCTTAGCATGACCCAAGAGTAAACGCAATTTCCTCTATCAATACCTGTGCATACAAATAGTATTTTGGACCTATTTATCTATGCAGAAGTAGCTAAATACGTTAACAGAACAAAAAATATGGGTGAAAGGCAGTAATAACTTTGTCTACTCAAGTCTGGTCGAAAAAATTTGCAAATAATGGACTGGTTTCACAAGGGAAACACTTCAAGGGATGAAAAAAAGGTCTGAATCATCCGAATTTCAAAACGTCGAATGGCTAAAAAAAAAAAGCTTGTTGAAACTGTTTCACACTGCAGCAAATTTAACTGATGAAAAAACAGGCAGTGGTCGTCCGCTTTTAAATGAAAAATTGCGCAGCAATGACGGTTTCTCGCAATTCTGTGATTTTTAGTGCATGCACACTTTGGGAAAGCAGGGCGATGGAGTGGTAGTGGAGTTTCCTCCCACGTGGCAGTGTCCATGTAAGGACACGAACAGCTCGTAATGAACGCACGTTAACAACGCGAGGGAAACGCACATTTGCACCGGAATGGTGAGACACCTTCTAAGAGGAAAAATATACCAGCGCACAGCTGTGCTCAGTTTGCAGACACATGTCCGACAGCCGCAATCGTCGTGGGCTGGTAGCGAAGCTCAGAAAACGAAACTATGCCACTGAGGGGCAGCTCCAACCAACACAGCCCCCCTCTGGGCTGTGCCGGAGCCAACTGGCAGGAGGGGTCGGATTTTCAGTTCATGTGGTGCTTCAAACCTGATTCACCCGACCTCGGTCGCTGCTCTTTCGAGCACCGGGCTCGAAATTTGGTTAATTTCAAAATTTGGCTTAAATTTGACTAATTCATAAAATTTCTGAATTTAAAAGAAATAATGGTACAAATCAAGTGGCTTTAAAATGCATTGAAAATATAGCCAGCCTTTGAAATCTGTTTGAAATAATCAAAAGTACGAATGATCAGAGTTTGAATTATCGCAAGTCTACTGTATCCTGTAAATAGTAAATAGACTGGGCACGGCGGACCACACGGAAAACTGGCTCTAAGCATGCCTCCCCTTCTGCTTATCCAGGTTCTGCTGCTGGGCTTCGCCGATGAAAACGACACATGCTACAACCCCACCCGCTTGCCAATATCAACTGATACAACTTTCACCGATCCCCCTGCCGGCCACTTCGGTTGGGGAGTGACGTCATCCTCAACAACAGGTATAAAGGCAGATCCCCAGCGCTTCAACTTCACTGGGCACGGCGGACCACACGGAAAACTGGCTCTAAGCATGCCTCCCCTTCTGCTTATCCAGGTTCTGCTGCTGGGCTTCGCCGATGAAAACGACACATGCTACAACGACACCCGCTTGCCAATATCAACTGATACAACTTTCACCGATCCCCCTGCCGGCCACTTCGGTTGGGGAGTGACGTCATCCTCAACAACCGGTATAAAGGCAGATCCCCAGCGCTTCGACTTCACTGGGCACGGCGGACCACACGGAAAACTGGCTCTAAGCATGCCTCCCCTTCTGCTTATCCAGGTTCTGCTGCTGGGCTTCGCCGATGAAAACGACACATGCTACAACCACACCCGCTTGCCAATATCAACTGATACAACTTTCACCGATCCCCCTGCCGGCCACTTCGGTTGGGGAGTGACGTCATCCTCAACAACCGGTATAAAGGCAGATCCCCAGCGCTTCGACTTCACTGGGCACGGCGGACCACACGGAAAACTGGCTCTAAGCATGCCTCCCCTTCTGCTTATCCAGGTTCTGCTGCTGGGCTTCGCCGATGAAAACGACACATGCTACAACCACACCCGCTTGCCAATATCAACTGATACAACTTTCACCGATCCCCCTGCCGGCCACTTCGGTTGGGGAGTGACGTCATCCTCAACAACAGGTATAAAGGCAGATCCCCAGCGCTTCGACTTCACTGGGCACGGCGGACCACACGGAAAACTGGCTCTAAGCATGCCTCCCCTTCTGCTTATCCAGGTTCTGCTGCTGGGCTTCGCCGATGAAAACGACACATGCTACAACCACACCCGCTTGCCAATATCAACTGATACAACTTTCACCGATCCCCCTGCTGGCCACTTCGGTTGGGGAGTGACGTCATCCTCAACAACAGGTATAAAGGCAGATCCCCAGCGCTTCAACTTCACTGGGCACGGCGGACCACACGGAAAAGTGGCTCTAAGCATGCCTCCCCTTCTGCTTATCCAGGTTCTGCTGCTGGGCTTCGCCGATGAAAACGACACATGCTACAACCACACCCGCTTGCCAATATCAACTGATGCAACTTTCACCGATCCCCCTGCCGGCCACTTCGGTTGGGGAGTGACGTCATCCTCAACAACAGGTATAAAGGCAGATCCCCAGCGCTTCGACTTCACTGGGCACGGCGGACCACACGGAAAACTGGCTCTAAGCATGCCTCCCCTTCTGCTTATCCAGGTTCTGCTGCTGGGCTTCGCCGATGAAAACGACACATGCTACAACCACACCCGCTTGCCAATATCAACTGATACAACTTTCACCGATCCCCCTGCCGGCCACTTCGGTTGGGGAGTGACGTCATCCTCAACAACAGGTATAAAGGCAGATCCCCAGCGCTTCAACTTCACTGGGCACGGCGGACCACACGGAAAACTGGCTCTAAGCATGCCTCCCCTTCTGCTTATCCAGGTTCTGCTGCTGGGCTTCGCCGATGAAAACGACACATGCTACAACCACACCCGATTGCCAATATCAACTGATACAACTTTCACCGATCCCCCTGCCGGCCACTTCGGTTGGGGAGTGACGTCATCCTCAACAACAGGTATAAAGGCAGATCCCCAGTGCTTCAACTTCACTGGGCACGGCGGACCACACGGAAAACTGGCTCTAAGCATGCCTCCCCTTCTGCTTATCCAGGTTCTGCTGCTGGGCTTCGCCGATGAAAACGACACATGCTACAACCACACCCGCTTGCCAATATCAACTGATACAACTTTCACCGATCCCCCTGCCGGCCACTTCGGTTGGGGAGTGACGTCATCCTCAACAACAGGTATAAAGGCAGATCCCCAGCGCTTCAACTTCACTGGGCACGGCGGACCACACGGAAAACTGGCTCTAAGCATGCCTCCCCTTCTGCTTATCCAGGTTCTGCTGCTGGGCTTCGCCGATGAAAACGACACATGCTACAACCACACCCGCTTGCCAATATCAACTGATACAACTTTCACCGATCCCCCTGCCGGCCACTTCGGTTGGGGAGTGACGTCATCCTCAACAACAGGTATAAAGGCAGATCCCCAGTGCTTCAACTTCACTGGGCACGGCGGACCACACGGAAAACTGGCTCTAAGCATGCCTCCCCTTCTGCTTATCCAGGTTCTGCTGCTGGGCTTCGCCGATGAAAACGACACATGCTACAACCACACCCGCTTGCCAATATCAACTGATGCAACTTTCACCGATCCCCCTGCCGGCCACTTCGGTTGGGGAGTGACGTCATCCTCAACAACAGGTATAAAGGCAGATCCCCAGCGCTTCGACTTCACTGGGCACGGCGGACCACACGGAAAACTGGCTCTAAGCATGCCTCCCCTTCTGCTTATCCAGGTTCTGCTGCTGGGCTTCGCCGATGAAAACGACACATGCTACAACCACACCCGCTTGCCAATATCAACTGATACAACTTTCACCGATCCCCCTGCCGGCCACTTCGGTTGGGGAGTGACGTCATCCTCAACAACAGGTATAAAGGCAGATCCCCAGCGCTTCAACTTCACTGGGCACGGCGGACCACACGGAAAACTGGCTCTAAGCATGCCTCCCCTTCTGCTTATCCAGGTTCTGCTGCTGGGCTTCGCCGATGAAAACGACACATGCTACAACCACACCCGCTTGCCAATATCAACTGATACAACTTTCACCGATCCCCCTGCCGGCCACTTCGGTTGGGGAGTGACGTCATCCTCAACAACAGGTATAAAGGCAGATCCCCAGTGCTTCAACTTCACTGGGCACGGCGGACCACACGGAAAACTGGCTCTAAGCATGCCTCCCCTTCTGCTTATCCAGGTTCTGCTGCTGGGCTTCGCCGATGAAAACGACACATGCTACAACCACACCCGCTTGCCAATATCAACTGATACAACTTTCACCGATCCCCCTGCCGGCCACTTCGGTTGGGGAGTGACGTCATCCTCAACAACCGGTATAAAGGCAGATCCCCAGCGCTTCGACTTCACTGGGCACGGCGGACCACACGGAACACTGGCTCTAAGCATGCCTCCCCTTCTGCTTATCCAGGTTGGTTGCTGCTCCTCATGTAGAAGCGATAACCGTGTGTTGCTGGTCCTGCCGTTGCCCCGGCGTTTGATGTGCATTGCTTATGAATGCTTAATTGTGTGCAAACTGCTTTTATGCGGTGATGTAGAAAGCAACCCTGTTCAGGAAATGTTCCGATAAAATCATGCAATCCCAAACCATCAAACAGCAGGAAATTTCGGAACTGAAAACTTTCCAAAGTAAGCTAGATATATCTCTCAGCTCCTTAGCAACTAGACTAGATCGCATAGAACATCTGTTTGACGACTTCAAGCCCGGTATTGAACCACTTGCTTCAATCGAACAGCATATGAATTCGATAGAGCAGTCATTTTCCAAGCAACATCAAAAGCTCACTGACCTGGAGGATCGCAGTCGTCGCTTGAATTTGATAATACATGGCATAATAGAAGATACCTCTGAAACTGAAGAGGAACTCAAAAATAAGGTGATTTCTGAGGTCTTTGAAAAACACCTTGGTGTCTCAATGTCTTCCATTGCCTGTATACATAGAATAGGAAAAGCAAACAACTCAAACCATCCTGTAATCGTATTCTTTCAAGATTTTAATGAAAAAAAGGTCCTGTATGCAAATGTTAGTAAACTTAAAGGTTCGGCCTTTTCCATACAAAATGATTATTCTAAGGAGACACTAAGAAAACGAAAATTGCTCTGGGAATCTTGCAAGGCCGAAAGGAAGGATGGAAAGAAGGCTTATCTCGTTCATGACAAGCTCAAAATCGGCAACAGCACGTACGCTTGGAACGATTCAACTGAACAACGGATTAGCCTTTCTCCTCTCCCTTCTAGTAAGTCTGATTGACAGACCACCTTAGATAACCCAGCTCTTTGTGACCTTGTTATCTTAAACATAAATGCCCAAAGCATAGTGAACAAGGCAACTTCCCTTGAGATCGCTCTGTTTACTCATAGCCCTGATATAGTTGTTATTACCGAGACTTGGCTTCACTGTGATATCACTAATGATTGCATCTTTCCTCCACCATACACTGTATTTAGGTGTGATAGGGCGTCACGAGGAGGTGGCGTAGCCATTTTACTAAAACCGAATGTTTCCGCTATAGTTCTAAATTCACCAGAAAACCATGAAAGCCTTGCTCTGAAAATCACGTATCGTGGCTACACTTTCATCTTATGTGCACTGTATAGGCCCCCTAATTCAGACCTGGACTATATGCATAAGCTGCAGGATTTTTTGTTCAACTACAGGAATAAAAATTTGATTCTTGCAGGGGATTTCAATCTGCCATTCATAAACTGGTCTAACGAAAACCTTGGGTGCTCTGAAAATGCTGACGCTTTCTATGGTATAATGTTGTCCCACGACCTTCAGCAAATAGTCACCTAACCAACTAAAATGCATGGTTCTACTGAGTCAATCTTAGATTTAGTATTCATAAACCGCTCTTTTTGTGATTACACAGTATCTGTTCATGACGGGATATCTGATCACAAGTTAGTAGTCGCATCTTTACCTGTAGTCCATGGACGTATAGAAAAAGCAAAGCATAAGAACGTAAAAGATTATTCAAAAGCACTAGATGAATCCACCCTTGATTATTTAGAATTGGCTTATGAAAGCTTTGAGGGAACCAGTGTCACACAGTTATGGAACACGTTCAAGGAACACTGTAAATATTGTATCAATAACTTCATACCCGATGAGAAGAAGCGCTTAAAGGAAGCAAATCCCTGGATAAATCGGCACATCATTCACCTAAAACGAAGGCTCAAACGGCTGAAAAAAACTAAGAACTCCAGTTCTAGTCAGTTAGCTATTTTAGCAGAAGAGCTTTCTTCTAGCATTAAATCAGCAAAAAAACATTATTTTACAGAAAGTAATAAACCAAATCACTGTGCATAACAACGTGATTACGTGTCCTCAATCGATTGCAACGCATTTCAATGCCTACTTTCATTCTGTGTTTTCTAAAGAAAGTGCCAATGAACATGTATTTGACCTTCCGCCTGAAGAATCAATCCTACGAAGGCGTTGTTGAATCCCTACTCCGGTTAGATACCAAAAGTTCACATGGTCCAGACGACATACCAAACGCCTTCTTACGCCGTTATGCTGAATCATTAGCTCATTTCTTAACAAAAATTTTTTGTTTATCCTTATCGTCTTTTTCATTGCCCCCCGACTGGCTAACAGCCAGAGTTGGGCCTCTGCATAAAAAGGGGGACCGCGCGTGTTTAGGCAATTACCGTCAGATTTCTTTGACGAGTACCTGTTGCAAACTAATCGAACACATTATCGCTAACCACATACTTGAAATATTAAACTCTAAATGATGCTTGTCTCCATTTCAACACGGCTTCAGGAAAGGTTTTTCAACTGTCACGCAGTTGGTTACTGCTATCCATAACTTTAGTTCCGTATTAGATAAATCAGGACAACTGGACATAATTTTTTTAGACTTCAGCAAAGCGTTTGATAAAGTTCCCCATAATAAACTTGCTGAAAAACTGAAATTAATAGGCGTGCCCTTGACCTTAGTAAACTGGATTGCTTCCTACCTACAAAATCGAACACAGTTTGTGGATATTGGTGGCATCTCTTCCACGTTACTTCCAGTGACATCTGGCGTGCCCCAAGGAAGTGTACTAGGTCCACTGTTATTTTTAGTCTATGTAAACGACAGTGTGTGTTCCGTTGATAGAAATGTTAAAATTGGTTTATTTGCCGATTTGCTGTACACCCCTGACCAGATATTATTGAATGATGCCTTCCGCGAAATTGTGGCCTGGTGTGACAGATCAGGAATGGTCTTCAATTCTGATAAGACTGAGGTTTTGCGCATGACAAGAAAGAAACAGCAGCCTATCCACTTTAGTTACTCTGCTTGCGGCACTACTATCTCGGAAGTAGAAAAATACAAATATTTAGGAGTTTTAATAAATTCGCAGCTTAACTGGAGCGACCATATTGATTACATCTGTTCATCTGCATTAAAAAAACTTGGATTTTTGAAACACAAGCTCAAAGGAGCACCCAGTCACGTTAAGCTATTAGCATATACCGTATTTACCCAATTCCAACGCGCACCTTTTTTCGGGGAAAATACGTCTCAAAATCGCATGCGCGTTGGATTCGAGTGCAAACCGAAACTGCCCCATAGCTGCCCATCGTCATCGCCATTATACGATGTGGGAGCTCACTAACTGCTGGAAACATGGGAGCACGTTTGCTCGTCGTTTTCTGCGTCGCAGGAGCCGTTTTCAACCGGTGTGGCGCTTGTCATTGGTCGCGTGCTCAGCGACCACGGACCGCGTTCACGACGACGGTATCCCGTCCGACGGTATCCCGCGGGCGGACGCCTCATCACTGCCGTTGCACGATCAAGATACGCGGATCGAAGAATATGTTGATGAAACAACGGTTGTCGGAAACGCGTCATTTCGGCGGTAAAGTTCCAAAAACGATGAGACTCCTTTCTGTTTTGCGGCCGACAGAGATTACATCGTCCGCAGGCGGGGCAAGCCGCGCCGCTGACGAGGTCGTGCATCATGCCGATCTCACAGATAACAGCGCTCCCGCGCCCGTTTTTACAGTCGAAGATCTTTATCTTTCGCTCAGACGCACTGATGAAGTCATGGATGCTCCGCAAGAAGCATCGCCGTTGCCGCAGTTACGCCTAGCACAGACGAACCTCCCGTAACCGGAGCTCTCCGCTTGCGCTTGGGGCGTCTTCCTTTATACTGATGCTTTGTCAGGAAATTGCGTGAGCGAAAATCTCGTTTCTCAGTCACATCCATAGCGGAGATAGGAGAAAAACCCGGGCAGAAGCGTTGGTTCACGTCTCGGTGGCGGCAGAACGAAGAAAGAGCGTCTGCGCCTGACCGTGCGGTGGAATGCTCGTAGCCAATGGAACGGCTCCGATCGTACCACGTGATTTGAAGGGCCAGTCGCGACCAAATCCTACTGAACTACAGACCTGCACATTTGGCGGGGTCCTATGGAGCAGCGTGCGCCAACTTTCGTTAGCTTATTGGCCGTTGAGGGCGCTCGGTTGACCTGTTCGTCTGCTGTCATCATCATCATCGTTTGCCTATTTGCGCAAGATATTTAATACATTTGTTTCGTCTTCTTCTGCTATCTTCCCATAAACGATAAAAATATCCACAATAATGAGTTTTTTCGCTCTGGATGAGTACAAAAAACGTCTTTCTTTTTATCCGCTTTCTTTTCGTCAGCACCACCATGCCTAGCATAGATAAATGGATGTTAATGATTACGTGGACAAACGACGAAACTGCCTTCTTTGAAATAAAATGATGGAGGAGGCCATCTTGTTCAACAGGTATAATGTAGCGCCACGCTTCCCGTAGTTCCCTAGCGGCAAAAGGCATGAACTAGAACATGCGCGCTGGAGCAGTGCCAAATGTGCAGGTCTGTAGTTCAGTAGGTCTTGGTCGCGACGCTCGACTCGGGCGGGAAACGATCTTTTTTTTTGTATTTTTATCAAGAATGCGCCGCTGCCGAAGTGGCTTCTCGTAGACCAGTCGTAGACGATGGGTAGGCCTACTTCCCCGCGAATATTCAAGAGCGGGCGACGCCGTGGAGCGAAATGCCGCGTTCCCGAAATTCGGTCAAATTCGCACTTTCGCGAGCCACCACGAGTGCTTTAATAGTATTCTTTACTAACTTCCCATTGATTATTGGCTTTGATTTTTTTACACATAAAAGAAGAGGCTTGGGGGAATACAAAACGCAAGAAAATACAAAATCGACTTTATCGAAAAAAATCGCGGTTTTTTCACCCGCATCTCCCCTTAAAATATAAAAACGGTTGCAAATTATTTTCATTCGTGGAAGTCACATGCACGTTAGAAGCGGGGCTTGTAGTTTTTTTTTTTTCATTACTGATATCGGGCGCGCGTTAGAATCGGGGCTTGAAAATTTTTTTTTTTTTTGGTGCCGTAAATTGGGTGCGCGTTGGAATCGGGGGCGCGTTGGAATTGGGTAAATACGGTAACTCTCTTATTCGGCCCAAACTTGAGTATGCGGCTATAGTGTGGGATCCGTACACCAAAAAAGGTGCGCTTCATTTACAATAAATTCAAGAGAACTGATTCCCCATCAGCTTTAATGGCCTCCAACGAAATCAAACCTCTTCATATCAGACGGAAAATTGCTCGATTAATGTTTCTTCATTCACTCATCCAGGGAAAGTTTGGAATTTCTTCTTCACCTTATGTTACACCTTCGACTACACGAAAAACCCGTCACCAACATTCCCATGCCCTAACACCATATTTTGCAAAAACAAACTCGTTTAAATACTCTTACTTTCCGCGCACAATAAACGATTGGAATGCACTGCACGAACAGATCGTATCAAGTGATAATTTTGAAAATAATCTTAGAAATGAATTCTTGTGTGCTGATTGATGTGTAGTGTATTTCCTTTGAATTGTGTATTTCCTCATTTGTGTCATGTGTAAACCTTTTGCCTATGTAATAACTTATGGCGTTTGTAATTATGCCTTATCTGCCCTTCCTGCTTGGACCACATGAGGTCTGCAGTATTATGTAAATAAAAAAATAAAATAAAATAGTTCTATAACAGCTCCCATGCAGATGTGTGATGAGTCCCCTCCAGTCAACCAATTTCTGTCAGCTAATATTCCCCGGATCTGAAAAGTTCAGGTACGAGCAGAAGGAGGTCACCACACACTTCCCCATCACAAGAGCAGCTGCAGGATTGTTTTAAAGCGAAAGCTTTACTACTTGCACTTTCAACCTTTGCCATGGCGCGGCGGTGCCACCTTTAGTTGACCTCTGTGTGACGTCATGTGCGACATCACGCCGAAGAGAAGGGCGACCGACTCGCGCCGTCGCAAGCCGTGGCGGTGCCACCACCGGCGCCTAGCTCCTGCGCTCTCCGCTAGGAGCACAACAGGTGCTTTGTGATGTCACGCCGAAGAGAAGGGCGACCGAATCGCGCCGTCGCAAGCCGTGGCGGTGCCACCACCGGCGCCTAGCTCCTGCGCTCTCCGCTAGGAGCACAACAGGTGCTTTGTGATGTCACGCCGAAGAGAAGGGCGACCGAATCGCGCCGTCGCAAGCCGCGATGGTGCCACCACTGGTGCCTAACCCCTGCGCTCTCCGCTAGGAGCGCGATTGTGGCGTTACGCTGAAGAGATTAGGCTCGACTCACGTCACTAGAAAGCAGTAGCTGTGCCAACCACCAGCGGCTTAATTGCTTCGTGATCTCGTGCCGTCCGTGTGTGACGGCGGTGCACATGAACGTTGGCCTGACTGGACTGGATTGTACTGGACTGGATTGGGTTGGATTACATTAGATTACATTGGATTGGATTGTATAACAGATGCATCGCCACAAGTCTTACCACAAGCACCACCACTAGCTACACTACCAGCTGAACCATGGCGTAGGTACGGATATTGCTTTCGCAATTACCGGGCTTAACCAAGCTAAGCCACAGCGAATTTTTTAGGCAATCTTCGCATGATCACACAGATATTTAGAGCACAAAAACATTGGCTGTTGCCTGTGCTCATAACTGCACAAGTTGCAAGTTCACCTTAGAGGGATTGCAGGTACAGTGAAAGCTCGTTAATTCAGCCCCCGTTAATTCGGCAAATCGGATAATTCGACGTGCATGTGAGGTCCCTACAATTATACATAGGAGCCTATGGGGCAAAACTCGTTAATTCGAACTAATTTTGCTCTGCGTCAGTTAATTCTATTTCACTCCGCAGCCTGCCCAGTTGGTGCACCGAGTAGAGCAAAAAGGAAAAAGACGGCGCTACTGTACGACTGGCAGGCCATCCATATGGTCATCGTCATCAGCAGCGTGAGAGAGGGCAAGGGAAGCGAGGTTAGCGGCGACCAAAGCGTCTTTCTGTGTGCTTTGTTGTGTTGCAGCAGTCGTGTTGGTGTTGTCCGCATAACCCTATCAACAGCAAGTCCCGTTTTGGCGTGTGTTGTCGTTTCCACGTGTTCTTGCCGCTGCTGCGATTGCAGTTATTTAACCGTAAGGCAGCGCCTGTTTTGGTAGTTGCACACTTTGCCAGCGTGTTTACTGTGCTGCTTTCGAGTGGGTAGCGCGCAGTGCCTGCACGCCTCAGCTTTGCAGGGGTGGAACTGACAAACCGGGCCTTGGAGCAGGTTTGGAGCAGGCAAAATAGAGGGCAAGGGCGGTACTTGCAACACAGTTGCAAGTACCGCCCTGTGTCGTCTTCTTTCTCTGTCCCGTGTCCGCTGCGGTGTCTAGCTCCTTCATGTCTCACCAACTGGCCTACACATCTACCCTCCTAAGCAAAATAGAGTTATGGAGCAGTTTGGGAGCACCTAAAATGTGGATTTATCAATATTAAACTAGCACAAACTGCACTTCACAGCAGTATAGACCTTACACATACACAACGAGCCATTTGATCTATAAAACTTGCAAAATGTGTTGCCACTCCCAGCTACTTCCTCCTCAAAATACATTGTGCATTCATAATACTTAACTCTACCAAAGTATCCCCAGTAGTTCTATCAAACACTCCAGCTTGTACTATGATGGTAGCACTGACAGCACACAGAAAAACTTGAAACAGCCTGTCCTCTAGTTTTCTGTATGCTGTCTTAATGCTACATTCACCATTTAAACAGTACGTCTGACCAACTGGTCCCTCAATACACATACAGCAGCTGCCTGGAAATACATGTAGAAACAACTGGAATGAGCAGCCATAGGTCTAAAGTCTAGTATATGCACACAACACACTGCTGGTGCCTGGCTGTATGTACAGTAAAACCTCGCTTGCCCGGATCTCGATAACTCGGAAATTTGGTTAACTCGGACACGCACCGCAGTCCCGGCAAAAATGTGTGTAGTTCAATGGTGTTAAATGCTTGTTAACTCGGCAGCATTTAGCCGCGTATCAGTTTACTCTGACAAACCCGGCGAGAGCTATCGCAACGTCCATACTCGGCAGCCCGAATGTTCAAACACCCCTAACCGACGACGAAGCCGGTGTCACGGCTGAGTGCGAGACGCCCCGCCAAGAAAGGAAAAGAAGATAGAAAGTATGGCACGCAGCGGACGAAGCAGACGTAGCCGCTGGGGAGGGAAGCAGACGGTGCAAAGTGCGCGCGTTTGCGCGGAAGCAATAATCGTTTGCCCGGAGACCGAAGAAAGCAGAGAACCAGACGGCGTGGGCACGCAGCTCCGGGGACCGCAAGTGCGTGTCAATCCACGGCCGCGAAGATACATGGGCGCAACGCACCCGCGGGGCGAGGAGGACGGTGTGCCACAGCGTCCCCTCCGTGCGGCCGCCCCGAGAGGAGACAAAGGGACTCGAGTTTTGACGCCGGTGAAGGAAACACGCTCTGAGGTTGCCCTCCCAGGCCGACGCATCCCGGCAACGATCCGGACCGTCGTGACGCTCCTTCGGCTACGCACCGCAGGCCCCGGCGAGGTCTCCTCTAGCGACATTCCTGATCCACCTTAAGTACCGATTGTACTGTTTTCATTATCATTCATTCGATTTCTACATGGACTCAAAAGACTCTAATTAGAACTATTTGATGTTGTTCTTAAAACCACCTGCGCGTGGGAACTCTGCCTGATTGTTGCATGTTTATCTATGTGATGTAACCCTGTGTTTTTTTAGTTTTGTAGTTGATCGTGATTGTTGCAGTAAACATTGTTTTTGGAGACGTACACCTCTCTGGTTTTTTTTACTCACGTCCTAGACAGACAGTGACAGCCGGCGCAGCCGAGGAGAGCCACACAAACCGAAACAAGACGAGAAACGGCCGCAGGACACGAGAGATGGGATGATGATAGTGAGAGAGCGATCAGTGGCCAGGTGGCGCTAGCCACCATCCAGCAACCACTAAAAGTTGCAGAGACGACGGGACGGCTTGCTAGGCTTACTTTGTCACCGGATCTATGCGCGTGCTGCCCTGCCCATTCGACCCACGCTACGCCTGCGCTGCAGCTGTGTTCTTTTGCGAGTGTGTGAAAAGCCGTGTTGTGTGCGGACTCGTGCCGTTGCGTTCGACCTCTGGTGTGTGCTGTCACTGCCGCCACGTCTACGCCGACGCTGCAGCTGCTTTCTTTGAGTTGCGAGTGTGACAAGACGCATTGCGCGCAGACTGGTGCGTGTTGTCTCTGCCGTCACACTTTGCTGTTATGGCGGCCGCCCCCCCCAGCGAAACGGCAACAGCAGCCGGCCAATAATTTGGAAACGAAGGTTAAGATATTAAAGGAGGTCGGTGAAGGCGTTTCTTGGCAAGAGATAATGAAAAAGTATGAGATCAAGCGGAGCACATTGAGTGACTACGTGAAAAACAAAAAAAATTCTCGAAGCATTTGACAGCGGCAAGTTCACCGGAGCAAGAAAAAGGCTCAGGACGGCAGCGCATCCGGCGTTAGAAAATGCGTTGCTATGATGGATCGCAGATATGCGCAGCGGCCGCTGATCTGTCAGCAGGCTGAGAGATACGCAGCGAAAATGAACGTTTACTCTTTCAGTGCATCTGAAGGATGGTTCGCACGCTTTAAAGAAAGACATGGGTTGGTCTTCAGGAACGTATGTGGTGAGAAGGCAGCGGTAGATGAATGTTGCATCACTGATTGGAAGTCGACCGAGCTTCCCCGGTACCTGGCTCGTTATGAACCTGCCAACATCTTCAACGCCGATGAAATGGCACTTTTTTTCAAGGCCTTGCCGAACAAAACGATCACGTTCAAGGGTGACCCGTGCGTTGGAGGCAAGAGGAGCAAAGAAAGGATAACTGTGCTCCTTGCCACAAATATGTTGGGCACGGAGCGCCTACCACTTGTCGTGATAGGCAAAGCGAATCACCCTAGGTGCTTTAAGAACGTTTGACGCCTGCCTGTAGAATACAAAGCTAACAGAAAGGCATGGATGACCGTGGATATTTTTTAAAAACTTGCTTGCGGCAGCTTGACCGCCGCTTCTCTGCCAAAAACCGCAAGGTTCTGTTTGTCGTGGACAACTGCAGCGCACACACCAATGTGACAGGGCTGGAATGCATCGAGCTTGCATTCCTGCCGCCAAACACGACGGCTGCTCTACAGCCGCTGGACCAGGGCATCATGCAGCACGTGAAGACGAAGTACAGATGGCATGTGATGGAAAGGATGCTGTTCTGCAAGGAGGCTGAGCGAGAATATGACATAAACCTCTTCAGCATGGTCCACATCTTAGCCCATGTCTGGAGCAACACGTTGGCGGAGGTCATTGCGAACTCCTTCAGGCACAGTGGGTTTGTCTGCCCTGACGACTGTGATGTAGATGTGCCTCCCGAGGACGCTGAAAGGATGGGTGACGAAGTGACGGATGACAGGAGCTTGGAGTTTCTCCTGCCTGCCGACTAAATTGCCATTGACGATGGTGTTGCTGTGGCTGGCCAGCTGACTGACGATGACATCATATCGGAAGTGCTCGGTGTAGAGGAGAATAAGTGTTCCGATGATGACAATTCAGATCAGCCGCCGCGACGTCGCACTGTGCAGGAGGCCGCCGAGGCTCTCGCCGTTCTAGAGGAATTCTGCGTACTAGAATCCCGTGACAGTGAGCGTGCGAACCATCCCCTGATGGGGTTGAAAAAAATCATTTTAGCGCAGATGCCGGCGACGAAACAAACCAAAATAACGCAGTTTTTCAAGCAATAAAGGTATGTTCATGCTGCGTACATTTCTTTCTCGTTTTCTTGGTACATTCGATAATCCGGAATTCGGTTAACTCGAACATTTATCAAAGTCCCGTGAGATCCGGGTTAACGAGGTTTACTGTATAGACAAGCCCTGTACGAATATGTTTGCAACTTCCTTCATTGCACGTTACCAAATATTAATAAACTGAGATAAATAACAGAAGAACAGTTGAAGAGAGGAGATTTTTAAAGCGAGAGGAGATTTTTAGGCTAGTCAAAACCTCGCTTCGCATGAGCCGGAAGCCAGATTTGCCACTTCGGCGCATGCGCGAAACTGAGCGACGTCACGCACGGCGCCGCTGCCTCCGTCGCCTGACCTTTCACCGCCGCCACGCGCTACTGCACATGTGCACCGCCACTTCTCCTCCTCACCACCGTTTGACCTTTCGCCGCAGCCGTGCACAGTGCCCATTTGAAAGGAGGGGTATATAAGGCACGCTTGCCCACAGAACGGGCAAACGCTGCCACGCGTCATCGTTTGACGTTCGCCGCAAGCAAGTGTTTATCACGGATCACTGCAGCTTTTTGCTTCGAGATATCCAGGCTTAACCTTAGCTACGCCCCAGCCAATTTTTTGCACACTGTCAACCACTGTACAAAGTCAATTTTAAATTGCCTTCTTATGTTGCATCAGAGTGGAATCAACTTCTCCCAGACGTACAAGGATGTTTGGTAGATTGCCGTTTGCTTCCTCCAGAAGCACAAACCGCAGTCGTGGCCCAGTTGTGTTGAGCGCCCATCTCGGCTGTGGGAGGTGGTTGGTTCGAAACCCACTGCCGGACACCCACCAGTAAAAATGGATACAAGCGATTCCCGGCCTGGCGCCTGGCTTTCTTTAGGGGTGTGCGTATGGGAGAGGCTCCGTAAAACCCGCTGCGCCCCTCGCGGGCCAAGCCCAGTTTCGAACGACCCGCAGCCTGCAAAAGTTGGCCAACGCAGTTCGAGCGCACGCCCTAGCACAACGGCCTTTCCCTTATACGTGAGGAAGCCCTTCCACAGGGAAAAACTCCCTCAGCGCATACACACTGTCGCCTGCACTGATCCGCTGGCTCAGCAGCATGCTGGGGTGCCCTGGCGCGCACGCTGCACGGTGTGATTGCGCGGGCTAGCTTCTAGCCCGATGTTTCTGTCGTACACTTCTTTCTTGAACTCTGCGGCAATATGCAGTTTCTAGACTGTGACGAAAACAGAGAATGATAAAAGCGGTTGGAAACAACCGCCGCAGCGCACATGGGTTGTAATTTCACCCTCACCACTTCTTGGTTCGCTCCTGTCAGTTTAACAGCACTGAGTAAAGCAAAATAGTATTTACTTTTCACCATTTCTCAATTTTCTGTGTCTCTGCGCAAAATCACAGTTGCCGTCGTTCACTGCACATGTATGATGCGTCGCACTACGCTGACTATGCACGCAGACAGGCACGGACGCGCCTCCGCCACGCTAGCTGGCGCCACTGGCCGCTGATGCGAGCTTCAGGGGTGCGTTCAGCCAAAAGCCAAGCACAACACTCACAGGCAAACAGAAACCGAAACTGTCAGTAGTCTTTCTGCGCGGCGCAGAGTGGCGCCAGAAACTATTCAAGGCGCAATCTGCCGTCCATGGACCAGGATGGCGCAGGGAAATCCTTATGGCGGGCCATGGTGCAAATGGCGCAGCAATTCCACCCCTGCCTTTGTGTCCTGCTGCGATGGCGACACAGCGACGAAAGTAGAAATACTGATGTGATGGACAAGTATGGTGTTAAAAGGACCACCTTGGCCACCTATGTAAAGATTGAAAGCAGCATTATGGAGAGTGAAGCCTACAGTGAGGCCTACCTCCCTGTGAGTGGGACACTCATTTGTGACCTGGCCGAAAGGTTTGCCACGAAAATGAACGTTGAGGAGTTCAAAGCTTCTGAAGGTTGGCTTGCTCGTTTCAGAAGCCGTTACAATCTGACTTTTATGAGTGTGTGTGGCGAAAGGGCTTCTGTGGACAAAGATGTCTTTGAGGAGTGGCTCCGTGAACACCTGGCTGCATTCGACGCTCGGAATGTACCGTATTTACTCGCATAATAGGCGCACTTTTTTTCCAGAAAATCCGGCTCAAAGTTCGGGGTGCGCCTATTACGCGGGGTAAAATTTCCGGAAATTTTTCGACTCGCGAAATTGAACATACCGCATAAACGCACCCGTGTACGGGCCGCATCCTGTTTTCCCGAAGGAAATAATAAAAAAAAAATATCAGTGTAAGGGCCCAGCCAAGCTTTCCACGATCCATGCGGGAATAGCCTTCGAAATGCACGCGCCGTGGCCTCCGCGATCAGCTCCGGCTGCAAGCAACGCGCGCTTGGTCGCGGAGGCCGCACACGCGCATCCAGGTGCCGCGCACGGATGGCGCCCAAGGTCAAGCTTATCATCATCATCAACTTTTTCTCCCCTATCTATATCGACATCAGCATCACCAGCTCGTTTTTTTCACGGCTGTCAAGGGGCCGGTTTCTGTCGTAGCGTCTTAGTTCATCGTAGTTGTGACTTTCTTGCGCTGCCGCCGAGCGTTGATATTTTAGCGCAACGGACAAGCGCCTTAATAGCTACACGGCTGGGAGTTAGATCTCGAACACGGCAAGCGTGCGGCAGGCCGGAAATTTGATGTGGACGAGAAGTGCGGCAGTTGCGACTGCGGCGTGCCTAAATTTTCGTATGCGACTCCTATCGCCGCGGTTTTCGGGGTCCTAAGTTGGGAAGGTTTCTGGCTGATGAAGCTTTCCAAACAGACGTTTAAAGTGAGCATCCCTGAAAACTGTGTGCGGCTGTTCCACGCTATGTCGTTGTACGTGCTGTGGGTCCGCAGCAGCTGCGACGGCAGCAGCACTAGTGAGGACTAGTAGTCAGTTCAGCAAAAACTTTGTTAAAATAAAGATTGGGGGGCGGGGGGCGGCGAGGCGTCGGCTTGCAATCGTGTAAATACAGTATTGATCACAGTGCCAAGTTCGGGGTGCGCCTATTATGCGCGGAAAAAAATAAATCTGATTTTTTGCGCCCAAACTAGGGGTGCGCCTATTATGCGCGGAAAAAAATAAATCTGATTTTTTGCGCCCAAACTAGGGGTGCGCCTATTATGCGAGTAAATACGGTATTCAACGCCGAGAAGCTGCATTCGACGCTCGGAATGTATTCAATGCCGACAAGACAGCGTTGTTTTTTAAGGCACTCCCTGAAAAAACTATCACCTTCAACGATGACCCCTGCACAGCAGGCAAAAGAAGTAAAGAAAGGGTTACTGTGCTTATTGCCGCCAACACGATGGGAACAGAGCGTCTGTCTGCTGCTCCTAGTCGTCTGAAAGGCACAGAAGCCGAGATGCTTAAAGAATGCGAGGCACCTTGCAGTTGCAGATATCAAGCCAACAGGAAGGCTTGGATGACAACCAGCACATTCCAATCATGGCTTCATCAGCTGGAAAAACGGAAGGTCCTCATGGTTGTGGACAATTGCAGTGCTCACTGCAAGGTTTCAGGCCTGGAATGGACAAAGCGTGTGTTCCTCCCGCCAAATGCAAGCACAGCCCTTCAGCCCAGGGCGTAATACAACATTTAAAATGCAAGTACAGGACACACGTCTTGCAACGCATGCTTCTGTGTATGGAAGCTGGGAAAAAAATATGATATTACGCCCCTTAGCGCTTTGAACACTTGCTCACGAATGGGCCCACACTCCTGTGCAACCGAACTGCTGTGCAGAGGAACTGCCGACCGAAGCAGCTGACTCAGCTGCAACCACAGAATATGACAGCTGTTTCGAGAGTGTCTTGCCTTATGAAGTGCGGCCTGCTGATTATGTGTCGATTGATGATGGTTTTACCGTTGCCAGTCAGCTGACCGAGGACGAAATAATTGAAGAAGTGACAGGCGCTGACAACAATGATTCGTCGCAAGGTGACGATTGTGAGCAGTTGCCCCAAATGCCGAAGCGCACGGTGAAAGAAGCCGCAGAAGCCTTGTCCGTGCGGGAGGACTTCTGTGAACAAATCCCTGACAGTGTGTGTGCCGCGGAGCACCTGGCAGCTGTTAGAGCTATCGTAGCTGCTCAAATTCGCCCTAAAAAGCAGACGATAACAGATTTCTTTGCCAAATAAAAGTACGTCCTGTGGCAGCAAATGTTTTTTGTTTTTCATTCGATATTTCGACATTCGGATAATTCGACAATTCTTCGCGGTCCCGTCAGTGTCGAATTAACGAGCTCTTACTGTAGCAACCTCACTGGCCCTGAGCAAACTTTATCCAACCCTCAATTCTCCGTAGGTACCATGGCTCAGAACAAGCTTAAAAAAAATTACCGACGACACTTTGGAAGTTCTAAAGTGTGCTTGGCGAAAGCCTTGTGGTCAACCCACTGCCGCTTCCCCGAACAAGGCTGCCGCATACTTTGCACTGCGCTTACTGAAGCAGTTCATTCACAGCTCGTTGGTTCCATCATGTGGCACTTCGGCAAAGGACGAAGTCGGAAGAGTTGCAGACATTGCAGACAGTCGTCACTGTTCTTCGTTCAACTGCTGCTACTTGTTGAGAGAGAGAGAAAGTGTGTTTACACGCACTGCCTGTCGCACACTGTCGGCTGCAGCTCACACGTCTGCACCCTCCGTGGGCCTGCCGAAAAGGCCCACTGCAACATTGGGCCCATCTGATGGCTCGTCGCCGTCTTTTTCATTTTTGCAGAAAGCGTTAGCAGTTCAGAATTTCCGATGCCCGCCAGCCATCGTAGCAGGTTAGCCGAGTGGCTATCAATGTGACATGCCAGAATGGCGATGGACGCACTTTTGCCTGGCAGATGACGCTTTCCGACATCCAATCTGGAGTCGACATACATCACATGTGATGCAAAAGCATCTACACGCGCACACATTTTGACCACTCGACAGTTTTCCTGCTAAAAACAGATAGTAGAAAGATGTAGCTTTCAAAACAAGACCCTACTACATGAAGCCATTAGTACTGCTGAAAGCGATGTTGAACCTCATGATTCGGGAGGCACTTTCATAAGCCAGAAAGGTCCCATTACTCACTTTACTCACAGATATCTGAACAAGTACTCTTCGGAAGAAACTAATGAGGTACTTTAGAGCTTACAGATTGTGATAAAAATGCTTTTTACTATCCGAACCTCATTAATATTTGGGAATTGCAAATTTCTAGTCCATCTCAGCTCGCAGCTGTTGCATTTCTGAATGGCACTCACTACCTTGTGATGATTTCTCTGCAGTGACATAAGTGCCACAGAAGGTGTGATTGCTGCGTGTGCAGGGAAGAGCACTTGCACTTCGGCTAGAGAATATGACGCACACTGACATGTCAGCATGGAGCTCCGCTCTCCACCAGTGGGGCGAGGCCTCGTGGGGGGGGGGCATACATCCGCATCTCATCCCATCAGGAGTTTCCCTCCTGCCCTAGCATGGGTAAACGTTCGGCCGTAACCGTGCTGGTGAGTTCGACGTCCTCGATTTCTTAGCGTATATTGTTGCTAGCTGGTGTTATCGTTGTTGCACCAATAAATTCCTTGTATGTGTTATTTAGAGTGTCGTTCCTTTCTTGCCCCATAGAGCAAGGCCCGCCAGATCGGTGTACGCTTGGTAGCGCACGCGATCACGGGGTGGGGTGTGGCGGTATTGGCCGCAGTTGAGTGGGGTGAACGCATTTGCCCCCCCCCCATTACTACCCCACAAGTTACACCTCGCACCTACTACAGTGCTTAACTAGTCCTTCCCTCGCAGAACAGCCTGTCAGCATGTGCTAGAGTGTAGATAAAGCCAGTCTGCCGACAGCCATCCAGAGCCACTGTGGCTGCTGTACACTGCTATGGATGTGCAGGCAAATACAACAGCAGGCACACTTGCCTCCTGCGGTTATTGTTTTGTGGTGACCACCTTCATCCTACACAGTCTCTTGGAACCTGGGCAGGTGGGACAGTCTAGCCACCGTGTCTCGCACAATGCGGCTTGCATGCTATCCCTCGTGGCCATCGCTTTGCAACAATGCCGTGAGGCTGCAGCACGGCAAATCCAACACACGAGGGCTGTCTCATCGAAAGTGCTCCAGGTGTCACGAGAAAGGGCTCGTGCCCGCATTGTGAGCTATCTTGAGGCCTTTTGCCAGCAGCGCAGTGTGCATGCTCCTCTGGATCTGGCCACCTCCCAGTGCCTGACATCCACTGAGCTCATTTGCCAGGTAAGCATCAAGTCCATACTGCCATTCGTACCGTATTTGCTCACATTCTTCAAATTAAGGCTTCAAAAAGGGGGCGCTCAAATTATGCAAACTTTTGAGAACATGAGGCAGCACTGCACTTCGCTGCAGCCAGGCAACACAGCAAATCTGCCAAGACATTGCAACCACTGCAAAGACTGCACCCCTCTGTTCGCCAATGTCAAAACCATCGGCCGCGGCAAAATGCAGATAGAACGAGAAATCTTAGAAGCCTTCAAAATCAAGCAGTTAGGAGCTGAATGCGTCAGCGACAGCTCTGTTGGGTTCCCAGCAAAAGAGTACAGTTTCACGAATGGGACGTAGGTTGCCACATGCAATCTTCGGTCGCTTAATCAATTTTGTGTTTGCTGTTTTGTTAACGTTTGCGGTTGCTCTCGCGCATATGCGCCCTGTTCTGATGTTGGCGATTCACCAAGTAAAGAATTTTCAGTTGTGTTTCCAGCGTTTTCCTGAGTACTTCTCCTTGTGAACGCGTCCTTTCCGCTGGTTTTCTACTTACCATGCACCAACTGGCCCAACAAGCTACGCTTCTTCAATATTTGAGAACATGTGCTAAAAAACTTCAGCAAGCTCATAACGCCCAATATACACTGCATACCGCCAAACTCACTCCAAATATAAGACATGCCCCCGACCTGCCCCACCTTATACAGTTCACCGCATGATGGCATGACGCACGCCCAGCTCAAAGCCCGCTGGGCGTGCACTGCAAAGCCCAACAATACAATCGCAAATGGTCAAGCACTGTTGACCAATATGATACAACACTGACAGCTTGTCTTATTCAAGCTAGCAGGCAGGGGCAAACAGAGATAAAATGAGGCCCTCGCATGCAGTCTGGCTGACTAGTAACAAACCAAGCAGCCAATGGTCCGGCAGTTCCACCGCAAGGGGGAGGTCTGCGACTGCGAATAGCCGTGTGGCTATTAAGGTGCTTGCCCGCTGTGCTACAATAGCAATGCTCGGCGGCAGCACACGAAAGCCACAACACGCTACCACAGATCCTGGGCCTTTGACAGGCACAAAAAACTGGAGCTGGTGATACTGATGCTGATGTTTAGAGCAAAAGCTCACAGCGAAGGAAAAAGTTGATGATGATGATGATGGCCCATGACCTCCGGCGCCATCCGTGGGCGGCACCTGGAAGTGCCTGTGTGTGGCCTCTATGATTTAAGCGACGTTGCGCGCAGCCGGAGCTGATCGAGGAGGCCAATTCGAAGGCTATTCCCATCTGGGTCGTGGAAAGTTCAGGGGCAGCCCTTACATGGATCTTTCTTTTTTTTTTTAAATATTTCCTTCAGGAAAAGAGGGTATGGCCCGTACACAGGTGCATTCACGCGGCAAGTTCCATTTCGCGAGTCGAAAATTTCCGGAAATTTACCCTGCGCAATAGGTGCACCCTGAACATTGAGCTGGTTTTTTAGAAAAAAAAAAAAAGTGCGCCTATTATGCGAGTAAATATGGTAATTACTCACTGGCATCCACCCAAGCGCAGCTGACAGCAACAAAGGAAAGCTACTTGGCTTCCACACAAACTTTGTAGTTAATGGGGGACACCCCTCTTGAGAACTATATTTTCTTTATTTATGGACAGATTTATACCAAATTTTCATTGTTTGTTCATTTTCATGTGCTGATTCTAAAACTGCAAACGGTTTCGTCCTGCAGCAGCAAGTGTTAGATTTGTCATGGAAAGTATGTCTTTTGTTTGGAGGAAGCTTGGTTCATTAACATAACTTGTGGAGAAGATTACATTTATAAATGATCTAGAGTCACCAAGGAGTGCGGTAAGGTATAAATGAGCATTCAAGGACGACTTGGACGAAAGTTACAGCTGGTCAAACTTGACAGAGAAAAACCTCATTTTGATGACTGAGACAAAAGATTTATTTTCAAAATCTTCCCAAGGAAGCAGTGGTTTAAAGTTAGCATTACTGCACAATTTGTGCATTTATTTTTCTAAAAAAAAAAAAAAATTGTACTAATAGCTGATATAGCACTGGAGATATCGCTCCTCCAAAATTCTGAATGTGCCAGAATTGCAGTTTTGAGAAATCGGAGAAAAACATTTTTGGCATATTTTTGTGGCACCAAGGGTAGATGTCGACACAATTGCGCTTGCAACAAGGAAATTGCCGGCGAACAGATGGCATGGTCTGGAGGCTGGAACCCGAGACCAGTGCCTCTGCACTGCGCCCTACCCCAAGTTGTGGCTGGCTCACGATTGAACCTAACAACAACGCTGTGATCACAGCCAGCCCCTAACAAACGACGTCAAAACACTGAGAAGCAAGTTTATTTTGTCAAGGTTTCGGATTGGATGGATGCATAGGAGCGCCCCTTTTGCAACGGGGTGGTGGCCACCATGCTCAGCTTTTTTTTTATTTTTGTTCAACTGTGTTGTTAATTCTCATTAAGATTCACTATCTTCTTTCACTACGGTTTCCTACACTTCTAACCTGATGTCACCTTTCTGCTTTTCAGCCACCAATCTTCCAATCGCTTTTTGATAACTTCCACTACAGATTTATATCTACATGACCATTATTATCTCTAAACCCTAGGGCCTCGGGAAGAGTGACTGTGCCTGCATCGACATCTGGATGGATACTATCACATTTGAGTACGAGGTGTTAAATTGTTTCCACAGATCTACCACACACAGCATATGTGTCGTCATCTTCATTAAATTTCTTTTTGTAGCTGCGCGTTCTAAGACACCCTGGCCTAGCTTCAAAGAGTAGGGCACTGCCTCTTGAGTTATCATAGAAAAATTCTTTCCTGCTCTGCCTTTTCCAGTACCGATACAGTTCTACACTATGTTTCTTTTCCATTGAATTAATCCAATTTTCAACTTCCGCGTGTTTAACCTGTCGTTTAATGCTCTTTCTTTCTCCATCCTCGTGTCTGGCATACTTACTGGTTAGTTTCCTAGTTCTTTTCAATGCTCTTTCCGTATGAGTATTTAAATACCTTAGCTGCCCACCTGTTATCGTCCAATTTCCTCAGGCATTCTTCATATATAGTATTTTACTCTTAAATTTCGCACTTTGCGGGACGTCGTTTCGCGGCCGCTGCTGCCGCCGTGCCACCAGCTTTGCCGGGAAGCTCGATCTATCGTGCCGTTGCTGGCTGTCAACGGAAGCTGCTTAGGTATCGCTTCTTCATCTGCACAGTTACAATTATGCTGTCTGTATGCAGCAGGAATCGCCCTGATCCCTCCTCGCAGTGGCGCTAAGCACCGCCGGCGACGTCGTTATCGGGTCATCGCAAAGCGTCGGCGCTTCATCACTGATTGTAGATAACGGGATGCGATGATGCAGCGCACCCAACACGCTTCTGAGCTCTACCTTCCGCTCCCTCAACCCTCGGTGTCACGCTAAGCACCGCCAGTTACGGCGTTGTCGCTGAATGTAGACACCAGGATGCGACAATACAGTTCCCAGCGCGCCTCGGATCTCAACCGTTCGTTCCCTTTTAGATCTTTTAACCTAAGACTTGCGTAAATTGAAATAGTTCGCACTTAGCGCTCAACGAACCTGACTTCACCGTGACAGTGGGACTGCCCGACTCACTCAAAATGGCGACTTTTGGTTGGTCGACGTCAACCAACCAAAAGTCGCCATTTTGGTCCCGTGATTTTGAGAACCAATAGCAGAGCGCGTTTTGCCCAATTTTGTTTCTTTGCTTACCGCTTCTAGGGCTTGCTCATAGTTGCCAACCAGAATATGGGAATAGCATGAACAGAGAGAGACCTTTCAAATGAAACCAAAGTGGCGCTGGCAGAGCGCATATTTCTCGAACTGCGGGCAGTCAAAGTTCGGTGCGATTAGACCTCAATTTAAAGGGCCGCGCATGCAGTTTCACGTCTTTGGAACGCTATAATGCATGAATTAGGCGGTACTTTTCAACTAAAATTCGTAGATAGCTGCGCAATGACCTCAGGATCGTGAAAATGAAAAGATCGAAAATACGATTTTTGACCAATTTTTGGCCGCAAAGAGCCGTGTCCCCCTCTTAAAAAAAAAAATTCGTCCTGGTCGGGGATTCGAACCCAGGACCACCAGTTCACCAGAGCAGTCACTCAACGAACTGAGTTAACCAGGACGGCTACCATACGGTAGGGAGAGATCGAGTTGAGTATTAACTCGAAGTGGGATCAAAGTTGTACAAATGTCAAGACGAATCCCGCAAGGTGGAGTAGATTCGTAATATAATATTTCCTTAACTCTGAAGCTTCTGTGGAAACTGTACAGGCTTCTTTTGCAGTCACTGGCTGCCCTTGGTTGGACACCAACCTCATTACAAATACAGGCAAAAAATTAGGGGTAAGCAAATTATGCATGTAAACACGGTACTTTTTTTCGCCCAACCAAGCTTACCGAGCTCGCTGACAGCCATACTGAAGGTGCCGCCAGCATGGATGGAGCACAGTCCCCGGTTGGGTCCGTCAAAGGCCTTGATGAGCCGGGGCACCATCTCATCCTTGGGTTCATTGTGGCCCAGCCGCCCGTAACCCCCAAAGCCCCACGAGAAGCACCGTTTGCGCTCGTCCAGTGCTATCTGCAATGCAGGAAGCACGGGATGACACTGCGACATGTGGGGACTCCCCTCTACTATACTCACCGTGTGGTTGAGACCTGAGGCCACGTCGACGATGTGGACGTCATCGACCGACACAACGTGCCCCTCGCGGCTGCGATCGATGAACACCTGCACCCGCCGGGGCACCAGCTCGCACTTGAACTGCAGCTTGTTGCTGGTGACAAAGTAGCGGCCGTCCGTGTTGTGGCCCAGCTGGCCGTACTCGGGGCAGCCGAAGGTGTACGCGTGGCCCCGGCAGTCCACCAGCACCGAGAACTCACCCCCGCACGAGACACGCACCGCGGGGCGCAGCTTGAAGGCCACCCGCGTGGGTACGTGCACCGAGGCATTCTGCGACCCAACGCCACACTGGCCCATCTTGTTGTCGCCACAGCCGAAGACCACGCCGTGGTCGGTGAGGAAGAGCGTGTGCCCACGGCCGCAAGCTGCCCCAACCACCAGAGAGTCCCGCAGTGTCTCCACCAAGGTGGGCACATCGCGCCGCTTCAGATCGGACTGGCCCAGCTGGCCCTTGTCATTGCGCCCTGCACGGTAACATGGCTGTGTGCCACACTGACGACGCACACGAGAACTACACAACAGTTCCTCTAGCAGATTCCCATCACCACAGCCTCAGTCAACATTCTTCAGAAGCCTCCTATTGTTGGCAGGTACGCTTGAACCTTTTTTTTCCAGGCTTGGCCCGAGCATGTTCTGCATCACAGCTACCCAGGAGCTCAAACACTCACTGGTAGCAGTGTCATGTGTGCTTGTCACATTACTGCATCCTGGTGACCGAGTCCTTTGGAAGCTTTTTCCTTGAGGTCCGTTATGCAACCCAACTCCACGGACAGTTTTCAGGGTTGGTTATTTGGGGAATGGCTCGGAATGATCTAGCAGTTAACCACAATGATGGTAATCAGACTTCCAAAGGCTATTTTCATCCAATAAGCTGCAGGTTGCCCTTATACTTGACAAAATACACCTGCCGTTGCCACTCCTGCCTCAGCAGTCACGCCAATGGATGGCAAGATTGGAAGAGGGAGCCTTTAAGAGGCCCGTTCCAACCTCGACATAGACTGGAAGCATAGAAACCAGCTTCCCAGGGAAATAACAGAAGCCGTCAATTGCACTATGCCTCTTGCAGACTCTGTCCCACGTGTTGGTCAGAGGTCTTTGGATTGTGTGCTGCTCGTTACAATCTGTGCATGTATCCATTTAGACCATTCATGCGACCATTCATATCCCCCACAAGAATTATTCTAGCACCATCTCCGAGCTGTTTTTTTACAGTCACTGAGACCGTTTACTAGATCCTTATGCCTGCAAATGCAAGCTGTCCCTAAATAAACTACCCCTAGCCACGTCCTTCTGCCTGCAACTGTTCCTGATACCCAGACATATTCTGTGCAAGCTGATTTTACTCTTTGCCAATGCACAAGTGCACAAACTCCTCCACAGTAGTAGAGCTGGGTGATTTGACACATATCACGAAAAATAACACCAGCAGAGAGGATGCAGACAAAGTAGAGACACGCAATGCTCCAATTCCCACTGTGTGTTGTCTTGAATAAACAGCGCGAACGAAGACGAGCACAAAAGACAAGAGAACGGACGACACAGCGCTGACTAACAACTGAGGGTTTATTGCTGATCGTACAAGTATATATACATAGATGTCGGCAGAGAGGGAAAGGTACACAAAGTGCGAAAAAACACCAACAACAAAAAAAAAAACATAAATGTGATGTAGTGCGCCAGCCATGGCGCCAGCCCTCGCCGGCACAACTTACGCGTGCTTCTTCCCTATGCCCCCGGCAACGTGAGGTGAACGCCATTGCGGTCGAAGTCTGCGGCGCCCCCTTCAAAGGAACCCGACCGCACCCCGCGCGCCCCCGCATCTGGCGCGCTCTTTCCTTCTCCTCCCTTTTCCCTCTCGCAGCGGCGGGGCGCGCCTCCCGCGCTCCCCGCCGCAGCTCCGTTACTCAGAGAATAAACGGTTGAACAGAACAGACGTCTTGTCTTCTCTGAGGCAGCCGAACCGCGCTACCCAAGTAGAGACGAAGGCCGCGGCGACAGTGGCTGCTGTGATGTCGGCGATTGGTGTAGCCTCAGGCCATCGGGTGAAGCGATCGATGCATGTCAATAAATACCGGTAGCCTTGGCAGTGGGGTAGGGGGCCAACGATGTCGATATGGACTACTGCGAAGCGTTGGTCGGGCTGCAGGAAACGCTGCGTTGGGGGCACTGGGTACCTGTGTACTTTCGCACGCTGGCAGGGTGCACACGCGCGGACCCAGTCGCGAATGTCGGTGTTCATGCGGGTCCAGACAAAGCGGGATGTGATCAGCTTTTGAGTTGCACGAAGGTGAGAAAGGGTGTGCAAGGATTCGAAGATTTTCTTGCGGAAATCGATGGGCCAAACGGGCCTTGACGTACCTGTGGAGGTATCACAAACGATTGCCACGTCTTCAATGAGGACTGTCTCGAGCTGCTCGGAGCAGCACGGCTACGGACTGCATCTTACCATCCACAAACAAACGGACTCGTAGAGCGTTTCCATCGGCACCTCAAAGCAGCGCTTACGGCGCACGGACCCCCCGTCAAGTGGCTCGAAGCTCTTCCGCTCACACTGCTCGGAATCCGATCTGCCTTCAAAGAAGACCTTTCGTGCGCCTGTGCCGAGCTTGTTTACGGAACCTCTCTTCGTCTTCCAGCCGATTTCTTGGAAAGCGCGAAACCCGCAGTCCCGTCCACAGCAAGTGAATACGTCGACAGGCTCCGGCATATCCTCCGCCACCTTCAACCACAGCCGACGCGAGAACACCAACGCACTGTGTACGTGACTCCAGACTTAAAGACAGCAACCCATGTTTTCGTGCATTAGGGCCCTGTGCGTGGTTCCCTCCAACCACATTATCTCGGCCCCTTCCGCGTCCTTGAGCGCCGTCCTTCCACTTTCCTGGTAGACTTGAACGGAACGCGAGATGCAGTGGCCCTTGAACGACTCAAGCCAGCGTACATCGAGGCCCCAGTCTCTTGCGTTTCAGCGCCTGCACTTGCGACAGCCCCATTCATTTCCGACCGACAGCAAGCTCCTCCGGCTCGTCGCGTCCACTGGCATCCCAGCTGCCCAAAGAAGTAAATCGTTCGTCGCCTTGGCTTCCTCTCTCAGGGGGGAGCCGTGTAGTGCGCCAGCCATGGCGCCAGCCCTCGCCGGCACAACTTACGCGTGCTTCTTCCCTACGTCCCCGGCAACGTGAGGTGAACGCCATTGCGGTCGAAGTCTGCGGCGCCCCCTTCAAAGGAACCCGACCGCACCCCGCGTGCCCCCGCATCTGGCGCGCTCTTTCCTTCTCCTCCCTTTTCCCTCTCGCAGCGGCGGGGTGCGCCTCCCGCGCTCCCCGCCGCAGCTCCGTTACTCAGAGAATAAACGGTTGAACAGAACAGACGTCTTGTCTTCTCTGAGGATCTCCGAGCAGCTTACGCCCTACAGTGACAACAGCAACAGAAGCGCGCTAGAAATCAGCGGAGATTATCAGCACCCAGGAGTGACAGCTCTTTTTGCAGTAGTGTTAGTGAAGGAGTGCTTACACATGCATTTCCCTGCTTGAATGTGTTGTAGGCCTCGATAATTTCCCTCGCAGTTTTTTCCCGATTTTTGGCAATGACCTTAGTTTCATGATATAGCGGTACGCACTGTTTTTTCTCTTGTCTTTGCCCATTCACAATTCCGGCAATGAATGCCGAGGTGACCGGAAACTACTTTTGAGACTTTATAGCTGTGTTCGCTCAGCCTTTTATTGATACATCGTCCCGTCTGTCCAACGTACTGCCCTCCACAGGGCAGAGGGATGTTATAAACAACCCCCTTATCACAAGGGACGAAGCGTGACTGGTGCTTAGTTGTGCACTTAGCCACTTTTCCTTTGATCTCATTAACAGATCGGCACAAACCAGCCAGACGATCAGGCGCGGAAAACACAACATCGACACCTGCTTTTTTCCCAACTTTTTTCAGGGAGTGTGAAATTCCATGTAGATATGGAATCACAGCGACATGTTTGCGGTTGTTGTCCGATTCCTGGCCATCTCGTGTAGCTGGTTCTGACTTGCTCTTCTTTAGGGCCGACTCAGCTACTGACGTGATAAGTTCTAGGGGGTACCCTGCCGAGAGCAGCCTTTTTACCTGGTGTGAAATGCTGGAGTGCAGTCTGTGGTAGCAGGATTTTGTTAATGAGCTGTTCAAACAGGACCCTCTCAATGAGCTTGGAATGGCAAGAAGGAGCTTGTTACCTCGAGACTCGAAAGCCCTGGCTAGGAGTGAAGTACAGGCCAAGGTCTAGAAACTTGATGCGGTTGTGAACAGGGGTTTCATAAGTGATCTCAAGAGGGGAGAGAGCGTCAGAAAAAATGGACAGACTACGAGACACCTCGGCTTCAAACTCCAGTCCAGAGCACTTAACAAAAACAAGGTAGTCGTCGACAAATCTAAATGTTTTTACGACCTTAGTTTTCCCAAGGCGTTCGTTGAGAGCACGGTCACATCTGGCGAGATAAATGTCACTGAGTATGGGGGCGATACAGGAGCCTATGCATATGCCGTTTTTTTGAATGAAGATGGATGAGTTCCACTCAGTGAAAGTTGATTGCAGGTACAAGGAAAGCAGATGCAGAAATCTTGCTACAGAGATACCGGACACGTTTTGAAAGGCAACCACGCCATGTCGGTCAATGCATTCACTGACACTGGTTAACAGTTCGCCATAGGGAATCGAATAGAACAAGTCTTTCACGTCAATAGAAAAAGCTAGAAGTTCATCAGCATTGTGCGTCGTCAGGAAGTCAGTTACTTGGTCCGAATTTTTTACCTGGAAAGGATCGTCAACAGAGATTACGGCGAGTTGCCTCTTAATGAATTCAGCGAGGCACTTCTGCCAAGTACCCCTCTCTGAGACAACGACACGGAGTGGGCAGTCAGGCTTGTGCGTTTTGGCAGAAAAGAACATATTAAGACTTAGTTTATCGCTATTCGCAATGTCCTGAGCAAGCTTAGTGAGGTTGCTCTCGGCAGGGTACCCCCTAGAACTTGTCACGTCAGTAGCTGAGTCGGCCCTAAAGAAGAGCAAGTCAGAACCAGCTACACGAGACGGCCAGGAATCGGACAACAACCGCAAACATGTCGCTGTGATTCCATATCTACATGGAATTTCACACTCCCTGAAAAATGTTGGGAAAAAAGCAGGTGTCGATGTTGTGTTTTCCGCGCCTGATCGTCTGGCTGGTTTGTGCCGATCTGTTAATGAGAACAAAGGAAAAGTGGCTAAGTGCACAACTAAGCACCAGTCACGCTTCGTCCCTTGTGATAAGGGGGTTGTTTATAACATCCCTCTGCCCTGTGGAGGGCAGTACGTTGGACAGACGGGACGATGTATCAATAAAAGGCTGAGCGAACATAGCCAAGTCTCAAAAGTAGTTTCCGGTCACCTCGGCATTCATTGCCGGAATTGTGAATGGGCAAAGACAAGAGAAAAAACAGTGCGTACCGCTATATCATGAAACTAAGGTCATTGCCAAAAATCGGGAAAAAACTGCGAGGGAAATTATCGAGGTCTACAACACATTCAAGCAGGGAAATGCATGTGTAAGCACTCCTTCACTAACACTACTGCAAAAAGAGCTGTCACTCCTGGGTGCTGATAATCTCCGCTGATTTCTAGCGCGCTTCTGTTGCTGTTGTCACATTTATGTTTTTTTGTTGTTGTTTTTTCGCACTTTGTATACCTTTCCCTCTCTGCCGACATCTATGTATTTATACTTGTATGATCAGCAATAAACCCTAGTCAGCGCTGTGTCGTCCGTTTTCTTGTGCTCGTCTTCGTTCGCGCTGTTTATTCAAGATGCTTAACCAGCTATCCCGGTGTTAATCCCACTTTGTGGCAAAGCCATCAATTAACGGTGGGTCCTCTAGATGCGCCGCTTCCTCTTTCTGTTCTATTTCTAACCAATTCGCTCTCTCTCTGCCAACTTGCGCGCTTATATAACACGGTGCCAAACTTGTCCTGATCTTCCTAGTGGCCATTTCAAACAAAATCTTGAAGCATGGTGAGACATCTCCTCACTAGTGAACTGATGGCTGCTATCGCAACAAGATGCCTCGGGAAACAAAGAGTGGAAACTTGGTGTTACTATTCGCAACGTCTAAAAGCAGAGCACTGGTTGTGGCCTCTGTTCTCGACAGGATATTAATCGCGCCAATTACTGTCGCAAACCAAACACATGCAAAGGACATGCACCACGATACAGAGCAGGCCCGAAGCCTTCACTTGTGCCCAGTGGCTTCAAATACACTGTTCCGGGGCTCTATCAAAACGTCCACAGCTTGGCTACCTTCCCAAGACGTGCGCCACTCACTCGATCAAAATTTACTGCTCGTCGACTGGACCGGGGCTGGGAGTTGTCATGTGGCCAGCTGCATCGGCTCTCAACAGCTGTCAAAGCATTACTTTCTTACATGGTGACATTCAACAGCAAGTTAACTGCTGTGACAAGATACTGGAACTAGTGAATCTCATCCACGACAGCTGGCCAGAAGGAGTTTGGATTTACAAAACATCCCGCAATTCCACATTATTCAGAAGGGTAAAATATTTTGAATAATGGATCAAATCAAATAGCAAATCACTGTTCGCAAACTATTTAAAACTTGAAATATTTACACACTCCTGCGAAAACCAGAAAGCTGCGCCATACTGAGCACAAAACTGTGTCAGGATGGCCTGGTGTTTGGCGCAGCAAATCGCATTTTGTATCAAAATCGGGCAATTGGCACAGCTGTCCCAACTGTATTCCTGAGCATCTATCCTTCTTGCATAGATAATATCAGAAAATCAATCTGGGTCTTTATAAGTTTTTTGCACGATTCCAAATGGAATCACAGGGAGTTAGGGAGTGCAAAATGCTTAGCTTTTGCGATTTCTTAGAAACTTTAATTGAAAATCAACTGCTTTGAAACTACGCTAGCCTCTGCCGGAGTAGAGGATACCCCAGTTCTTACCAAGAATACGCAAGAATGACATGAGACATAGCCCAGGTGTACCTCAGTTGTTATTTTTTCATTGTGTGTGGTTGTAAGCAAGTGGAAAGAGGCAGCACAACCACACTGCCAGTGCCCAGATTTTCAGCCCCAAGCATCTCCTTACTGCCCTAACTAAAATTTTGCAATGCAAAAATCTCAAAGATTGTGAAGGTGTTCTTTGTGGTGTGGGTTCATATTCGTGATTTCTGCAATATCATCCTGCACCCACAATAAGGACCTTTCTGTGATCACTTTTTTTTGCTCCGCAACACAAACTGTCAGGCAAGTTGGTCAGCTTTTCGGAGGTTGACAGCTGAATGGATTTCCAGTTGCGCTGCCACGAATGCTATTTCTTCTTAATCGGATGAACCTCAACATGTGTGGGCCGCTCTTGAAACCATATGAAAAGTGCTTGCATTGAATGCCTCTTCTTAATTTCAGATACCACCGCGCTGTTCATTCTTCAAGGCCAATTTGGAATCACTATTATTTTAACGTTTGTAAATGCGTTTGGCCAGCAGAATTTATTTTCAAGAGGCTCACTCTTCCACGAGAGTATACAAGGACGGTTTCCTTTCTTCTGTTTCCACATCTCTCTCCCAGGTGCTAAATGTCGGAACTGCTGCCTTTTCTCGCTCCCTGGTGGCCTCTAAATTTGGCGATTCTGAAAGCACAGCCGAAAATGTGATTCTCATAAAATAATAAATGCGAAGAATCAATGAGGAACCTGCCGTCCAAGTTTCATCATGACCTGCACAGTAGAAATGTGGCAAGTCAAATTTTTGTTTGCCACCACAGGTTTTACTGCTGCTTTCAGCTGACTTCCATCAGTTTCTGAGCATGAGCAAAGCTGTTCCACAGTTCAGCTGGAAAAAAAGCATCACAGGCATTTAGATGAGAAAAAAAAATGACAGCTGCTCAAATCCTTTGACATGTTTTTCTTTGTTAAACCAAACTCTCATTTTTATACTGTGCAGCCAACAAGCAGCTCCAGGGCACTTCCTGGACCACAACTTTACAGGGAACAAGAATATGCATGTACCATGCTCAATGTGAAGTTTTAAATAGCTCTGGCAACAAGATAACTAAACTTGCTTGAGAGTGGTGCGATTTCTGAAAAAAAAAAAAAAGTCATAAAACAACAACCCCTTCCCCTTATCCTGCATGACTGGCCACTCAAACCAGCAAAAAAAAAATAAAAAAACTACAAATTTCTCTTTAACTGATGCACCCATACTAAGATCACTGTGATGAGAGCAACTTTTCTGACACTCCAGATAATGAAACCTGAGTTATGTTCTATGGCATAAGGATACGTAATCACTGAAAGTTTCATCAAAATGCGCTCACTGCAGAGCCACAGCTGATGGAAACACCCTGACTGGAGTTGCTCATCTAAGCACTTGCAGCCAACACACTGGAGCTGGCAGTAATGTCACCACCAGAATCTGCTTGGTACATTTTAAGGCAAAAGCCTTTAATGTCTCATCGTTGTAAGCAGCAGTTGTCGACAGAAATGTCACGCTTTTCAGTTGGTTGAAACGGTCGTGACGTCACAGTGCGCCAATTACAAACGGGGCCAATTGTACTTTGGCTAGTAACCATGCAACCAATTGAATGGATCCTATAGTGATGCTCCAAGAAAGTGGGACTGAGCTTAGTTAATTGATTATTTACCCAATTAGCGTAATTAACTTTTCTAGTCAGGTCATATAAATAAATAAAACCGAGTAGGAAATTGGTCGAGCTCGGGAATCGAACCCCGGTCTTCGCAGTGCGAGACGAGCATGCTATCCACTCCGCCATGCCAGCTCGATGGTTTCGAATGAACAAAGGCGCGTCTAGTGAGTACGGTGTCTTCGCTCACTGCCATCCTTCTCCCTTCCCTTCCGGTGAGGTTTAGGTGTCCACCGAGATATGAGAGACAGATAGATTTCCTTTCCTCAAAAACCAATTTACCGCTGAGCGAGGCATAGAACCGAATGGGCGATGGCGTTCTATGGACTCCCTGGCAGCATTGCAAGACGCTGTGACAGCATTCCACTCTTAGAGGCGAAGCTTAACATCTTAACCACACATCAGTGACCGCACTTTAGGTCAAAAAAGTGCACCCCCCCCCCCCCCCCCTGAATTTTGATGGGTGTCAGCCGAGATATGCCAGACAGTTACTGCGTAATTTCCTTTCCTCCAATACAATTTTCATTTTCTTCATTACGGCTCCTCTTTATCTATCTTCTTTCACTCCCACTTCCTCCCTTCCTCTACGGTGCAGTTCAGGTGTCCACCGAGATGACAGAGAATTACTGCGCCAATTCCTTTCCTCAAAAAGCGTTGCGTTCTTGAACGGCCGAACCACCGTTCCCTGGCAGCCCTACAACACGCTGTCGCGTTCCACTCCTAAAGGCGAAGCTTAAGCGTCATTAATTAGCAGTTAATTAGTATTCAGGCATTAATCAGTAATTAACCATTAATCAGTGATTTGTCATCACTTAGTAATTACTACTCAATTACATGTGACGCCACCAGTGCCACAGAAGCAGCCAAAGTGGTGAGGAAAACGCTTTCGCCTCTACGCACTTTAGACAGCCAAAGTGCCCCTGAATTTTTTGTTTAAAATTTTGCACCATAAACATGACGCCCACTGCAAGTGCTGCTCTCAAGGCATGCTGGGCAGCAAGACTTGTTTCCCATTTCCACCAGCAGGAAGCTTGGATTAGGGCTTCTCGTATTCTGAAGCACAGGAACGACACAGCGCCTGCACCAGCTAGGCTGTCAAATGTCAAGACAGAAACGGGTGGCCTGCACACCTGCTCAACTGTGCAAAAAACACCTTTGTTTGCACTCGAAAGAAATTAGCATGATGAACAGTAGATACTGCCCCAAGCATCAGCTATAGCCGCAACCAGGGTTTGTTCTTCAGGCGCTCTCGCGAGGATATGCAGGGGCAGTCTTTATAGAGCATGCTTTAATCCCCTCATTCCCTTCCCCAGTGAAGGGTAGCCAACCGGAAACCTTTCTGGTTAACATCCCTGCCTTTCCCCTCTCTCTCTTCATCTTAAACAGTGCCTGACTGGTTGTGTGAACAAAAAAATGATAGAGCATTTTTATACAGCATTATTTTTATTTTTATATGTGCCTATATTTATTCTGTTGTGTCGCTAATTAATGTGTTGTGTATTTTATATTATGTTGCATACTGAAATTGATTTTCAAGGGAGGTCCCGCCCGCGGTCTTGTACCATGGGACCTCTCGCTGTATATAATTGCAACTTTTTTTGTATTCCTCAATAAACTTTCAACTTTCAACCATTCCCAAACAGAGTGGCTGGGCCAACCGATCACCAATTCTTTGACTGCTTGCATGCACACTTGAAACTCTTGTGCCAACACACACCACCACTTGCTCCCAAGGGGGGGGGTGAGGAATGGTGGCTTGAAAACACACTGCCTGCCTAGGAGGAAGCAGAGTAAGTGTACCCCAGGTGTAGGCCTGGCCCTCCTCCGTGAGCAGCACAGTGTGGCAGGCCGAGCAGCCCGAGAAGACAGCCTTCACACGGTGCGGCCAGGCCAGGCGATGGGGGCCCCACAGGTTGCGGTCTTGGGATGCCGAGCCACCTGCAGTGCGCCAACACAGGGAGGCAACCTTCAATTGGTTTTGTTATTATTCTGCCCCTGTCACCCTGGAAAAAGACGACATGGGACTGTGACGCCTCCACATTCTGGACTGTGGGGCCAAATTCAGCACAGGCAGGGCGCACTTTCACACGAGAAGAGATGAGACGGTGTAACATAACTGAGCACACAACTGTGGTACTCACACCTCCACTGAGTAAAACCTCCTACATCAGTGCAAAACTGCTTCAGGATAGGCTTGCATATTCCAAAGCGCTTGACCTGGCTGACTGCTGTCTACGGGCACTCGCAGTTCCTCTGCAATTATTCTGTACACACCGACGTCACTAAAATTGCGCAATACCACTTGAGAAAAATCACAGTGCGTCCCCACCTGCACAGATGCTTTGATACCCGCGCGAACAGGGTTTGAAGCAAACAGGGACTGTCATTCTTCACAAAGGACTCACCGGCCGCCTTCTGCTTGTCTTTGGGCCTGCGTCCGATGGTGTCCCAGTTGGTGCCCCCGCAGAAGAGCAGCGTGCCGGGGCTGCCCGCTGCCGCGACGCGCTGCGCGACCAGAGCAGCAGTCTCAGGCCCCGCGCCACCACCCGACAAAGAGCCACTCACGAATGCGCGCTTGGAGGCCTCGGAAGCGTCGGCGGCGACGCTGTCCGTGCCGCCGTTGGGCCGCGCGTCCGTCTCGCCATTGTCCGGCTGCTCGGGGCCGGACGCCTCGCCGTCCAGGCGCCGCCGCTTGGCCTCCGTCGTTTCTCCGTCCATGCCGCAACTCTGCCCTGACCACGCTACCGCAGTTATTGTGCCGGAGAGGACGACGCGATGAGCCCGCTGCGGCGCCCTTTGGAAATAGGTCGCGCCCAGGTGGCCAGCGCTTTTTCTCCCTCGCCCGCGCCGCCGGACAGTGCTGCGCGATTCCAAGCGGGGGCACCTGATTTGCATATACCCTTTCACCTGCACATTCATTCCTTTCTACTCGTGTAAAAAGTAACAGAAATGTCCAAATCGCCAAGCGTGGGCAGTCATAAGCAACTCTGTGGTGCCCGCTTTAAAGAAAAAAAAAAGGTCAGACAGAAATTCGCTAGGCGCTGAGCGCATTAGCTGCATGACCGCCGCACGGCTACACTGCCGCGCATTAGCACTTTCCCTTCACACGCCGAAACTCTCATGCTGAAAAATCGAAGGTGGTTTCCGGCGGGTAAACCAGGCAAAGCGGGTAAACCAGGATGCGCTACGTGCGCATCCATCGGCGCATACTAGTACTGTGCATATTCATTATGACGATCTAAAACAATTTTTCCGCCTCAACTACTCTCTCATTTCCGGTAAAACTGCGCATAGAGCTTGCGTATTCAGGTAACTACTGTCGTAGCAAGTTTGACAACGTTATTTGCTTGGTTCAGCCGCGCATGCGGCAAACTCGTAATCGTCTGCCCAGATATCGACGAGCCGAAAGCCGCCAGCGTTGGGTTGCCGCCAAAGGGCGATGGTGGCGCCATCAAAGGACCCGCGCAACTTGCAACGCTCGCCTCGGCGCCTTTCGCCTCTTGGCACTTTTCTGTGCCGACAAATGATGGCGCCACCATCGCCCTTTGGCGAAAACACGGCGTTTGGCGGTTTTCGAATCGTCTATCTTGGCGGACGATTCCAGGTTTGCATTATGCGCGGCTATAGTGAACTAGAAAGTATTCAAGTTCACTATATGCGCGGCTGAACCAGGTAAGCACCATGTCAAACTTACCGCGAGAAAAAAGTTACCGCAGTATTTGGCAAGCTTCACCGGAAACGAGCCAGTGGCTGAGGCAGGAAAATTGTTAAAAGGCTTCCGACAGTTTTCTGCGAAATACCTTCTTTGCCGTATTGAATTAACCGCCAAAGTGCCTCTTCCCACAAAATTTTGTGCCGATTAACCACGAGCCGAAATGTCTGGTGGCGCTGCCTATCGTCACCGTGCTAGGGTTAGACTACAACATGACATACATCTTGCAAAATTTTAGCGCGAAAAAAACGGACAGAAAGAGTAGACGACACGAGTGCTAACAACGGGAAGTTTATTCGAAAACATGTAGAAATATAAAGGATGAAGGTGCGGTGAAGGATGAAGGTCGTGTCGTCTACTCTTTCTGTCCGTGTTTTTCGTGCTAAAATTTTGCAAGGTTAAACTACAGAGGTTAAACTGGTTTGGTTTGGTTTTGTGGGGTTTAACGTCCCAAAGCGACTAAGGCTATTAGAGACGCCGTAGTGAAGGGCTCCGGAAATTTCGACCACCTGGGGTTCTTTAACGTGCACTGACATCGCACAGTACACGGGCCTCTAGAATTTCTCCTCCAAAGAAATTCTAGCCGCCGCGGCCGGGATCGAACCCGCGTCTTTTGGGTTGGGAAGTGTGCCGTCTGCCGCCGGCGACGGTCGCTTTCCATGATAGGGCGCTGCATGTAGAAGGAGCCCCACGAGCGCCAAGCAGACAGCTGGAGAACCGCCTTCGTCGCCGCTAGTTCTTCGCACCCTGAAGGCGCGCAATAGTAAATTGCGCTGCTTTAGCGCTCACACTCTAGACTAAATGCATTAAACCGATTCTGTGATGAAAGCGGCTGTCTTCGTGAAAAATATGTACAAGCAGCAAGACACAGGCAATGCAAGATACAGATAGCGATGAACTGAGAACGTTAGCGGGAGGTCCAATGACGAACGCCTAACGTATTTTTATGATCACAAAATTACATGATCGGAAGCGCCGTTTTGAAGCGAAAAGCTTCACTAGGCTCAACACCGGGTCTGGCGTGCGCCGCGATCAATTTTAGCCACAGCTACGCATGCGCGAAACCGAGCGACGACGTCACGCGGAGCGCAGGTGGCCGCTGCTGCCGCAGCCGTCGTCGCCGCCGCGCGCTGACTCCGTCGTCTGAGCGTCGCCGCTTCTCCTCCTCACCACCGTTTTAAGCATGGAATGCTTTTATGCGAAGCATATTACTCGCACAACCGAGCTCTTCCTTGCTGCGCCGCGCACGGCCGCGTAGCTACCACTTGACCTTCATCGGCGCACCACGTGATATGACGTCACAAGAGCTGTGAAAGCTGGGGCCTCGTGCGCTCGCTTGCGGACGCACAGCCTCCGCCGGCGGCCTAACTCCCGCTCCTACCGCTAGGAGATACTGACGTCACGCAAAAGGCGACGCACTCGTTGAGTCAGTTGAGCAGCGAGATGTCGGCCAGGGAGAGGGCGGCTCGCCAGACCGCAAAGCGCAAGTTACAAAAAGCCACGGGAACGGGAGAAGAACGAGAAGTACGGCTTGCCAAGCGACATGCACAGTATGCAGCTAGACGGCAGCGTTCGACAACCGATGCCGAGGTGAAGGATGAAGGTGAAGGATGAAGCTTCGAGTACGTCTACTCGGTTCGAGCGGCGAAATGCTACCAAACGGAAAATGCGTGCTGAAGAAACTCCTGAACAGCGGGAACAGCGCCTTGTAAAGGAGCGTGCTTACCGGAAGAAGCAACGTGAGAAACGAATTACTTTACTGATCATCATAGTGTATTTATTGGTTTGAGAAAAATAAAGGAAGAAGCAGAGTAACACATGAATTGTTCTTGTCTATGAAATGGCTAACCAGGTATAGCCAGGTAATGTTTAATTTTTTAGGCTACTATGCTTCGCATCCTAGGCTTAAGCATAAGCTAAGCCAGGCCATTTTTTTAGCTCCCGTTGTCGGCAGTGTGGTGACGTCACGCCGAGACCGAGAGCCAACATCCGGGCACTGAATTCCACTCATACAGGCACTGAAACGAGAGCATCCGGGCACCGTAAGAGATTTAATGAGACTCTGAGAGAGGGCAGCTTAGAGCAAGAGGGGAGTCCCAGGGCTCCCTCCAGGGCGAGAAGGGCTTTGGGCGGAAAAACTGTTTCCGCGCCGTCCCCAAGGATGGCGCTGCGGTCCCACACTCACGCATGTAAAAGACCGGCCGCTGGGCATTTAGCTCATGACGTTTCCCCCTTTGGCAGGTAGATGTATACACGCTCGCGGAGTATTCGAACGCGCTGCATATACATTCTTGTCAGGCCTGCGTCTCGTCGTGTCCGCGTACGCTTCGGCATCGTCCTGCGTTTCAATGCCGCCACCGTCACAGCTGCTTAAAGGGACCCTGAAATGGTTTCTTCAATCATATTTTATTGCAACAACTCTGTAGAGGTGGTCTCTGCGAGTATTCTAGTCTGATTCAGAAAGCTGCGCGTGGAACCAATAATTTACAAACAATTTTTCAAACTTGCCGCTCACAGCCGATTAGGGCGACACCTCACCGCGCGTTTTTACCCGCCCCTACCACTTGACGTAAACTGGGCAGCCTTGGCCATGGACTGGGCGACCCTTCTCATTGGCTCTGCCAATATTGACGTCACGCGCAATTTTTGCAACATTTCATTTGAAACTGAGCACTGATGCTCCTTGAAATATTATTTTATTGATTGCTTATTATTTTTTAAAAGCATACGTATACAGAGGTAAGAATCCAGCGCATTTCTTGAAATTAATGTGGTACTTCCGGTAAAGAAGGAAATCCGTCTGCTCGCAAAAACATGTGTTTTCGTCAAATCTCGGCGCCCGCCTTTGCGAGTTTCCTAGCTGCGCCGACGAGTCGCTGCTATAGTGTACTAGAATTATATATATCGCTGCTGTCGTCGCCCTGTGGGTCTCGGTATGGCGTGTACTGAAAGGCTCGAAGCCCATCTCAGCGGTGGCTGCACGCAGCCGCGCTTCGAGCTCCGGATCCATGCTGTTCGAGCAGCAATCAGGAGACAGATGTGCGAAAACTTAGACGGCGCGGCACCGATCGTCATCAGAAAGACTGCCAGCTATACTCGAGCAGCGACAAAGCATGCCTGCTTATGTTGGGAGCTTTCGGCAACGGCACCGCTCGCGGGCTGTCCGAGCGACGAGCTCTGCTGCTGCCTGGCTGTCGTGGTCGTCGCTAGGCCTATAGCTCGTTTCGCGTCGAAGAGGCAGCGGCCGGTGCTTCGGAAGTCGCCTGAGCTATAATAAAAGGCTTACTCTACACATCGCTTTACAGTAAACAGCATCATCTCACAATAAAGTAATAGTATGGTCACTTTCCGCGACGCCTTCAGCCGCGAAGCGAGCGGGCGCCAGGCGAGCCGGACCCCAACGTCAGGCCAGCGGCAGCTGCAAGGCGGTTGTGGCCAGAAATTTGCTCGTATCACAGTTGTTACCTTTACCAGCAGCTCAGTATTGGTCAGCGATCCTCAAAAATGACACATTTTTCACATTTCTTAGCCTAGGGTTTATTATTTACGTCAAGAACACTCTTTAGCTCATTTTTTATGACGCCGGCAGACCTGATCCAGGCCGGTCGGCCGGCCGGCATGCTCGGCGTACTTGACATTCGCACAAGGAAATACAAAACAGACATGGGCGTCCGGAGGGGGGGGCAGGGGGGGGCGGCTGCACCCCCCTGGAAAATCACTCACTCGAACCGTGAGTGATGGCCGCACGTCAGGGGCGGCGGTGCGCTCAGCCAAAAGAGTAAAAGCGGCCCTGCTTCCACGCTTTGGGTCACATCTGCAAAGTGCCGCGTCCGGGGACGCGTCGTTGCAGACATACAGCGGCACCGGCGAGCATGTGTTTCGAGCCGTCTTGAGATGTGTGCCTGTTTCTTTGATCTCTAGAGAGATAGCGACACGGAGGCAGACAGTGCACACCCCGGCCACCGATGAATTCTTCAGGAGGGAGGGACAAATCAGCCGTGTCCATCCCCGCTTTGTCGGACTGCTCAGGGGCAAGCGGGCGATGAGTTGGCGCCGCCGCCGCTCGCTGTCTCCTCCGATCCACGGGAGAGCGCAGTTCGGTACAAGCGCCGCTTTCAGAATTTTCGGCAAAGGGGATTAGCTGCTTTTGTTCACGGCGACGCAGTCTCCAGAGGCGCCCCACACCAGCGTTCCTTGCGTCTTCTCCGGAAACCAGCGCCTTTGGTCAAGGCAGCCCGATGGCGCCTGCCTGGCTCGCCTGTCACCTCTGGCTGGGCCTCAAATCCCAACAGCGCCCATGTACTGTGCGATGTCAGTGCACGGTAAAGAGACCGTCCGTCCCTCATAGCCTGAGTCGTTTTGGGGCTCTGAACCTCATAAAAACACACAAAACAAATTTTCCGACCGGAGTGGCGAGTGTCCCTTCCCCTCGGAAGTCGCGCGGCGTTCCTTGCGTGTGCGCGCCTCTTTGTTTGTGCTTCGGTGTTTTTAGTGGCCGGTTGTCAACGAAGCTGAGAACAACCAAGACAGCGGACGAGAAAACGACGAGCGGCGAGTAGTGTGTGTGCAAATACTCGACTGTGCGGTTGCGCGAGCAAGATGGAGCGAGGTGTATGAAGCTGCGAGCGTGCATTTATCTTGTAAATAAGTTTTCGCTGCATACATAGTCATTTTTTGTTTTCAACGTACGCATTCAACCGTTTTTCCAATCAATGTGTATATATTTTTAACACTACCAACCCCGAGGAACTCCATAGCCAGCTTTGTCTCGCGCGGTCCCGAATGATGGATATTCGACGCTTCTTCAAGCGTCAGCGGTTGTCTGACGAATCATTATCCAAATGCGCCCCTGCAGATTCTGGTGTGACATGTGACAACGGTGTAGCATTTGAACAGAGTGATGCAAGCTTTTATCACCGGACAGTAGCTGATGTCGTCGACTCCATGGAAGGGACTCTGTCAACAGTGAGTTCAGGTGATGCAGCAGGCCGAGATGATTCCATTTCTCCTTTCTTGGGATTCAAGTCCGGATTTGACCAGAGCGATGCAACCTTTCATCACCGGACAGTAGCCGGCGTCGTCGTCTCCATGGAAGGAACTCCACCAGCGAGCTCCGGTCACGCAGTAAGCCGAAACGATTCCCTTTCTCCTTGCTTGGGATCGAAGTCCGGAGACAACATCAAGAAAACAAATAACTTGCCTCAAGAATATGACTTAGGAGAGTTTCTAGGCAAAGCTAAACTCACTGGCATACCGGACTTTTTGAAGTTACGTCTTCTTACTAAGCCATGGTCGCCAAATGTCACATATGATTTTAAGAAGGATGTAACACCTGGAAAGAGGCCTTTTCGACATCAGTGGCTGGGAGATTACGCCCCCTGGCTTGCGTACTCAGCGACAGCGAAAGGCGCCTTTTGTCGTTTTTGCGTCATTTTTCCTCCGCGTGTTCACCGGGGTACTCAAGGTAGTTTTATCGTGCGCGCTTTCAGTAACTACAGAAAAATGCACGAGGCGTGCAGGGATCACGTAAAATCCCAATGGCACCAGGAGGCAATGACGGCCTCACAGAACTTTATGGATGTGATGAAAGGCAAGCAGCTACCCGTTGTACAGCAGCTGAACAGAGCACTGCACGCGCAAGTTGAAAGGAACCGTGAGAAACTATTTCCAATAGTTTCCACCATTGTCTTTTGCGCGACGCATGACTTGCCGATTCGCGGCAAGCAGTCCGATAGTGGAGTCTTCAATGATCTGCTTGACTTTCGTGTAGAAGCTGGAGATACTCTACTTCAGGAGCACTTCGCTTCTTCTGCTGGCAATGCCAAGTACACTTCTGTCCGCGTCCAGAACGAGATCATCACAATCTGTGGCGACATCCTGAGAGAGCAGATAGTTACCGAAACTAACAAAGCGTTTGCTTTTTCCGTTCTTGCTGACGAAACTGCAGATATTTCAGGAAAAGAGCAGATGTCTATAGGCGTTCGCTTTATTGACAAGGCGGAAGTCGAAGTGTGCGTTCGAGAGCAGTTTTTGGGATTTGTAGAGCTGGAGCAATTAAACTCCGCTTGCATCGCCGCGGCAATCTTGAAGCTTTTGACGAATGTCGAACTGATTCTTTCGAACCTCGTTGGACAGGGGTACGATGGATGCTCTACAATGGCTGGAAAAGAAGCTGGAGTGAACAAAATTATACAAAAACAGTTCCCGAAGGCACTATTTTTCCACTGTGCAAGTCACAAACTAAATCTCGTCATCAACGATTTGAACGACGTCTCTGAAATTCGAAACACAATTGGGATAATCAAACAAACCATAAACTTCTTCCGCGAGAGCGTGCTCCGGAGAAAATTGGTGCCCAACATTCCGATGCTGTGTGAGACAAGATGGTCTGCAAAGTACAAGTCTATTAGGATCTTCTCTCAGCATTACGTGGCCATAGTCGAAGCACTCGAGCAGCTCGCGTCCACGGAATCATGCTCGAACGCTGCAACTAGACAACGAGCTCACATCCTCTACTGCGCAACAACAAGCTCATCTTTCATCGTCTGCTTGCATATTGTAGCGAAGTACAGCGCTCGGCTCGAACCAGCTACGAACATTCTGCAAGGTGTATCCATGGACTTCCATTCTGTGCATGGCCACATCACTGAGCTACAACGTATTTTTCGCGGCCACCGGACAAACGCTGTAGAGGAGTTCTCTAACATCATGAATGCAGCAAGGGAGGCAGCCAATCACTTAAATGTGGTGATATCTGTACCAAGACAAGTCTCTCGTCAGGCCCACCGAGACAACTACGGGATTCAGTCGCCAGAGGAATACTACCGTGTGGCAATATATGTGCCGTACTTGGACTCCCTCACTGCTTCTTTAGCTCGGCGCTTTTCTGAAAGCAATGAGAGGAGCTTCAAACTTCTCCAGCTGCATCCATCAAAAATGAAGCACTTGAGCCGTGTTGAGTTCGCTGTTCTCGCCGAAGAACTCCAGTGCTTTTACGGCATCGACAACTTCAAGGAAGAGGCCATCTCTTGGTACGAGATGTGGTGCAACAAAACTGGGGACCCATCAGAAATAACTTACTGCGAGCTTCTACATCAGGCCAAGACATTCTTCCCTGGTGTTGCAAAAGCCATTGAGGTGGCTCTGGCTTTGCCAGTTACTACCTGTACGGTCGAACGCTCCTTCAGTACAATGAGGAGAGTGAAAACGTGGCTACGCTCAACGATGACAAACGACAGACTGGACGGCCTTTGTATGATGAGTGTGCACCGAGAGCGTGTAATGAAGCACAGAAATGAATTTATCACCAGTGTCATCACGCAATTCGCCCAGAAAAATCCGAGGCGTCTACAGTTTCTGTTCAAGGAAGACTGACTGAGTGACTGTCGTTGCGTGTTTGTGAACATATTGTGCTGTGTGCTGGTCATCAATCCGGGTGTGTCGAGAACCCGTATGCAGCAAGACTGAGCACTCTTCTCCACGAAGTGATAGTATCTTTTTGCATTTTTATTAATTTTAATTGTTTCTTCGTTGATAAACTCCAATGTATCTCTCCTAGCCTCGCTTTAATTTGCTGTTTGTAATTTTTCTTTCATGTGTGTATTTTACTTATTTATTTTATTTGTATATAAATAAATAAATTTACTCCGCAAATAGTGCCTTTTTGCTACGAACATACCCCCCCCCCCCCTCCGGCGCCAACAACCAATGGGGCCCCCCCCTGCAAAAAATTCTGCGGACGCCCTTGAAAACAGACATTCTACCAGAGATGATGCTTTCTAGATTCGAGCAACGACAACATGTCTGTTAAAAAGTGGATCTTTCGGCAACGACACCGACTGCGGCAACTCCGGGCGACGAACTGCGCGCTGGTTCCAGGCTGCCCTAGTCGTCGCTAGGCCTAATGGTTTCGCATCGCTGACGGCGCTTCGGAAGTCGCTTGCGCTATATCAAAAGGCCTACTCTTCACATCGCTTTACTGCGAACTCGTCCCATAATAGAATATATATTCGATTTCCACGACGCCTTCAGCAACGGAGCTAGCAGGCGGCAGGCGAAGCGCCGCAGCAGCGCCAAAGCGGCTATGGGATAAAATTTGCTAGTATCGCATTCATCACTTGTACGATCAGCTCGGTATTGGCCAACGACCGTCAGAAGTGATGCATTTTTGACATGCATCTATCCGAGGGCTTGCTATAAACGTGACAAACAATACTAGCGCGTTTTTCACTCGCCGGCGGCCGGCGTCAAGGCTGGCAGGCCGGCCCGGTGTGGCTCGGCCCCGAGCGCCCTGAGGAGCGCGCTGTACGTCATCACGACGCTGCCGCTCTCCGTGCTCGCTTTGGCTCCCGCTTCCCGTCGTTGCGTCTGCCGCGCGCGGCTCGTCGTTGACATCTAGCAAGTTGCACGCAGGCGACGAGCTGCGATCGGACGTTGCGACGCCGTTCGCAACAGCGCACCGCAGTGAATCGCACTCACTTTCGCACATGTGTCTGCGACCACCGGAAGTAAACAAGCAGAGCGCCATTGCCTGACGTATGCATGGGCGGAGCATCGGCCCGTCTTTTCTTTTTTTTTTCGGAGCGAGCCCCGCGTGTATGAGTTGAGGGTGGTATGTGGGGGAGAGGAGGAACATCATTTTTAATCGGCGATATCTTCGGTGTTGATGGAGTTCGCTTAACAATTTTTGCGGTGCGGCGACAAGTGATGGAATACCGATCTCTCGTGGGCTTTTGCTAACCTTGGCAAAGAGCTTTTCAGGGTCCCTTTAAGCCGAGCAATGAAACCTGACAGAAACCAGATACAGCTGACGAGGCAGGGCGGAAGAGCCAGACACTCACAGGAAACGATTGCGTCCACATGGACCAGTGCACAGTATGTGTGGTGGGGTGTGTTGAACACTAGACCCATTTTAAGATTTTGACTAGCACCATCTACAACCAATGTGTTAAGCCCGTAAACATTTCATGCTTACTCTACTCTCGGTTGCGGGAGAGGCAGAGATTTTGAAGCTAAAAGCTTCACTAGGCTCGTCAACAACGCGCTTCGCGTGGGCACCCCTGGGCGCCGCCGCGGCGCGCCCTTCCTCCTCCTCGCCACCGGTTTACCCTTCGCCGGGCGATTGTTCTTTCGCAAGGCGTTGCGATAACGCGTGAGCGGCGGCGGCGGCCATAAAAGAGGCCGCGCGGCTCCATCGCCACTTCTCCTCCTCGCCACCGGTTTACCCCTTGCCGCTGCTGCGATGTCTCCGCCGCCGTCCCAAGAGAAGGTTCTTTCGCAAGGCTATAGTGCCTAGAATACTCCAGTATATTCTACGCACTATAGCAAGGCGTTGCGAGAACGCGTGAGCGGCGGCGGCGGCCCTAGAAGGGGCGCAGACATTCGCCATAGAAGGAGGAAAAGAAGACCCAGAAGTGGTGGCGAGAGAGATGGCTACTGCGCGCTCGCCTCCCCGCCACCGTTTGCCCTTTCGCTGCAGCCGCGTGTTTACCACAGTTGCTACCACGGTTGCTACGCATGCGGAAATAGGGCTAATAATGCGCTTGCGTACACCGTTATCGTGGTGCTCCTAGTGCATTGTGGGCGAACTGCGACTGTCATGACGTCAAAGCATAACTGCAGCTTTTCGCTTGTATATCCAGGCTTAACCAGAGCTAAGCCACTGCCAATTTTTTACCCTTCGCCGCTGCCGCTGCCGCGCGGTCGCCGCCGCCGTCCCAAGAGGACAAGGTTCTTTCGCAAGGCGTTGCGAGAACGCGTGAGCGGCAGCGGCGGCTACAGAAGAGGCGGCCATCCTCACCACCGTTTGACCTTTCACCGCAGCCGTGCGCAGTGCACATTTGAAAGGCGGGGTAACAAACCAATTAACCCTCGGCCCTCAGTCCCCAGCGGCTGCGGAGCAACTGACCAAGGCGGCGGTCAGATCTGTGACGCAGCGGAGGGTGCTAAGAATCTCTGGCTCCGGACAGGCCGCCATTGGAAACTGAACCTGGCAACGTTTAACGCAAGAACCTTATCAAGTGAGGCTAGCTTAGCAGTGCTGCTGGAGGAATTAGCCAGTATTAAATGGGATGTCATAGGGCTTAGTGAGGTTAGGAGGACAGATGAGGCGTATACAGTACTAAAGGGCGGGCTTGTACTGTGCTATCGTGGATTAGCAGATAGGCGAGAACTAGGTGTGGGATTTCTCATAAATCAGGATATAGCTGGCAACATCGAGGAGTTTTACAGTATTAACGAGAGAGTGGCAGCTATCGTAATTAGGCTTAATAAGAGGTACAAGCTGAAAGTGGTGCAGGCCTACGCGCCTACATCAAGTCATGATGACCAGATAGTTGAAAGCTTCTATGAGGATGTGGAATCGGCAATGACCAAAGTAAAATCACAGTACACTGTACTGATGGGCGACTTTAATGCAAAGGTAGGTAAAAAGCAGGCTGGAGACAAGGCGGTAGGTGACTATGGCATAGGTTCTAGGAACAGTAGGGGAGAGTTATTAGTAGAGTTCGCAAATAGAAATAATTTACGGATTATGAATACCTTCTTCCGCAAACGAGCAAACAGGAAGTGGACGTGGAAGAGCCGCAATGGTGAGACTAAAAATGAAATAGACTTCATACTGTGTGCACACCCTGGCATCGTAGAGGATGTGGATGTCCTCGGTAAGGTCCGTCGCAGCGACCACAGAATGGTAAGGTCTCGTATTAGCTTAGATTTGAAGAGGGAACGGAGGAAACTGGTGAATCGAAAGGCTATTAACGAGTTAGCATTAAGAGGGAAGGTAGAGGAATTCAGAATGTCGCTGCAAAACAGATTTTCCGCTTTAACTGAAGAAGACGACCGTAGTGTTGAAACAATGAATGATAATCTTACAGCTATCGTTACAGAGTGCGCCGCAGAAGTAGGTGGTAGGATGGTTCGACAGGATATCCACAAGCTATCTCAGGAGACTAAAGATCTGATTAAGAAACGTCAAAGCATGAGGACGTCTAACTCCACAGACAGGATAGAACTAGCAGATAATCTAAGTTAATAAATAAGCGCAAGGTAGCCGACAAAAGAAAGTTTAACTTGGAGAAAATCGAGCATGCTCTAAGGAATGGAGGTAGCCTAAAATCAGTGAGGAGAAAACTGGGCATAGGTAAAAACCAGATGTATGCGCTAAAAGACAAACAGGGCAATGTCATCAGCAATATGGATAAGATAGTTGAATTAGCCGAAGAGTTCTACACAAATCTATACAGTAGCGAATGTAATCATCAAGTAACTGAGGGGGGCAGTCGAGCACAGCAATGGGACATCCCGCCAGTAACGAAGGAGGAAGTAAAGAAAGCCTTAGGAGCAATGCAAAGAGGGAAAGCAGCTGGTGGGGATCAGGTAACAGCAGATTTGCTGAAGGACGGAGGAGAGATTGTGCTACAAAAACTAGCCACCCTGTATACGCAATGCCTTGTGACCTCGAGAGTACCAGAAGCTTGGAAGAACGCTAACATTATCTTAATTCATAAGAAAGGAGACGTCAAGGGCTTGAAGAATTACAGACCGATCAGCTTATTGTCCGTTGCCTACAAGGTATTTACTAAGGTAATCGCTAATAGAATCAGGACAACCTTGGACTTTAGTCAACCAAATGATCAGGCAGGCTTTCGTAAAGGATACTCGACAATAGACCATATTCACACTATCAATCAGGTGATAGAGAAATGCGCAGAATATAACCAACCCCTATATATAGCCTTCATTGATTACGAGAAAGCATTCGACTCAGTGGAAACCTCAGCTGTCATGCAGGCATTGCGGAATCAGGGTGTGGAAGAGTGCTATGTGAAAATATTGGAAGTTATTTATAACGATTGCACAGCTACTATAGTTCTCCATAAAGTCAGCAATAAAATTCCAATACGGAAAGGTGTCAGGCAGGGAGACACGATCTCGCCAATGCTCTTCACTGCCTGCTTACAGGAGGTATTCCGGGGACTGGAATGGGAAGAGTTGGGGATAAGAGTTAATGGAGAATACCTGAGTAATTTGCGATTCGCTGATTTGTCTTGCTAAGCCACTCAGGACAAGAACTGCAAAGCATGATCAATCAGCTAGACAGGCAGAGTAGAACGGTGGGGCTGAGAATTAACATGCAGAAAACCAAAGTAATATTCAATAGCCTTGCAAGGGAACAGCAGTTCGCAATTGGTAGCGAGGTGCTAGAAGTAGTAAGAGAATATGTCTACTTAGGGCAGGTAGTGACCGCAGATCCGGATCATGAGAGGGAAATAACTAGAAGAATAAGAATGGGGTGGAGCGCGTATGGCAGGTTCTCTCAGGTCATGAATGGTAGCTTACCAATATCCATGAAGAGAAAAGTATATAACAGCTGTATCCTACCGGTACTCACCTATGGGGCAGAAACGTGGAGGCTAACAAAGAGGGTTCAGCTTAAGTTAAGAACAACGCAGCGAGCTATGGAAAGGAAAATGATAGGTGTAACGTTAAAGGGGCCCAGAAACACAATCTTTGTTGACTGTTTTGCCTGTTGGTCGCATACAGTGAGTTATAATGGTGCTATTAGCGTCGGTAATACCGCGTATATTCCGTTTTTTAATATCTTAATGTCCTCCCAAAAACAAATTCATGGCTCTGATGGTAGCGCCGCACAGTGGCGGGTTTTTAGCAGCGGATATGACATCACCTGGCGCGAGCTTGATGATCGGACAAACAGTAAATATACGCAAATTGTGTAAATAAATAGAGACACATTTTGTCACCTGTCTGCGTTTTATATTAGATCAACAAAAACAACTTGTTTGTCTTAGATAAAAGCCCTGCAAAGCAAGTAAATTAAAAATACATCACCAGGGGCGCTCTGGCATGGAAACGACGCCGCCAGTCTCAGCAAGAACGAGTTACAGAGAGCAGGCAACCATGGAGTGCAAACTTCCGCGACGTACTCTGGCAGGCTGTTTTGATTGGTTGCGCCAGGTGCCGTCATCGGGAGAGCGAAATAGGAGTGGGAAGCCCCGCCAAAATCGAGTTGAGGGCTGCGTTTTGTTTCCTTGTATTTTGAAATTTCTTCATTGAATAACTCCCGTTCCTGTGCATCGATTATTGTAATTCTTTTTAAGTCAGCATCTGTGTGACATAAAGAACCCACCTGAAGTATTGCCAGTATCCCCCCAAGCAGTGTTTCGCAGCCCCTTAAAGAGATCGGAAGAGGGCGGAGTGGATGAGGGAACAAACGCGGGTTAATGATATCCTAGTTGAAATCAAGAGGAAGAAGTGGGCTTGGGCAGGACATGTAATGCGAAGGCAAGATAACCGCTGGTCCTTAAAGGTAACGGAGTGGATTTCAAGAGAAAGCAAACGTAGCAGGGGACGGCAGAAAGTTAGGTGGGCGGATGAGATTAAGAAGTTTGCGGGGATACAGTGGCGGCAACTAGCAAAGGACAGGGTTAATTGGAGAGACATGGGAGAGGCCTTTGCCCTGCAGTGATGATGATGATGTCCTCGGGGGTGTAGTCAGGCTGATGATGATGATGATAGGGCGCGCTTGCCCATAGAACAGGCGCAGACACTCGCCATGGAAGGAGGAGAAGAAGCAACAGTCGGACGGCGCAGAAACACCGATAGAGAAGTGGTAGCTTGGGAGTTGGCTGAAAAGCAGCGAGAGCTTTTCGCTTATCCAGGCTTACCCTTAGCGAAGCCACAGCCAATTTTTTATTATGAAGCGCCAATGCATGCGTAGCGGCGGTGCCGGTGAGGCCCTTCTTTTTTTCGAAAACACTTTTAAAAATATGATTAAGCAAAGCTAAAGAATAAAAATTCACGTGATTTACAAAAAAAACGCGAGCGGTACGCCTTCTACAGTTTACTAGAACAAAACGAACGTTTCTGTGACATTGGGGCATACTAACGGTATCCTACAAAAAAATTGGCAGTGGCTTAGCTCTGGTTAAGCCTGGATATACAAGCGAAAAGCTACAGTTACGCTTTGTTTGACGTCATGGCTGTCGCAGCTCGCGCACAGTGCACCGGGAGCACCACGATAGCGGTGTAGATTTTGAGCCAACTCCCTCGCTACCACTTCTGGGTCTTCTTTTCTTCCTTCCATGGCGAATGTCTGCGCCTCTTCTACGGCCGCCGCCGCCGCTCATGCTGCGTTCTCGCAACGCCTTGCGAAAGAACCTTCTTTTGGGACGGCGAAGACCGCGCAGCAGCGGCAAGGGATAAACCGGTGGCGAGGAGGAGAACGGAGGGGGTGACGAGGAGGAAGAAGGGCGCGCCGCGGCGGCGCCCAGGGGTGGCCCACGCGAAGCGCGGTGTTGACAAGCCTAGTGAAGCTTGTAGCAACATAGCATAGTGGGCGAGTTGGTATTGCATCTTTAAGGAACGAAACAGCGCAACTAAAATGAAGGACCAAGAAAAAGACACGAACACGCGCTAACTTACAACTGACTGTTTTAATAAGAAAACCATATATAAATAATCTCTAATCGCTGCGTCACAGCCTCACGTCGTCATCGCAAACTACTAACATAAAAAGAAAGGAAAAAAAAACCATTGGCGACAGGTAAGCACCTACAGGCTCCCACGCTTTTCCAACAGATATATCTCGCGCTTAGACAAGGCTACCGAAGTGCTGCTCACACATGAGTCAACTTCTGGGCAGATATAATACGCCTCTACTACTTCCCGTACCAGTTGTTCTTTATGGCGATACAGCACAACAGTGTTGTCAAACAGTACCTTTTGCTGGGCTAGTTGGTGTGACATTGTGTTCAGAAAAGAAAAAACAGCGCTAAATTCTACACAAACCACACAGAAAGACGGACAGGACGGGCGCTGACTCCAACTAAGTTTATTGAAAGCCACATGTAGCATATATATAGCCCGAAGAAGGTAAACGCATGCGCATTTCCCACATGGCAACAACACCCCCACACACAAGGACGATAACTTCTCATAATCGCGTATTTTTTAACAATCTGTGCTCACTTCCTCGTAGGGAAATAGAAGTGGTGCTGACGCACATGCCACCCCTCTCTTTGATAAAAAAGGCTTCTGCCAGTTCGCGAGCTAATCTATCTTTACTTCTGGTTAGAATTTTAATCTCTTCAAGTCGTGGTGCACACTGCTTTTTATTTCCATCAATGCAAGAGCGGCAATGGGCGGGAAGGTTTTCGAACGAATCCGATGCGTTCCCTAAGGACCTTCTGTGTTCCCCGGCACGCTCGTTGACGCAGCGTCCGGTCTGACCGACGTACACTTTGCCACATGTAAGGGGGATCTCGTAGACCACTCCCGTGGCACACCTTACGTACGGCTTTGAGTGCTTCTTCCCACACCCAGATGTGGCTTTCGCACCGCTGCTAATCTTGGGGCACATCTTTGCCAGTTTGCAGGGGGCGGAGAAGACCATGGGGACTCCGTACTTGTTGCCAACTCGTTTTAAATTGTGGGACACCTTGTGCATATATATATATAAAGCATCCTAGGAAGGAACCAAACAAGAGCGGAGCTGTGGTTCTAGGCAACGTGAATGTGCCAAAAGACATCGAGGACGTCTTGGCAAAAGGTCCGAAATACAGTTTTGAACCTTCGATACCGGCACACGAGCTGTTGGCTTTCAATCGGCGTGTCGCAAGGAATACAGAAAAAGAAAATGAAGAAAGGTGCGTTCTCGACGGTGTCGACAGTTTGGCAAGAACCACACTTCTGATGAAACCCGCTCCGAGAGGGAAAGCCTTGACTGACAAGGTGATCGCCTATTGCAAGGAGAACGGCCTGTCCCTGCTGCAGGCGGACAAAGAAGGGAACTTTGTTCTCATGCCTTCGGGCCTCTACAATGAGAAAGCCTGTCAAGCAATATCGAAGAACTTTGTGGAAATCAAGCCGTCCGCCACCAGGATCAAGGGCAAGGCTGTTGACCTGTGCAAATCCATGGAGCTGCAGAGCCTGGCAAGAGGTGTTTTGAACTCTTCCGTGAATTATCTGTCAATCTTCTTTGCTGTTAAGACCCATAAACCAGATGCACCGTTTAGGGCCATAGTTAGTGAGAAAGGTACTTGGCAGCAACACATCAGCCGCTTTTTGCTTAAGAACCTGAGGGATTTGCACGTTTCTGATCCTTTTTTCACGAAAAATTCTTTAGATGTTGTGGGCGCGTTGGAGAAGGAAAAGGAGGTTGGTTACGCCTTCTCTATAGATGTTGTAGATCTCTTTTACTCTGTGCCCCATAGCGACCTGTTCATTGCTGTTCGACAATGTATTGAGGCAAGCGGCACTATTGCATTTCAAAATAAGGCAGGGGTGAGTGTTGATAACTTTATGTCTCTTTTAGAGTTTTATATTAAGTCCACCTTCATCCAGTTTGACAACCGGCGGTTCCTACAACGCCAGGGCATTTGCATCGGTTCATGTGTCGCGCCAGTTTTATGTAACATTTTTCTCGCATCCATTGACAACATTTTGGCATCACTAACTGACGACGGCACTGTCCTAAAGATTTTTAGATATGTTGATGATTTTTTAGTGATCTTAAAGAGACATGACACAGGCCGCTATGAGGAGACTGCCACAAAAATTTTAGAAATGTTCGGACAACATGGGAAGGGGCTCTCTTTCACATTTGAGCTTCCTGAACAGGACCGCCTCCAGTTTTTGGACCTTAATATTAAGCTGGGGGACGGAAGTGTTTGCTGGCGCTACCTGCCCAGGGCCAAGAAAGATTTTTTACCGTATGATTCGGCTCAATCCAAAACTGTCAAGAGGGCTATCGCCACCCTTTCTATGGAATCAGCACTCCTCAAGTCGTGCTCTCACATGATGCGGGAGAGCTTCGAGGGCGAGGTGAACAGACTGCGTAAAGCAGGGTTCCCTGACCACGTCTTGGCTGCCGTAACCGAGGCATTGCTGCAGAAACTTAAGGGCAAGCCAAAGGGGAAACGGAGGAAAGAACCTTTCGGTGAAGCCAGACCAGTGGTGATACCGTATATGCACAAGGTGTCCCACAATTTAAAACGAGTTGGCAACAAGTACGGAGTCCCCATGGTCTTCTCCGCCCCCTGCAAACTGGCAAAGATGTGCCCCAAGATTAGCAGCGGTGCGAAAGCCACATCTGGGTGTGGGAAGAAGCACTCAAAGCCGTACGTAAGGTGTGCCACGGGAGTGGTCTACGAGATCCCCCTTACATGTGGCAAAGTGTACGTCGGTCAGACCGGACGCTGCGTCAACGAGCGTGCCGGGGAACACAGAAGGTCCTTAGGGAACGCATCGGATTCGTTCGAAAACCTTCCCGCCCATTGCCGCTCTTGCATTGATGGAAATAAAAAGCAGTGTGCACCACGACTTGAAGAGATTAAAATTCTAACCAGAAGTAAAGATAGATTAGCTCGCGAACTGGCAGAAGCCTTTTTTATCAAAGAGAGGGGTGGCATGTGCGTCAGCACCACTTCTATTTCCCTACGAGGAAGTGAGCACAGATTGTTAAAAAATACGCGATTATGAGAAGTTATCGTCCTTGTGTGTGGGGGTGTTGTTGCCATGTGGGAAATGCGCATGCGTTTACCTTCTTCGGGCTATATATATGCTACATGTGGCTTTCAATAAACTTAGTTGGAGTCAGCGCCCGTCCTGTCCGTCTTTCTGTGTGGTTTGTGTAGAATTTAGCGCTGTTTTTTCTTTTCTGAACACAGTGTTGTCAAAGTACGGAGTGCATAGGCAGGATTTGCAATGTGCAGCCAGTTCTGACGAACCGGAGCTGTATCGCCATAAAGAACAACTGGTACGGGAAGTAGTATAGGCGTATCATATCTGCACAGAAGTTGACTCATGTGTGAGCAGCACTTCGATAGCCTTGTCTAAGCGCGAGATATATCTGTTGGAAAAGCGTGGGAGCCTGCAGGTGCTTACCTGTCGCCAATGGTTTTTTTCCTTTCTTTTTATGTTAGTAGTTTGCGATGACGACGTGAGGCTGTGACGCAGCGATTAGAGATTATTTATATGTGGTTTTCCGATTAAAACAGTCAGTTGTAAGTCAGCGCGTGTTCGTGCCTCTTTTTCTTGGTCCTTCGTTTTAGTTGCGCTGTTTCGTTCCTAGTGAAGCTTTTCGCTTCAAAAAAGTCTACCGCCTGCTGCAACAAAAAGAAAGTTTGGGGTCGCCACTGTTGTATCGCAGCCCGAGGGAAAAGGGCGCGAAAATAAGAGAAGACACCGGGCACAGAGCCCAACCTCCAGTAAGAGCGAACAAACAACAGAGCACAACGTTACTTGCACAAATCTGAGTTCAGCAGGTTGTCAACACGCAACAAGGAAAAGGCTACACAAGAACACATGATAACACCACATCATCACCTTCGCAAAAAAATGAGAAGACACTACAGAAGTCCCAGAAACGTGACAGCATCCGTCTGTCCCCAGTAGACGGTTCTCTTGATCCCGCTACTGAAGGACTGTCGTTTTCAGGGGGGTTGAAATGAACCTGAAGCATCAGGCGGTGATCTCGAAAGTGGTGGTGGAGCTTGAAGGCACAGTTTCCAGTTGTCCACAGCACCTGGGTTTAGGTCCTCCCCAGTAGCTAGGCAGCTGGCACGACTGCTGGTTCCTCTCGGTCAGACATTTCTCTGGACTAGACACCAGCTTGGATGCATTCCATGTGCGACCATCCTCCAGGCGGAAAGAACTTGGACCTAGCTGCTTTGTTATTCGCAAGGGCTTGGAGTAGGATAGTTCCGTCTTTCCCGTACGCGCTGGGTTACGGACTCGCACATAATTTCCCACCCGGAACTTGGGCACGTAGCCGGCGCATAGCCAAGGCAGGCTGTTGAAAGAACTCCCTCGAAGGTGTGCCCACAATGTCGAGACGGGTTCTGGGCTGGCGGCGAGGAAGTAGCCGGCAAGACTACCGCAGTAGCATGCGGGGTCGCCCGGTACACGGCCAAATACTCCAATACAGTCGACTGGATGCCTTCCAAGGCAGAAAGTTGAATGAAGTTCTTCAGGCTTCTATTAAACCTCTCAAGCAAGCCATTAGCTTGGGCATAGCACACTGAAGAGACGCAATATTTGATGCCCCTCTCCTTTTGGGAAATTTTATTTATTTATTTGAAAATACTGCAGGCCAACATATTGGCTCTTCGAAAACATAGCGCAAAAAGGACACGGACGACACAGAAGTGGACAGGACAGGCGCTAACTTGCAACTTCATTCTCGAAATTCCATCACATCTAATATATAGGAGCCGATCACCACCATCAAGCGATGAGCATGCGCAAAGAAGAGCACAATCAAGATTACAGCGTGTGGAAAATAAGCAAAAAATTAAGATAAAATAAGAAAATGAAAGCATGGTGCCGGGGGAACCCTGAATGAAAAGAGACATCGTGTACTGAAATTTACTGCAAAAAGCGCTTTTCAAGCTTGTCAAGGTTAAGAGCCAAACAAATAACGCGGCGAAAAGGGGAGATAAAAATAGATCGACTAAAAGATGAGGGGAGTGTACAAGGCTCCACACTAAGACAAGCACGTGGTGAAGGAAGACAGAATGACAATGGGGAAACTATATGGGCATGGCAATGGAAGTAAAAGATAGCAGAAAATCAGGCCGAAAACAGAGAAGGGCTGTGATGCCTCGCCACTCACCGTTCCTGCTGTTCCAGGTTGGTTATTACGAGTGTTCTTGTTACCGTGATGATGATGTCTGTCTTGTAGCAGTGTCGTGGCCACCCCATATTCTGAAACGTTTCCGCTCGGCGGCAGTGTACATTTGGCGCATTTTGGTCCTGGGTGGGGACGTTGAAACAAACCCAGGCCCTATGACGAAGGGCCAAGAGGAAAAGCTCGAACTGGTATATGAAGCTGTTCAAAGGCTTGAGATGAACCACACGAATATCCTCGAAAGTGTTAACAAGATTCTTACAATTCATATTGGCTTGCAAAATGAAATGAAGACTTTAAACGATCGTGTGCATGAACTTGAACTTAAAATCGAGTCTATTCCAGTTCTTCAAAGTGACTTACAGTCTTTAGCTACCCGTGTGCAGGAACTGGAACTTAAAAAACAGTCAGTGCCTACCACAGTATCTGCCACGAGTTGTACACACGATGTATCCAACATTCAAGTAAAACTTGACTACCTGGAAAATCGTTCCCGCCGGTCTAACATTCTTTTTTATGGTGTTCAGGACACTGATGAGTCTGAAACTTGGGAAGACTCTGAGCGTCTTGTGAACGAATTCTGTTCTAGCAAACTTGGTATCACGTTGTCTTCCTAAGCCCGTGCTCACCGCATAGGCCGTTTTTCTCAGGAAAAAAGGAGACCCATTATTGCAAAGCTGTTCAACGAAAAAGAAGTCGAAACGCTTATGAGTAAGGGCTATAAACTCAAAAATACCGATTTCAGCATTTCGCGAGATTACTCGAAAACGGTTCGTGAGAAACGCAGCCAACTGTGGAAGTATGCCAAATCAGTAAAAAAAGAAGGTGACAAGGTCCGTTTGTCTTTTGATAAACTGCTTATCAATGGTGTCTCGTATTTCTGGGATGATCAAACCATTAGCGCAGTGCGCGTGTCCCTTGCCTGACGCATCCCTTCCAGTTCTCGTAAAGTGGCTGGCAAACCACCCGGACGGCCAAACGCGCAGCGTTGCTCCAATGACGATGTCAGTTTTCTGTACACTAACATAAGGAGTGTTCTTTCTAAAAACGTAGCTCTTTCTTCTTTAATTGATTCATGCTGCTCCTCGGTCATCGCGCTTACCGAGACTTGGTTAAATGACATGGTTCCTGATGATGTCATTTTCGCCTGTGACTCCGAATTCAACATATTTCGTTGTGACCGCACGGGCCGTAGAGGTGGCGGCGTTCTTCTGGCTGTCAATAAAGTGCTCACTGCTGTGCCTATCGAGGTCACGTCGTACATAGAATCGGTATGGGTTCGGTTGAGTTGTGGTCCCACGGTCGCCATCATTGGCGTCATTTACCGCCCTCCGGACATGAATTCTTCATTCGCAAGTCAGTTTTCTAATTTACTAAGCGATCTTACTTGTTGAATGGTACGGCAAAACAGCGCTGACGGACGGGACGGAAGAAGATGAGACAAACACATGCGCTGACTAACAACCAAATGGTTTATTGCGAAAGAGGGGTGCAATATAAAGCATAGAAGGGAAAACTGCGGTGTAAACATGACAAGGCATACATTCGGGATATCATCAATGATTAAGAAAAGCGATCTCCTATGGGAATAGAGCCACCGATGGTTGGCTTACACATGAGTTGCCTAATGTGTGAATGTGAAAGGCCTCCGATATCAGGCGTGAGGTGTGATCTCTATACTTGGCGATGATAGTGGTTTGGTCTAAAAACGCCTCACATTTGTCGCAATCTGCGAAATGAATGACCATGTTATTTCGGCGTGACTTGTTTTCTATGTCTTTCGCGTGTTCGCGTAGCCGATCATTGACGCACCGTCCGGTCTCCCCGATGTAAAATCGGCCGCATGACAGTGGAACCTTGTAGATCACACCACAGCAACAGTTGACAAATTTGTTTCTGTGTTTCTTCTGACATGCCTTCTTTCCATTTTCCTGATTCACTCTCTTGCACAGGCCTCCCAACTTGTTCCTGGCAGAGAAAAGGAGCTTCACGCCGGCTTTGTTCACAATCTTTTTCAGGTTGTGCGATACTTGATGAACATACGGAATACATGTTATGTTCTTGTTGTCCAGTTTGCGCTTCTCCTTGTGAATTCTGCATTCTTTTAATATCGACTCTGCTATGCCAGATAAGACCTTCGTCGGGTAGCCTGCAGCGGTAAGCCTAGTAACCTGCGCGTCAAAGCTGGCTTGGGTTTTATGCGCACATGATCTAAACAGAGCGGCTTTCATGCATGCTTTCGCTATCCCGCGCTTAACTATCTTAGAGTGGGCCGACCGGAAGGGGAGCAGGCTCTTCTGGGATCGCGGGGAGTACATCCAACAGATATGGGCACACGATAGCTCAAGTTCCAGATCTAAAAACCTAGTTTGTTGTTAGTAGGTAGCTCTGTGGTCAATTGTAGGTTGTTAAGTTCAGTACTGAACACGTCAAAAATCTGAGCAACAGTTTGTTGGGCGTCACCTTTGAGATAAAATACTAAAAAGTCATCTACATAACGCATAACTTTAAGAACGGTGCCGTCAAGCTTGGCTTGAAGTTGTCTATCGCACGAAGCTAAAAACAGATCGCTGAGAACGGGAGCGAGGCTCGATCCAAAGATTGTGAACAAAGCCGGCGTGAAGCTCCTTTTCTCTGCCAGGAACAAGTTGGGAGGCCTGTGCAAGAGAGTGAATCAGGAAAATGGAAAGAAGGCATGTCAGAAGAAACACAGAAACAAATTTGTCAACTGTTGCTGTGGTGTGATCTACAAGGTTCCACTGTCATGCGGCCGATTTTACATCGGGGAGACCGGACGGTGCGTCAATGATCGGCTACGCGAACACGCGAAAGACATAGAAAACAAGTCACGCCGAAATAACATGGTCATTCATTTCGCAGATTGCGACAAATGTGAGGCGTTTTTAGACCAAACCACTATCATCGCCAAGTATAGAGATCACACCTCACGCCTGATATCGGAGGCCTTTCACATTCACACATTAGGCAACTCATGTGTAAGCCAACCATCGGTGGCTCTATTCCCACAGGAGATCGCTTTTCTTAATCATTGATGATATCCCGAATGTATGCCTTGTCATGTTTACACCGCAGTTTTCCCTTCTATGCTTTATATTGCACCCCTCTTTCGCAATAAACCATTTGGTTGTTAGTCAGCGCATGTGTTTGTCTCATCTTCTTCCGTCCCGTCCGTCAGCGCTGTTTTGCCGTACCATTCAACATGAACCAACCAGCCCGACTCAGCCCTCTCCTTGATCTTACTTGTCGTTTCCCGAATTCAAGCTTACTTTTACTTGGTGACTTTAACTTTCCGGCTATTAACTGGTCGTCTTTAACAGCTCCTGCCAATGATCCCGAAGCTCAGGCTTTCCTCCAGTCCTGTCTCGATTTCTCTTTGCAACAACTTATTTCGGAACCTACGCGTCGTTCCGCCACTACAGCCAATATTCTCGATCTTATCTTGACAAGTGATCCTTACCTTTGCTCCAACATTGCGCTCTTAGAAGGCCTTTCCGACCATTCCATAATCACGGGTAACCTGAATTTTGTGCCCCATAAAAAGGTAACTCGTACTAAACAAATAAGGTGCTACAACCGAGCAAACTTCGGCGAAATAAACGCTCAGTTGTCAGTCTTTGCTGATCATTTTCTTCACGATTTTTCGTCACGCTCCGTGGAAACGAACTGGAACCTGTTCAGCGTGAAACTTGCTACTCTCATTGACAGATTCATACCCGTCATCAGTATCCCTTGCACTAACACAGCGCCTTGGTTTAATAGGCATCTACGTCGCCTTAATAACAAGAAAAAGCGCCTTTACAGACAAGCCGACAAGAACAGACACTCCGAATCTTGGCAACGGTACAAACTATGTGATAAGGAATATCAGTCTGAGTTGATATCTGCACGTAGGCACTTCTTCACACACGATCTACCGGCAATGCTAACAAACAATCCACGGAAGTTCTGGCAGATAATAAACCACGCTAATCATCCTGACATTACTCTTACTAACGCGAAAGGCAGCAGTGTTCCAGTGGCCGAATGCGCCGAACTTTTCAATAACGCATTCACATCCGTTTTTACCCGTGAAGATCTCCCTCTACCTCCCATTTCTGTCAGCACTTCTAATACATCAATGTCCGAAATATTTATCAGTGAGACCGGTATCTTATCCTTACTAGGGAAGCTTAAAACAACATCAGCATCAGATCACCTTGGCTTTAATAACAAAATACTCAAAAATTCATCTGGTGGTATTCATCGCATCTTGTCCGCTATTTTTTCACAATCTCTATCATCAGGCGTGATTCCGCTGGACTGGCGCCTAGCTAAAGTTGTGCCAATTTTCAAGTCTGGCGATCGTTCCTCATCACTAAATTACCGACCCATTTCATTAACTAGCACTCTTTGCAAACTTCTTGAACACGTAATTCACTCTCAGGTAATTAACTATCTTGAAGAACATAACATTATCTTTAAATATCAACATGGGTTCCGTAAAGGCTACTCTTGCGAAACGCAACTTGCCGGATTCATTCAAGACATACATTCATCGATTGATGCTGGCCTTCAAGTAGACTCCATATTTCTTGATTTTTCTAAAGCTTTTGACAGAGTACCTCACAACCGGTTATTAATGAAACTAGCACTGCTTAATATTAACCCTATTGTCATTGCATGGGTTAAAGATTTTCTCTTTTCCAGGTCTCAATTTACAACTGTCAATAACCACAATTCGTCTTTCAGCCAAGTACACTCTGGAGTCCCACAAGGAAGTGTGCTTGGCCCCTTACTTTTCATAATATTTATCAACGATTTACCGGATTCCATTTCTTCCCATATCAGACTTTTTGCTGATGATTGTGTAATTTATCGCAAAATTTATTCTAACACCGATTGCCAATCCCTTCAATCTGACCTGGATTCAGTAACAGCATGGTGCTCAACCTGGCTTATGCAACTTAATCATCCAAAAACTAAATTGATGTCTTTTACTAACCGAATGTCTCGAATTCAAACAGCATACTCCTTAAATAATACCTCACTCGAGCTAGTCACCACGTATAAGTACTTAGGACTTCACCTTCATTCAGACTTAGCAAGGAACCACCATATTAACCTTATGCTTGCATCTGCTAATCGGTCATTAGGTCTCTTCAAACATAACCTAAAGCATGCTCCTCCTCACCTCCGTGCTCATGCCTATACCACTCTAATTCGACCTAAAATTGAATATGCCTCGGCTATTTGGGACCCTTACCAATCTTACCTAATAAATAACATTGAATCATTGCAGAACCGCGCCGTTCATTTTATTTACTCCGATTATTCACGTAACACCAGCGTCACAGCCTTAAAGAAACGCGCAGGTCTCCAGGATTTATGTCTCCCCTACTGAAAAATCCGGTATGAATTTTAAACCGGAACCGCATACCGGGTTATTGTACAGGATTTGCGATATCGGATTACCGGAATATCCTGTATAAAACAGGACAGTCCTGTATAATACAGGACTCTCCTGTTTTGTACAGGATACTCAGGTAATCCGGTATCGCAAATCCTGTACAATAACCCGGTATGCGGTTCCGGTTTAAAATTCATATACCGGCATACAGGACAGTCCTGTATTCTACAGGCTAGGCCCGTAGTATACAGGAGGGCCCTGTATCACAGGACAAAGGCAGGAATAAAATGCTTCAAATATATCCCACTTGGACTAAATCTGCCCAAAAACTGGGGCCATAAGTGTACATGCCAAATGCTGCAATATACAGAGCCTCAGAAACTGGTAATCTGCGATTATCAGCGACTCGTATTGCAGTCGATGTGCAATTGTGTTATTTGCTCCCAGCTTTTACCAAGTATTGGTAGCTTGGTGAGTATTATAATGCATCAAAAACTCCAAAAGATGTTTATTTTTTCGCATGTCTTGAACCAGCTCACTGAGGTAATAATTTAACTCTTTGCGACGATCTACCGGCGCTGGGGTCTCTACAGGGTGCTGGCCAATGAAGTAGTCAAAAGCACCTGCTGAAAAGTAAATATGATTGGTAGTACATAATGCCCCCAGTTTATCATTTAATTGGGCACTGACACACAACATAATGCATTGAGCACTGTGGCATAAGGTTGGCAGAGATGTGGCAAGGTTGGCAGAGGGTGGCAGAGATGTGGCATAAGGTTAGAATTGTAGGAAACCGTAGGTAAAGATGATGGCGAATCTTAATGAGAATTGCCAACACCGTAAACAAAAAATAATAAAGAAATAAAAGCTGAGCATGGTGGCAATTGCCACCACCCCGTTTCAAAGGGGGCGCTTCTATCCATCCATCCATCCATCGCTGGCTCAGTCGAAGCGGGAATCGGCGTGAGAAGAAACTTCTGACACCATGTGTCATTCAAGATGGCATGCAACGCAGAAAACCGCCGATCTCGAGGTGCAGAGTAACAGTGGTCTTTATTGGGCGCTAGCGCTCTTATATAAGCAACCCGGCTGGCTGGCTTGCACAGCATGGTTGCCAATCTTGAGGACCGTGGTTGCCAGATCCGATACAGCCATGTCTATCCGTTGCGACACGGCGCCAGGATGGTGTGGTCAGCTGCTTCCTGGGAAAGTGGCTGACCGGGTTCACTCCGCGCAGCTCATATTGGAATCCTCGTGACAGGGTCGACCGCCGCCGTGGGAATCGTCGACGGCCATCTTATGTGGCCATGTCTCTCCGTTGCGACACGACGCCAGGATGGTACGGTCAGCCGCTTCCTGGGAAAGTGGCTGACCAGGTTCACTTCACGCAGCTCTTAATGGAATCCTCGTGAAAGGGTCGACCGCCGCCGTGGGAATCGTCGACGGCCATCTTATGTGACCATGTCTCTCCGTTGCGACACGACGCAAGGATGGTGCGGTCAGCCGCTTCTGGGAAAGTGGCTGACCGGGTTCACTCCGCGCAGCTCTTATTGGAATCCTCGTGACAGGGTCGACCGCCGCCGTGGGAATCGTCGCCATGTCTCTCCGTTGCGACACGACGCCAGGATGGTGCGGTCAGCCGCTCCCTGGGAAAGTGGCTGGCCGGGTTCACTCCGCGCAGCTCTTATTGGAGTCCTCGTGAAAGGGTCGACCTCAACCGTGGGAATCGTCGACGGCCATCTTATGTGGCCATGTCTCTCCGTCGCGACACGACGCCAGGATGGTGCGGTCAGCCGCTTCCTGGGAAAGTGGCTGACCGGGTTCACTCCGCGCAGCTCTTATTGGAGTCCTCGTGACAGGGCCGACCTCCGCCGTGGGAATCGTCGACGGCCATCTTATGTGGCCATGTCTCTCCATTGCGACACGACGCCAGGATGGTACGGTCAGCCGCTTCCTGGGAAAGTGGCTGACCAGGTTCACTTCACGCAGCTCTTAATGGAATCCTCGTGAAAGGGTCGACCGCCGCCGTGGGAATCGTCGACGGCCATCTTATGTGACCATGTCTCTCCGTTGCGACACGACGCAAGGATGGTGCGGTCAGCCGCTTCTGGGAAAGTGGCTGACCGGGTTCACTCCGCGCAGCTCTTATTGGAATCCTCGTGACAGGGTCGACCGCCGCCGTGGGAATCGTCGCCATGTCTCTCCGTTGCGACACGACGCCAGGATGGTGCGGTCAGCCGCTCCCTGGGAAAGTGGCTGGCCGGGTTCACTCCGCGCAGCTCTTATTGGAGTCCTCGTGAAAGGGTCGACCTCAACCGTGGGAATCGTCAACGGCCATCTTATGTGGCCATGTCTCTCCGTTGCGACACGACGCCAGGATGGTGCGGTCAGCCGCTTCCTGGGAAAGTGGCTGACCGGGTTCAGTCCACGCAGCTCTTAATGTAATCCTCGTGAAAGGGTCGACCGCCGCCGTGGGAATCGTCGACGGTCATCTTATGTGCCCATGTCTCTCCGTTGCGACAAGACGCCAGGATGGTGCGGTCAGCCGCTTCCTGGGAAAGTGGCTGACCGGGTTCACTCCGCGCAGCTCTTATTGGAGTCCTCGTGACAGGGCCGACCTCCGTCGTGGGAATCGTCGACGGCCATCTTATGTGGCCATGTCTCTCCGTTGCGACACGACGCCAGGATGGTGCGGTCAGCCGCTTCCTGGGAAAGTGGCTGACCGGGTTCACTCCGCGCAGCTCTTATTGGAATCCTCGTGACAGGGTCGACCGCCGCCGTAGGAATCGTCGACGGCCATCTTATGTGGCCATGTCTCTCCGTTGCGACACGACGCCAGGATGGTGCGGTCAGCCGCTCCCTGGGAAAGTGGCTGGCCGGGTTCACTCCGCGCAGCTCTTATTGGAGTCCTCGTGAAAGGGTCGACCTCAACCGTGGGAATCGTCGACGGCCATCTTATGTGGCCATGTCTCTCCGTTGCGACACGACGCCAGGATGGTGCGGTCAGCCGCTTCCTGGGAAAGTGGCTGACCGGGTTCACTCCACGCAGCTCTTAATGTAATCCTCGTGAAAGGGTCGACCGCCGCCGTGGGAATCGTCGACGGTCATCTTATGTGGCCATGTCTCTCCGTTGCGACAAGACGCCAGGATGGTGCGGTCAGCCGCTTCCTGGGAAAGTGGCTGACCGGGTTCACTCCGCGCAGCTCTTATTGGAATCCTCGTGACAGGGTCGACCGCCGCCGTAGGAATCGTCGACGGCCATCTTATGTGGCCATGTCTCTCCGTTGCGACACGACGCCAGGATGGTGCGGTCAGCCGCTTCCTGGGAAAGTGGCTGACCGGGTTCACTCCACGCAGCTCTTAATGTAATCCTCGTGAAAGGGTCGACCGCCGCCGTAGGAATCGTCGACGGCCATCTTATGTGGCCATGTCTCTCCGTTGCGACACGACGCCAGGATGGTGCGGTCAGCCGCTTCCTGGGAAAGTGGCTGACCGGGTTCACTCCGCGCAGCTGTTATTGGAATCCTCGTGACAGGGTCGACCGCGCCGTGGGAATCGTCGACGGCCATCTTATGTGGCCATGTCTCTCCGTTGCGACACGACGCCTGGATGGTGCCGCTTCCTGGGAAAGTGGCTGACCGGGTTCACTCCGCGCAGCTCTTATTGGAGTCCTCGTGACAGGGTCGACCTCCGCCGTGGGAATCGTCGACGGCCATCTTATGTGGCCATGTCTCTCCGTTGCGACACGACGCCAGGATGGTGCCGCTTCCTGGGAAAGTGACTGACCGGGTTCACTCCGCGCAGCTGTTATTGGAATCCTCGTGACAGGGTCGACCGCGCCGTGGGAATCGTCGACGGCCATCTTATGTGGCCATGTCTCTCCGTTGCGACACGACGCCTGGATGGTGCCGCTTCCTGGGAAAGTGGCTGACCGGGTTCACTCCGCGCAGCTCTTATTGGAGTCCTCGTGAGAGGGTCGACCTCCGCCGTGGGAATCGTCGACGGCCATCTTATGTGGCCATGTCTCTCCGTTGCGACACGACGCCAGGATGGTGCGGTCAGCCGCTTCCTGGGAAAGTGGCTGATCGGGTTCACTCCGCGCAGGTCTTATTGGAATCCTCGTGACAGGGTCGACCGCCGCCGTGGGAATCGTCGACGGCTATCTTATGTGGCCATGTCTCTCCGTTGCGGCACGACGCCAGGATGTTACGGTCAGCCGCTTCCTGGGAAAGTGGCTGACCAGGTTCACTCCACGCAGCTCTTAATGGAATCCTCGTGACAGGGTCGACCGCCGCCGTGGGAATCGTCGACGGCCATCTTATGTGGCCATGTCTCTCCGTTGCGACACGACGCCAGGATGGTGCGCTCAGCCGCTTCCAGGGAAAGTCACTGACCGGGTTTGTGCTGGCAGGCGTATGCGCACGAATCGTCACAATCTGTGTTAGCTGCAGATAGCTAAAGAGAGCACTTTTCACCAGAATTAAAGTGAAAGTTAAATAACAAGACCGTTAAAAGAAACTTGTCCCAGCGATTGAGAATTTTCCCGACGCTTAGTCCCGTCTTTCTGCCTTGTGTTGTGTCTTTTTCGCGACTGTAACTAAAGACTGAGAATTACCACCCAGAAAACAAAGTAGCTCAGCCTATGTGTGAGATACCTTGCTAGTCAGATAACAGCAATGAACAAAGAAAATTTCGAAGCAAGCAAAAAGACATTCCAGCGAAGAATTTAATCGCTAACCACAAAGCAGCGAGAAGCAACTTTGCACATGCTTAAAACATCGAAAAGAAAAAGCAGGGGAGTGATGAAGTACTCAAAAGCGTAGATCTTTGAATGCACTATAATGTGAATGAAAGGTATGAGGCTCTATGAGCACGTGCGCAGGCAAAAACATCCTTACCTTGCCAAGCATAATGACACTGATGCAAAATACGTCCGCCGTGGATATCCTCTAGAGGCATGGTGGACTCACTGTGGACGAAATGAAATTGTGAGAAAATCTTAGCGTCTCCTCTTCAGGACATATTCAAGGCTTTGTGGACGTGGCAAAATTTACCCCAAGAGGTGAAAACCACGATGTGGATGACCACAGGATAGTTATAATGTTTGTGCCATCTACGGTCAAGTGGACACAGATATACAGATTGGCAGCAGCAGTGGCGGAGACAGAACACTGCTAAACGCCGTCGCCTGTGTCTTACAGGATCATCGCCACAGGAAGTTTCATCACCCGTCCGCCGCCTACCTGCCGCTCGTCACCGCAACCTTACTGCTTGTCTGCCGCAGCGCGGTGCTGCTGCACCTAGCCGCTAACGAGGAACCTGCTGAATCAGCTGTTTCTTGGTGACGTCACGACAATCGCATCTTTAAAAGCCTTCTACAGCGACCAGTATCCCGCATTGGCAGCAGCAGTGGCGGAGACAGAACACTGCTAAACGCCGTCGCCTGTGTCTTACAGGTTGATTACTGTTTAAATTGTCTGCCTGCCGTTCTTTATTTATTTGCAACCTACCCGCTACACTACTGCTGACACTTGTACATTTTTCTCATGCATTATGCTTGCTATTATGTGAACTGAATTTGCCAGTCCGCAGTGCAGTTTCATTGATTTTACTTGTTTCATTGTTCGCGTTGCGTAGTCGCATTATTTTCAGCTACGCCTGTAGTACAGGACGAATATCTGCACACAAATTCTATTACAATGTTGAAAGAGCTCGCGAAGCTCTTCGAAGAGTTAAAGCGAGAGCTAAAACAAGAATTCAAAGAATTAAAAGAAGCATTCGAGCGAAACCTCAGAAAGGATATACGAGAAATAAAGAATAGCTTAACCTTCAGTATTGAAAGCTACGAAAAATGAAAGCATCGGTGAGCACTGTAGAAAGAGAAAATCAAGACCTCAAAAATGTGTGACTAGTCTACAGGAGGAACGTGGTGTTTTGCGCCTGCAGTTAAAACAGCACGAAATTCGACTGCTGCAAAATGAACAGCACTCCAGATGTTTCAAATTCGAACTGTCCTCTGTACCGCAAACTGCCAACGAATATGTTCTAGAACTAACAAAGAAGCTTGGCGAGGTCATTGGCGTTCCTGGTGAAAATGCTGACATTGAGGCATGCCATCGAGTTCGAACAGCAAGCAATTCTGCTGCGCCAAACATTGTAGTACAGTTAGCGCACAGAATGAAACGCGACCTTTTTCTTGAAAAGGCTGGGAAGCAAAACCCGCCACCGGAAATACTGGAACTCGAGCCAAAGATCCCGATTTATGTAAACGAGCATTTTTCTCCGGCAGCGAAACGTTTGTTGGGTGCTCAAAAGCGAAAAAGAAAGAGCTTGGCTGGAAGTACGTGTGGACGCGGCAAGGAAACATTTACGCCCGGAAAGCCGATGGTAGGCCTCTCGTCCGTATTGAACACGCTGACGACCTGACTAAGATCGCTTAGTCACAGTTCTGATGCCTTTCTTTTGTGCGCGCTTTTCTTTGTAAATGGCACTCGACCGTCTGAAGTGAAATCTACCATAATAGAAAAATGTCCAGCATTATCTATGTTCCATCAAAACGTTCGATCAATAGCCAATAAGGAAGATGTGAACTAACGCTCTTGCTTGACATGTTTCGCATATCTTTTTAGAGCGCAACTCTTTGGCGTCCGTTCCTGGGTTTCGCGTCGTCGTCGTCGTCGGCGTTGTCGTCGGCGTCGGCCTCGTAACCAGCTCCGCCCCCCTTTCATCCGCAGCTGGGGTTGACTCACTATCGGCGTCAGCGGCATCAGTCAGTCGCTGCTATCTCTTCCCTCCTCCCTTTATCGTGTTGTCCGCGTCAGCGGCATCAGTCAGTCGCTGCTATCTCTTCCCTCCTCCCTTTATCGTGTTGTCCGCTTGCTGCGCGCGCTTCTGCCCCCATCGTTTGCCGCTGGGTGTACACGCCGCCCCCCTCCCCCCTCTTCCTGCGAGTCTCCGGTTGTCAAAGCGCCGGCTCGAACTTAATTCCTTTTTTCGCTCCTTCTCCAATGCAACCCCTGTGCGGTGGCAATCAGAGAGCCAGATCGGTGGCGGCGGATCTGTATATGTGCACCGCCCGAGCCGGAATTGCCGCTGCCGTTCGCCCTGTGCGGTGGCAATCAGAGAGCCAGATCGGTGGCGGCGGATCTGTATATGTGCACCGCCCGAGCCGAAATTGCCGCTGCCGTTCGCCACTGCGAAATTATCTGCCAGTTCTTTCTGAGCCATGAGCGAGACGACCGATGGAAGTCCTCCGTCTGCTAAAAAAAAAATTCTGTGATAGCGCATACATGTGATGCTCGATTTCTTTGCCTCAATCTATCGAAAAGGTGAAACAGCTTACTTGCTGCGCTCAAATTTCGCATTAGGAAGTAACGTAATCGTCGGTAATTTTTTCTGTTATCATGTTCACAGAAACATGGTACACCAAAGATTCACGTGCTTTCACTCTGCCTGGCTATCAGACATCATTTTGTCGAAATCGTCTGGATAGGCGGGGGGGGGGGGGGGGGGCTGGGGGGGGGGGGGGGGAGAGGCCTCTCTATTTTGGTGCAAGAAAGTACTATTTATTTATTTTATTTTCACAATACTGCAGACCCTTATTTGGGTCCAGGCAGGGAGGGCAGAAAAACACATTCACAGAACAATGTAGCACATATACAATCTAAAATAGCTCACAAAGTGCTTTGTCAAAATCAACAGCCGATATCACTTGTAGAGGCAGGGCGTTCCATTCGTCAATAGTTTTCGGGAAAAAAGAAAATTTAAAAGCGTTAGTATGCGCGAAGTATGGTGCTAAAGTGTGCTTATGATGACGTCGAGTTCTACGCGTTTCAGAAAACTGCACAGAAGTGAAGAAGTGAAGAAGTGGCCGAATTCTGTGCAGTCACTCCAGATTATGAAGTGCTTACTTTACGAGCAGAAGTGAGTGCCTGTTGCGTTTTATACCAGCCGCCCTCTGGCAATTTCAAATTCAAATTCTTTATTTCTGCCTTGTAAAGATACAGACAGCGGAGGCGCAGAAAAAGCTGTGAGAGACAGCTTGACTAAGCCGCAGCCCCCTTTCGCTTGGCAGCAGCTTGACAGCAAGGCTTTTAATACAAAATGCAGTTGCAAAGCGTGATAACAAGTATACAATAATGAGCAGGTACAAGATAAAACGAAAGAACATTATACAATATTGACACAATATTCACATTGGGTAGACACAGGTAATGGCAGCAAAGAAAAAAAAGAAAAAAAAGCACAAAACAAAAATCCTACAAGCTAGCATACAAAGCACGCAAATACCTGTTTGACGAACTGAAAAGGTCAAAATTATTATATACATACGCGTTTAGCAGGGACGGAAGAGTGAACTGCAGGCGTTCTCTACCCGAGTTTAATCGTGGGGTCGGGACTATCCATGTCTCTGCATACCTTGTTGTGTAGCTTGCATCTCGGGTATGTAGTTCAGCAAGTTTACGTATGTGGTTTACATTTCTACGTGTTTCGAGTTTGAACCGGACACTCAAGCGACATTTATACAAGTTGTGTATTTTTAGCACACCACTTTGTAGAAAGAGATCTTTGCTTGGCGAGTCCCACTGGACATTGTAAACATGACGAAGAAACTTTTTATGAAAAATGTAGATACGCTGAAGACAGCTAACCGTAGCTGTGCCCCACACTAGATGGCAGTAGTTTAAATAGGAGTAGAAAAGTGAATTATAGAGGAGTAACTTTACTGTTCTTGGAATGACGTATCTGAGCCGACTTATGACTCCGGTTATTTGAGCCAGTTTCCTGACAATATGGTCCGTGTGGTGTTCCCAAGACATGCTGGAAGAAAAAACTACTCCAAGGCATTTAAATTGTTCAGCTATGTCTATACGTCGTGAGTTTAGTTTAATCTCGATGGGGGAAGGAAGTACTTTGTTTTTAGGACGAAATATAACAGCTTTTGTTTTCTTCTCATTTATACGCATGTATCTGGATTCGGACCACTTTTTAATTCATTCAAGGTGTCATTGCATTCCCGAACAAGGAGATCAAGATCATTTCCAGTAAAAAAGATGCTAGTGTCGTCAGCGTAGATAATAAATTTAGCGGCGGAGTTAATGTTGGAGATATCATTTAGGTACATATTAAAAAGTAATGGTTCCAATATACTACCCTGGGGAACGCCAGAAGTAACAAGTTTTAGTTCAGATGTCACATTGTCAATGCTTACAGCCTGTTTTCTATGCGAAAGATATTATTTCAGGATCATCTGAGCCAGTCCACGAATACCACAACGCTCCAAGTTTTTCAGGAGTACACTGTGGTTTACTAAATCGAATGCCTTCGAGAAGTCCACGAAGACATCAATAACAAAGGCCTTATTTTCAAACTGTGTTAGTATATATTCCTTTTGTTCGAGTAGTGCTAACTCGGCAGATTTATTTTTACAAAACCCAAATTGATTAGGTGCCAAAAGGTCATGTTTATCAATAAAATCAGACAACCGTGTATATAGAACTTTTTCAAAAGCTTTCGAGAAGATTGGGAGTATCGATACTGGTCTATAATTTCCTAAATCATTGCGGTCTCCTTTCTTATACAAAACCGTTACTTTGGCTATTTGCATTTTTTTAGGAAATGTGCCCGTAGTAAAGCATAAGTTAAATATATCTGCAAGAACAGGGGCAATAACTCTTATAACATGCTTGACAGGCCTCACTTGTGTATCTTCCTGTGGTCCTTGTCTTTTCGCGCTGTTCTTCTTGAACTCACTTGAATGCCGTCAATGTCACAGCTATGGCTGTTATTTAGGTTTTGTACGACTGATATAACCTCCTCTGTCGTAACTGGGTTCAGAAATATTGTGTCCCTATTGTAAGAGCTAGAATAGGTGTTGAAATCACTAGACGGGGTGTTATGGGCAAGGGTGGTAAAAAAGTTGTTGAAGGCATCTGCCAACTCTCTGCCGGATACATCTTTATTATCAAGCTTTAAAGTCCGCGGGGCAGCCTGTGGTTGCTCACGCCTCAGTAAGAAATTCAACCTTGACCACAACAGATCGTGACGACCATTTTTAATTTCAAGAAATGTCACGAAGTATTCCGCACGAGCGAGACGTAGTTTTTTTGTTAATCTATTTCTGTATTTCTTAAAAATGCTTAGGTCATCTGTTGAACGTGTGCTTAAAAAGATTTTGTACAGTTTGTCTTTCGTTTTAATTTCTTGGCGCAACTCAGAAGATATCCAAGGTTTGCGAGTTTTACGCTTTATTGCACGCACTTTTAGCGGGAAAGAGGAATGGTAGAGCTGTTTAAATACTCGGAGGAACTCATCGTAAGCCTCATTTGCGTCACTGGTAATGTCAATACTATCCCACTCAACTTGCTCCAGTGAGCTGTGAAATGAATGGAGGGTAGCATTGGTTATACTGTGGTACTTCGCTTTCTCCTGTCGGTACTTTACCAGTCTAGTCTTATTTATGCATGCAAACACTGGAAGGTGGTCACTGATCGAACATGATATTACGCCCGACTCAACTATCCGTTGGGAAGTGTTCGTAATCAGCAGATCAAGAAGTGACTCACTTTCTTGTGTTACCCTTGATGGATCGTTAATAAGATTAATAAATCCGTTCGAGGCCAAGACTGCTTTAAAGTCTCTAGTAGAGGAGTTATCCTTCAACATATCGATATTAAAATTACCTCCAGCTATTAGAGTGTATTTGTTATCTGTTATAAATGAAAGAAAACAGTCGTAAAATTCCAAAAACCTAAACATATTTCCCTTCGGTGGACGATAGCAAACCGAAAACACGAACCTGCCAGTACAGGCTGATAGCACTTCAAAATCTTCAGTAATAAGACTGTACGAGTCCAACTTGTCGCATTCAATGTCATCTGACACCAGTAAAGCCACTCCACCCCCCCCGGAGGCCGGAGCGGTTCAAGTAATAAGTTTTGTAGTTGGTCATCCAGAAAACGTCGGAATCATCTGTGCTCCAAGTCTCACTGAGCATGATCAAAGAAAAAGCAAATGAAAATTCGCCAAAGAACTCCTCTAAACCCATTATATTGTTTTTTACAGAGCGTGCGTTCAGGTGAATAGCGTTAAGCGTTGTCGGCGCAACACACGAAGCAGTGCGGTTAAAGTCACTCGGCAGATAATACATCTGCTGCATGTCGATTATGTTTCAAGAAGAAACTCGAAAGATACCATGCTGAATGCTACAGCCGATCCAAATCACTTCACATGAATGGCACTCATTCCCTCACTTCGCCTAACGAAAACCTTTCCATTGACATACCAAGTGAACTTATAGCCTTTTTTCTTTGGCACAGACTTTAGTTGCCTGAAGCAGTTCTCTATTTCTGCGTGTTAAATTTTCTTGCATGAAAATGGGCGGGTCGCTATCTTTTAGGTTCTTCTTATTCTTCAACCAGTTTTCTCTTGTAGCTTGCTTCGCAAAACGCACAATGATGCCTGGCGTCTTATCACGTTTAGCGGGAAGTCGATGAACAGTTGCTATCTCCGATTCCATGAAGCGAGGCACTCGAAGTTTATCAGCCACGTTATTTAATATGACTATTAGATCCTCATCCTGCACTTCTTGTATGCCAGGCAGTTCCAAGTTCAGCTGCCTGCTTCGAAATTCAAGATCGTGTATCTCCTTTTCAAACTGAGCTTGTGCTGCCTGATTTAAGTCATCCTTTTTCTCAAGCTCCAATATCCTCTTTTTTAGGTCCATGATATGAGCCTCTTGATGGCCGACCTTTTGCTCAAATTCATCAAACTTCGAAGATATGAAGCTAAGAGACTCCTCCATGCTTTCAGTTTTTTCTGTCAGGGGCATCAGCCGTTCTAACTTTTGGTTAATTGAGAAGAGCGCAAGTTTGATATCTGTTTCAGAGCCACTACTCTCTTTACTACATGTGTTGCTACTTCCTGCACTTCTGCATGATGGGCACTGCCACGATTTCTTTGTGGCCTCATACTTCGATTTGAAGGTCTTTTCAGTAAGACCAGCACATTTTCCAAAGTGATAGTTGCTCTCGCATTTGGAACATTCCACAAATGGTTCATCCTCAGAGATGATCACATCACACGTGCTACAGGAATCAGACATTGCTTGAAGTGTACAGAAGTACTCGCAAAATGGATCTCAGTAATGCAAAAAGCATAGCAAATGTCAACAAATGTCAGCAAATGGCAGCAGCAGCAGCAGCAGAAATACTATTAAAATGGATATTATGGAAACATAGGGATACTAACCTGAAAAAATTACCGACGATTACGTTACTTCCTAATGCGAAATTTGAGCGCAGCAAATAAGCTGTTTCACCTTTTCGATAGATTGAGGCAAAGAAATCGAGCAACACATGTATGCGCTATCACAGAATTTTTTTTTTTAGCAGACGGAGGACTTCCACCGGTCGTCTCGCTCATGGCTCAGAAAGAACTGGAAGATAATTTCGCAGTGGCGAACGGCAGCGGCAATTTCGGCTCGGGCGGTGCACATATACAGATCCGCCGCTACCGATCTGGCTCTGATTGCCACCGCACAGGGCGAACGGCAGCGGCAATTTCGGCTCGGGCGGTGCACATATACAGATCCGCCGCCACCGATCTGGCTCTCTGATTGCCACCGCACAGGGGTTGCATTGGAGGAGGAGCGAAGAAAGGAATTAAGTTCGAGCCGGCGCTTTGACAACCGGAGACTCGCAGGAAGAGGGGGGAGGGGGGCGGCGTGTACACCCAGCGGCAAACGATGGGGGCAGAAGCACGCGCAGCAAGCGGACAACACGATAAAGGGAGGAGGGAAGAGATAGCAGCGACTGACTGATGCCGCTGACGCCGATAGTGAGTCAACCCCAGCTGCGGATGAAAGGGGGGCGGAGCTGGTTACGAGGCCGACGCCGACGACAACGCCGACGACAACGCCGACGACGACGCGTAACCCAGGAACGAACGCCAAAGAGTTGCGCTCTAAAAGAGCAGGTTTTCAAATGGTGTTCGCGGCTTGCTGCCGCTGCTGCCAAATGACGGGCGGCCGAAGATGCTCCGCTTTTTTTTGGGTCGAGCTGGCTGGGTGCGCATGTGCAGATGACTTCTTGCCAAGAATCCCTCGTCACTGGGGCGGATCCGTGAAATGTACAGCCAGAAGTCGACGCAGCGCTTCGTATGCACGTTCGGTGGGGCCTCGAAGTAGACGGCACTGCAAAAGAGCAGTTTTTCAAATGGTGTTCACGGCTTGCTGCCGCTGCTGCCAAATCGACAATTTCATTCATTTTCTTGAGAATTTATTCAGTTACGTCATGGACAATAGGTTATATCTGTATTAGGCGGCGCTATAAATTGGAATATGCTCGTGCCGACATACTCCCCAAGGAAGCTGTGTAATACCATCGATGCAAACGGTTTTCGGAACGGCATAGTAGAACCCACTCGTGTTACTCCAGACAGTTCCTCATTATTAGATGTGTTCAACACAAATATTAATGCAGATTTAGTGAACGCAAGTGCCGTGTGTACTAGTCTTAGTGACCATTTCGGAACTGCCCCGCCGCGGTGGCTCAGTGGTTACGGTGCTCGGCTGCTGACCCGAAAGACGCGGGTTCGATCCCGGCCGCGACGGCCGAATTTCGATGAAGGCGAAATTCTAGAGGCCCGTGTGCTGTGCGATGTCAGTGCACGTTAAAGAACCCCAGGTGGTCGAAATTTCCGGAGCCCTTCACTACGGCGTCCCTCATAGCCTCAGTTGCTTCGGGACGTTAAACCCCAATACACCAATACACCATTTCGGAACTGTTATGTTAGCAAGGAAACCCTATCAAATCGCTAAAAAAGTGAAACAAACAAAATATATACGAGAAATTAAAGCAGGCTTTCTTGAGACTTTTCGTCGTGCTGTTGGTAGCGTAGAATGGAACTCTGTTTACGAAGCTGGAAAGAGTGATACCGCGTGTTCTGTTCTAAGCAGCAGACAGACGCTTCTGTGGCAGCAACGCAAAAAGCTCTTTATTCGAGGCAGCAGCGTCCTTTTATAGGTAACGCTGCATGCCGGTCAGGCACACGTCATTTCCGTTACAATGTTATCAGACCGACTGGCTGATACAGAACATTCCTTCCTCCTTAATCAAAGCTACACGCGTTTCTTTCCGCGTTCATAACTGGAGGCTTGATAGCGATCAGGAGGACGTCTTGTGCGATTACTTCTTCGCAAATGAGCCTCTTCGGGTGTAGCCATGGTTGATGCGGTGGAACTTGAAGGCTGCGCTGCCATGTGTCTTGCCTCAGGCTGCGATGCCGGTTCCTCATTTGAAGTGGCGTCATCTAAGCGAGCATCCTCAAGCTTGTCCGCAGTGGTACCACTAATCACGGAGCCAGCAGAGGAATCTTTTTGCGAGGGAGCTGATGGAAAGTCTCGCTGAACAGCGGCACTTGGAGTGGACTCAGGATGCGCTTCTTTTGCGACGTCCGGATGGAGTGATGACTTTGCACCCGATATCCAGCTGGGTCTCAAGTGGTCGATATGCACAAAACGAAACTGGTCACCGACTTTGACTACAAACGTAGAGTCGCTTGCACTTTGCATTACGACCGCTTCCTCCCATGACAGGGTTTCCCTTCTCGTAGTCTTGACGAGAACTGCATCACCGGCTTCCATCTGCGGGTCCCTTCCTCGGCCCTCGTTGCGATGAGTGTTTACGGTTAACAGCGCTTTGCTTTCCTCAGCAAGCGGCACTTGCTGATAGGCTTGTGATAGATCCAGAACGCAAAAGATTGTACCTCCTGCGAGCATGGAATACAAATCTTCCGGCAATGGCAAAGGGTAATGGTCAGTTTTTAGATCAGGATTAACCGTGACTTTGTAGTCGCCGCATAACCTTAATCCTGCGCCGCCTTTCTTCGCGACCACCACCAGAGGCGTTGCCCAGTCACTTTTCGTGACCCTCTTTAGTATTCCGGCTTGCTCGAGCTTTTCCAGTTCCTTTGCTACTTCCTCTTTGATGGAAAATGGTATTGGCCGTGCTTTTGAGAACAGTGGTTGAGACCCTTCCTTTACAAAGATGCGAGCTTCGAAGTTTTTGACGACTCCCGGGGTGCTCTTGAAAACCTCGGGATACTTTTTCCGTAAGGCTCCAATGACTTATCCGTAGACAGGCTGTATACTGCTTTCCAGTTTATCTGCAGTTTTTCCAGCCAGTCTCGTCCCATGAGAGCGGGCATCGGCGTTCCGTTTCCCTTCACTACCACAACAGGCAAAGAGATTGCGCTTGCGTCCTGCTTGACTAAGACGTTTGCTTTTCCAATAGACGATATGCGAAATTGCTTGGCGGTCTGGCAACACCGCGCCCACAACTTCCGGTTTCCATCTTGTGTCGGTCGAGCTCGTCGAGCTGGTGCATCGTTTGCTATGCGTACTTTCTTCTTGCGAGTGGAATTTCAACAGGCAAGCTTCAGCTGCTGCGTTGTTTTCACAGCTGATCTTTGACCAAATGTTGGTGCTTTCAATAAGCGCCAGCTTACTCTTACCGCGCCCTCAGCTTCGATTGAAGTCTGGCGCTGATGATCGCAATAATCGGCACTCGAAAGTGGGTTGGAAAGTCGAACCGTGACCGTGTGCTGTTGTCGTTGTAATGCTCGCATTAAAGCACCAGTTCAAGCATCATGCATTATGATGGCTATTTTATTCCCAGGTGGACGCGAATTCATCTGGTAGGGTAGCGAGCGGTTATTTTGCGGTGAGTGCGCACGTGTGTTGACAAACTTCTGTGACAGTGCGAACTTTCGTTCGCGCAGACGCCAGGAGCTTCGTGCATTGCAGTATAATCACACAAGACCCTCGACCAGCTGCGTAATTCGATTCCTTTACTGTAATGTGCAATGCGCATCCGCGGTTTTCAACGTCACCGTTTCAGAGCCCGGCGTCGGTTGATTTTCGCCACAATTCGTTGAAACCGCGTCGTGCTTAAGACGCAGTCAGTCAGTCGACATTAACAAGAAGAAAGTAGGCATGCACATATAATTCAAAATATTGTAGGCAAAGGCGCAGCTTTTTTTTTTTTTAAGATAAGCACTGAGCCACCGCGGCGGCTTGATTAGAGAAATATGCTACAGCTGTAGGTGCATGCACGGACTCGATACGCAGGTCAAGCTGTGTGTGCAGGGGCGAAATTAGCATGTTCGGTTGCTTCCGAAACTTAATTAGCTTACTCCCAAACTTGGAAAAATGGCTTTGTTGCGAAGCAAGCTGTTGGAGCTTACCACAACGATAATAAAATCTGATGGCCTGAAGCGTTTTCAAAACACTCTTGCACGTAACGTACTTTTTAGCTTAGAAATGCGTCCCTCCTTCATAATAAAGTAACTATATTATTAGCTGCTTTTTTTTTTAGATTTTCGTCGTCGCAGATATCGAAGGTATAGGAATCCTCAAGAAATAAAGCATTCGCACCTCAGTTTTTATACGTAGGGTGTATTGCTTCAAAAAGACTCCTTAACGCGCGTAACATATGCGTATGATCCAGAGAGTTTGCTCGCCCTTCTAAAGCTAATTTAACACGGGAAAAACTTAACTGAACACGTAGCAAACTAAGCAGTAATCGGCATATGGTTCTCCGAGTGAATTTAATTCGCCACGGCGCGAGCGATTGGCCCGCTCAAAAAAAATTACCGACGATTACGTTACTTCCTAATGCGAAATTTGAGCGCAGCAAATAAGCTGTTTCACCTCTTCGATAGATTGAGGCAAAGAAATCGAGCAACACATGTATGCTCATATCGGTTTGTTAGGCTCTGATTGTATAAGCACAACTTCGGTGCGCCTACTTGAAAAAGAATTTGCTTTTTTAGGTCGTCCACGATAGTTTAGATTTCTTGTCTTTGTCTTTTTAGGTCGTCCACGATAGTTTAGATTTCTTGTCTTTGTCTCTTTTGCGCAGTGATTAGTGATGATGCTGTTGCGCATGCTCTGCTGGCCTTGCTCGGACCATGTTTTTTCCAATAAACTTCAGTTGTTAGTCCAGTCGTTGTGGTGTGTACACTCTTCTTGTCCGTCGTCTTGTGTGACTGGTTTTTTTCTCAGTTTACAATGTACCAACTGGCCCGCATTTCAACCCTTCTACATGTATGCGCTATCACAGAATTTTTTTTTTTAGCAGACGGAGGACTTCCATCGGTCGTCTCGCTCATGGCTCAGAAAGAACTGGCAGATAATTTCGCAGTGGCGAACGGCAGCGGCAATTTCGGATCGGGCGGTGCACATATACAGATCCGCCGCCACCGATCTGGCTCTCTGATTGCCACCGCACAGGGCGAACGGCAGCGGCAATTTCGGCTCGGGCGGTGCTCATATACAGATCCGCCGCCACCGATCTGGCTCTCTGATTGCCACCGCACAGGGGTTGCATTGGAGGAGGAGCGAAAAAAGGAATTAAGTTCGAGCCGGCGCTTTGACAACCGGAGACTCGCAGGAAGAGGGGGGAGGGGGGCGGCGTGTACACCCAGCGGCAAACGATGGGGGCAGAAGCGCGCGCAGCAAGCGGACAACACGATAAAGGGAGGAGGGAAGAGATAGCAGCGACTGACTGATGCCGCTGACGCGGACAACACGATAAAGGGAGGAGGGAAGAGATAGCAGCGACTGACTGATGCCGCTGACGCCGATAGTGAGTCAACCCCAGCTGCGGATGAAAGGGGGGCGGAGCTGGTTACGAGGCCGACGCCGACGACAACGCCGACGACGACGACGACGCGAAACCCAGGAACGAACGCCAAAGAGCTGCGCTCTAAAATTACCTTCTCTATTACGTTGTTCAAGTATGCGTCTATATATATTCACGCCCGACCGGATAGTTGATAAATGCACGAAATCGGCTTCTAAGTTTGATCAGAGACAACAAAGGCTGTGGTCCCTATCTTAATTTAAACGCAAATCACCTCGAGAGATTTGTCAAAAATCAGCGCAGAAAGCGAAAGCTGCTCACTGATCCGCGTGCTGACACAAGATACCTCGCATGGCGTGTTGTGTTACTAAAACGTTGGGACGGAGTAACAAAATAGAAAAGCGAAAAGCTGGAACGCACCTAGTTCTGGCACGCATCGTAGTGTCTTTTCACAGTGGAAATGGTAGCGCAACACTGCATCGGCATTTTACTTTTCAAACGAAGCGCAGCCGTTTTAACCCAACGCTGGGCAGCGGTTTCGTTTTCTGTACCGTACCAACATGGAGGACTTAGTTCTCGGAGCGCCGAGAGATGGCGCTGCGCATTTCGCATATCGTCTATTACCTTCAGCTTTTCTCCGGTTTAAGTGCGGAACGACACATTGGATTCCACACATTTACCATACGGGAAACACTGCTTATAGAACTGTTCTGGTACAATCGTGACCACTGCACATGTGCCAATTATCATCGAAACAGTCTTCCCTTCAATGTTCAGGTCGACGCTGTAGCCCCTTGAACTTTTGCCCGAGAAGAACACAGTCTGATAACTCGAGTCCTCGAATTCGTCGTCCGTGGTGTCGACGTATCTGAAAGCTTTTGTTTTGGCTCCGCTTTTGCAGACGGCTTGCAAATGCCCTTTTTTGTTACAATTTCTGCAGGTGTGGTTGCGATACCAACATTTTTCTCCCGCATGACTCTCTCCGCAATGCTTGCAAGCACTTCGCCGCTCTTCCTCGCGTTTATCTTTTGGCCATGCAACCGTCCTCTATTTCTTTTCCTTATCACGGCGACGTTCGCCCTGAATGACGTTGACGCTGCACGGTTTTGTGTCAAACTCATGCATTTGCTTCTGTTTTGCCGCTAGCTCTTTATCTAGCGCCGTTTGGCACGCCAGCTCGAACGTCAAGTCAGGCTGTGCAAAAAGAGCCCGTTGTGTTTCCTCGTCACGCAAACCAGCTACAAGCCTGTCCCTTAAGGCATCATTTAAAAACGTGCTGAAATTGCAATCTCTTGCAAGATGCTTCAGTTCAGTGATGAAATCTTTGACGCTTTCATTTTCTTGCTGCATTCGGCGATTAAATTTACAACGCTCTGCGATAATTGAATGAGCTGGGCTGAAATGAGCTTCCAGAAGCTGTTTAATTTCTTCGAAAGTCTTCTGAGAAGGCAAATGAGGCACAATTATCTTCTTTAGCTCTTCGTATGCTTGCGCACCGAGTACGTTCAGAAACAACTTCAGTTTCTTGTCTGCAGAGACATCATTTATGTCTACGAAGTTCTCGAAGAGTTCAAAATACGAGCTATGTTGTCGATTTTCGGGTTGAATTCGGGCATTCTGCCGAGCTTAGGAACATGTTCAGGTTCTGCCATAATGAGCAAATTTCACTTATCTGCGTTCTTGCGCTCCTCCGGCGTTCTTGCGTTACTCCTGGCCGCCGATGAGATCGTTGCTGCAAGGGCTCCGTGTCGCCTTGCACCGTAGGCGGTTCAGCCTCGTGACTGCTGCTGGCCGGCGGCGGTTTACTGCGCGGCGGATCCCATCCTCGTCGCCAGATGTTCTGTTCTAAGCAGCAGACAGACGCTTCTGTGGCAGCAACGCAAAAAGCTCTTTATTCGAGGCAGCAGCGTCCTTTTATAGGTAACGCTGCATGCCGGTCAGGCACACGTCGTTTCCATTACAATGTTATCAGACCGACTGGCTGATACAGAACACCGCGTATGGCAAGTTTATTGAGAAGTTCAAAGCTCTAATGACACACTTTCCGTTAATACAATTAAAAAATCCCAAAAAAGCTCGGAAACCTTGGCTAACTGGAGAACTACTGAACATGATTAAACACAAAAATGCCTTATATGCAAATTTTGTTAAAGACAGGAACATACAAGCATTTCCTGAATTTAAGGCGTACCGTAATAGGCTTGCGTCTAGATTACGCGCATCAAGAAATGAATATTTTGCAGACATATTTTCTAGTGACAGTGCAAAACGGTGTGATGTACTTTGGCGAAATCTGAATTCTCTATTGAGCTCTCGCACTCGAGCAAGTATACCTGACACATTTATTCATGAAGGAAAAGAACTAAAAGGCAGCCCATTAGCTGTTGCCTTAAATAGTTTTTTCATACAGCAGGCTGATCGCTGCGACGGTTCTGGTGGCAATAGTGCATACGATATGGACGTGTGCATGTCTCAGTTTGTAAGCAGCCAATCTCTTTTTCTCTCTCCTACTGATTGTACAGAGGTGTCGCTTTGTATCAGGACCATCAAAAATAGTAAATCCGAGAATGTATGTGGCATGCAGCTACTCCCTGTGAAGCACGTACTTGATATCATTTGTCCCGTTGTCACTTTTATATATAATTTATTTCTATCTACAGGTGTATTTCCACAGGCAATGCAGATTGCACGAGTTGTTCCGATATATAAATCTGGAGATAGAAATGTTTTTTCTAACTATCGACCTATCTCGGTACTACCAATATTTTCGAAGGGTATAGAAAAATATTGCACATCAGAATTACATCATATTTTTCTTGACATAACTTTTTCCTGGACTATCAGCATCGTTTTAGCAAACGTCGTTCCACAGAAACAGCACTTCTTACACAAAAGGAAATTATAATAGAAGCATTTAATAAGAAACATATAGTGCTAGGAATCTACATAGATTTTTCTAAGGCGTTTGACCTGGTAAATCATAACATCCTTCTTTCAAAGCTACATAGATACGGCATTCGAGGAAAACCGAATGCACAACTCAAGTCATGACTTACAAACAGAAAGCAGTATGTAGAAATAAATAACGTTAAGTCTCCTTCTCAAACCATTCATACCGGCGTGCCACAGGGAAGCATACTCGGACCACTTTTATTTCTTATATATATATTGTTACGTGGCGACTAGAAACAGCAGAGGTAATCTGCTACGCAAGGGACCGACGGCTTGGAGTAGTCTCACAGCACACAAGCACGCACCTCAGCGTCGTCCTCGTAACAAACCACTTCGTCGTCCTCCCAGCGTCCGTAGCATGACCCCCCTCGCGGAAAAAGCACCGTCCCGGTGCGCAATACACAGACCAGCTAGACGGCGACTTGTAAGGTTTGAGGCGGGACACATGTCGGTGCGGGGTGGAGCGGCCGGGGACGGTGGATGTAGCGGGGTGATCTCGTACGTCACCGCGGTCACGGGACGTACGACCCGATAAGGGCCTGTATACCGCGGGAGCAGTTTTTCACACAGGCCCACACGGCGGGACGGGACCCAGAGCCACACAAGGGAGTCAGGAGAGTAGTTGACTTCACGACGGCGACAGTCATGACGGCGTTTCTGAGTGAATTGGGAGGCCGGCAGCCGCTGGCGGGTGACCAGAGGGGCAGCGTCGGCGCGAGCGATGGCGTCCCGAGCGTAAGGACTCGTGGAGGCGGTGGCGGGCAGTACGCTGTCGAACGGCAGCAAAGGATCGCGGCCAAAGAGAAGGTAAAAAGGGGAGAAACCGGCTGTATCGTGATGCGTAGAATTGTAGGCGAATGTAACAAATGGGAGGCTAATATCCCAGTCGCGGTGATGGTCGGAGACGTACATGGAAATCATGTTGGTGAGGGTACGGTTCAGACGTTCAGTGAAACAGTTCGTCTGCGGATGGTATGCCGTGGCGAATTGATGGACGGGTAAGGAGCGGAGCAGTTCGGCGGCCACTTTGGAAAGAAAGCAGCGGCCGCGATCGGTGAGCAGGTCACGGGGAGCACCGTGGTGGAGTATGACGTCGTGCAGGAGAAAGTCAGAGACATCACTGGCGCAGCTGGTTGGGATCGCTCGAGTATAGCGTAGCGCGTCGAGTAGTCCGTCGCGACCGCGATCCATTTGTTTCCCATAGCAGACACCGGAAAAGGGGCGAGCAGGTCGAGGCCGACACGGGAAAATGGGTCTACTGGGATGGGAATTAGCTGAAGGTGTCCGGGAGGGAGAACCGAGGGCGTCTTCCGTCGTTGGCAGAGCTCAGAATTTTGAGCCTTTCCCGGGCGCGGCCATTTTGCACCGACTGGCGCGCCGCGGTGCGGGCGTTTCTTTGGGGACTGCGGGGCTGCGGCAGTTCCGCGGCCGCGCCTGCATATAGCCGCGCTTCGGACGCTAAAGAAACATTGTCGAGCATACTTCCGCTGCGTGGCAGTGTTGCAGGAAGTATTTACATTATCAAATCGATAACATTGACGCGCTTTAATGACATTTAGTTCGGCATTCAGGTTAATTGTGCCGGCGCTTAGAACGCGCTCGTGCTTACATCGAATTCCGTCTTGGTGCTCCACCGCAAAGAAACTTTTTGTTCAATATCAAGCATTAGGTGTGCGGCTAGCATGCAATTCAAATTCCCATGCACTCTTATTCCTTCCTGCCGGCCATAAAGCCCCCCTCCCCCCCCCCCCCTCCATAAACAGGGCTTTCTTGTCGCCGCGTCAGTTTATCAACAAATTACCGCTGTGAGCTCAACTGAGTTGCAGCGCCAATAGAAAACAAATTTTGTCATGGTTTATGCAACCTGATGCATAAAAACGTACTTTCGCTTAATTTATGAAAGCTTGAATAGATATGAGCAGGTAATCCAGATTTTACTAATTCTGAGGTCCAAAGTCGCGTTATTTTATTCAGGAGCTCTCGCCGCATGTGAGAGCGTTGCGTAGCCGTTTGGCTAAGTGTGGAAAATGTAATGAAATCGCGCATAGTATTTTCCTATCAATAAGGTAGATACCGCACCGCTGCGGTGGCTCAGTGGTTACGGCTCTGGCCCAAAAGACGCGGGGTCGATCCCGGCCGCAGCGGCCGAATTTCGATGGAGGCGAAATACTGTACTGTGCATGTACTGTGTACTGTGCGATGTCAGTGCACGCTAAAGAACCCCTGGTGGTCGAAATTTCCGGAGCCCTCCACCACGGCGTCCAGCCTGAGTCGCTTTGGGACGTAAAACCTTAATAAACCAATTCAAACTAGTGTAGATACCAACAGCAGAAAGATACTATAGATAAACCTTTACCTCCCAGATTGCTCTGACATGCGTGCGGAAAAAGCAGCTGAAATCGGTAGCTGTGGTATTTACAATCCTGTGCATGAAATGTGTTTAATGGGAACAAGAGCAAGCTCAGCGCAAGGATGCCGAACACGTACTGGTGGTCGAAAACACGCGCTCCGTCGGTACAACCTTCAGTCTGCAGCTCGCCTATCCAGTTATTACTCCACTGAGTCGAATCAATAGATCTACATTCTGATGCATAAAATTAGCATAAATGATATCGCACGTAAAAGGCGACAACAAACGACACGACAGCGCAGAAATCTGCTTAAAGTGCCGGTTTCCAGTCCGTACACTACCTGGTCGACTACCCTCGGATGTCACGTTAACGAGTAACTGCGCACAAGATAACCGCAGTACTGTCTGGAAGAGGGAAAATGTGAGTAGTGACGCACAGCACACACCCTCATACGTTAGCTGATGGAGCACAACAACGGCAGAAGCGAACAGCGTTCTACGCGCGGCGCCGGCGCGACCCCGCAGTCCCTCGGGCCGCGCGCCCCGACAGACGGCGACTGGTGTCGAGAGTTGGAGCGCGCGCGCAGCCTGCGTGCGAGGGTAAAAAAAAAAGAAGCGGCGGCGCACGCTGTCGTAGGTGCGGGAAACTCCAAGATGACCGGCCGTGGGAACGTCATGAAGCTGCTAGTGAAGTTTGCGGTGCTGTACTTTGTTTTGCCGCATCCGGTTGGCGATAGTGGAATGCACATTACTTTCTTTTTCTTGGGCCCTCCGCACAACCGCACAGAAAGGGGTCAGTCAACCCAGCGGGAGAACGGGGGGGGGGGGGGCGTCGTATAGTGGACGATTCCGGGAAACGTCAAGCTCCTCTCATGGACGGAGTCGTTAGGTCGCATCCTGTGTGCACGTGTTTACGGCGAGGCGGACCCGCGTCACAGTGCGTGGCTTTTGTGCCATGTCTGCAGCGGCGTGCTTTGAGAGCTTGAAGCGCGGTCAACAGGATATTACCACGCTAGCTGCAGGCATGAGGAGCGAAGATCCGGAACTTATGGATTGAAGTGGCTTTCCTTGAACTTGGGGCAACCGGACGTTGGGAAAGTGAGTGTTCGCGAAGCTGGCAGCAGGAAAGCATAATTATCCGAAATCGTGATGGTGGAAAGATGGCATATGTGTACGGTGTCGCGATGAGTTACCTTCTTTCCCCAATCATTCATTGGTTTTATTATCCTTTCCAAATTGCTGATCGGTAATGTTTTCCTTTCCCCAATAAGTTATTGGGTGGATGTTTGCACAGTACCTGACTGGTTATTCTCCCCACCGAAGGCGGGGACATAGGGTTTAAAACCAGCTGTTTCGGCAGGACCGAGGGCTGGTTTCGTCACGTAGAACTACGAGCCAGTCAAGTGTAAATATGTTTTCTCCTTGCTTGTATCTTCCTTTGTGCATTTAATTGGTATAAAAAGTTAACCTCTCTAGAAGTGTCGTCTGGCAATGTGATTGAGCAACTCGAATCTGCAAGACGTCAATAACCCTACAACAATTATCATCAAGAAAAGAACAGTAGCTCAACCAAGACGAACACAAGAGAGGACCACACAGGACTAGCGCTAACTGGTATCTCTCTGCACGTGTCCTGGTTTTCCTTATATTTGCTGCGCTGTTAGTGAATAAAGTTATATGAAGTTTAGCGCTAGTCCTGTGTGGTCCTCTCTTGTGTTCGTCTTGGTTGAGCTACTGTTCTTTTCTTACAATATGCACCATCTAGCCCAACAAAAAGTTCTTCTAAATTATCATCAACTCAATTTCCCTCTACGAGATCAAGAGGGACATTTTAACTCTGCTCAAGGACGCTGCTGCGCGGGTGTTGAGGGACCACGAGCAAGAGGTCAGCGCCGTCAGGCCGCATGTTGCGCCGGTAGAGGACGTTCTCATGGAGCACAAACGGGGCGAGGGAAGCATCAAAGCAGTGAGGCGGTCGATGAGGGAACGTAGCGAAGAATCCAAGCGCTGTTCTTGCGCAATGTTGCGGAAGGCCGAGATGGATAAAACGCAGGCGTCAGCCTCGCATTCGTGGGCAGAAGGCGGATCGACAGGGTAACGGGACAAGCAATCCGCGTCCTGGAGCAAGCGGCCGGACTTGTGGACGACACAAAATGTGTACTCTTAAAGGCGGAGAGCCCAGCGCCCCAGCCGGCCAGTAGGGTCTTTGAGCGAAGAAAGCCAGCATAAGGCGTGGTGATCCGTTATAACAGAGAAAGGGCGCCCAAACAAGTAAGGGCGAAATTTTGCAATAGCCCAAACCAGGGCGAGGCATTCTCGCTCGGTGATAGAATTGTTGCGATCTGACACGGAAAGGAGACGGCTGGCGTACGCAGTGACGCGAAGCTGGTTGCGTTGCTGCTGAGCAAGTAGGGCACCAATGCCATGGCCGCTCGCATCGGTCCGAAGGTCCGTAGGGGCTGAAGGATCAAAGTGCGCCAACACAGGTGGAGCCATGAGGGCACTGATAAGGGCTCTGAAGGCGTCAGACTGGGGGGGTCCCCCAAGAGAACGGGATGTCCTTCTTGAGGAGCGTGGTAAGAGGGCGGGCTATTTCCGCAAAGTTCTGGATGAACCGGCGGAAATAGGAACAGAGCCCGAGGAAACTGCGCACATCACCGGAGGAGCGCGAAGTAGGAAACGAACGCACGGAGCGGACTTCGTCGGGGTCGGGTTGGATCTCAGCAGAATCGACCAAGTGGCCAAGGACCTTGAGCTGACGGCGGCCGAAGGTACATTTCTGCGAGTTCAGCTGAAGACCATCGCGGCGGAAGACGGCAAGGATGGCTGAAAGGCGATGCAGGTGGCTTTGGAATGTGGACGAAAAAACGATCACGTCATCTAAGTAGCGGAGGCATGTCGTCCATTTAAAACCGCGCAAGAGAGAGTCCATCATGCGCTCGAAGGTCGCAGGGGCATTGCACAGGCCGAAAGGCATGACTTTAAATTGGTACAGGCCGTCCGGGGTGACAAAGGCGGTTTTCTCACGATCCCGTTCCTAGACAGCGATCTGCCAGTACCCTGAGCCAAGATCGATGGAGGAAAAGTAGCTGGCGCCGAGACGGGGCCTCGTCGTTCGGTGTCCCGGACTAGGGACGCCGACCATGTAGCGGGGCCACTCTGTGGCTCACAAACTCTTTTTCCCAAAATAAAAGTTTTCACCACCACCACCAGTCGAGAGCGTCGTCACCTCGAGGTAGAGGGTAGACGTCTTTCTTTGAGACGGCATTCAGATGGCGGTAATCGACGCAGAATCGCCAGGTTTGATCTTTCTTTTTAACAAGCACGACAGGGGACGCCCAAGGACTACTCGAAGGCTCGATGATGTTGCGGGCTAACATCTTGTCCACCTCTGTCTGAATAACACGGCGCTCAGAGAGAGAGACCCTATAGGGCCGTCTGTGAATAGGGCGGGCCTCGCCGGTGTCAATGCGGTGGGAGACAACAGAGGTTTGATCCAAGGGACGGTCCCCAAAGTCAAAAATATCACTGTAGGAGGACAAGAGGCTGTGAAGAGCGGTGGAATCAGCAGAGGGCAGATCGGCCGCGATCAACCTGGAAATAGGATCCGCACGAGAGGGCTGCGATGTAGGGACGTTGGAGGCGGCAGTCGTTGGGTCAGGAGCCAGGGCAGAAACTGTGCAATCGGTCAATGGGGACAGATCAGCAAGTGAAATGCCGGTCGGAAGAACCTGAGGGGACAGGCTGAAGTTGAGGACAGGGAGGCAGGTGCAGTTCAGTTCACCCAGGACAGCAGCTTGGGCATGTTGGTTATTCATTCTTGATGGAACAGCGCAAAACATCGGGACAAGAGACAAGCGCTGACTTACAACTGGTTTTTATTTCATGCATGTGCTTTTTGAGAGGGTGAAGAAGGTATAAGAAGCAATGTTTCTTCGAAATAAAAACCAGTTGTAAGTCAGCGCTTGTCTCTTGTCCCGATGTTTTGCGCTGTTCCATCAAGAAAGAGTTCAGTTCAGTTCAGTTTATTTACCTTAAAGGCCCCCTTGTGTCGGGGGTATTACATAAGGGGTGGGATTTTAATGAAATGAGCAAACAAAACAGCGAATATTATTTAGCACTGACGGTGATCGGTTACATGTTCTTGAAAAGTAGAGGATGAAACGATGTTGACGATGTCACGGGGTAGGCCGTTCCAGTCCGTTGCTGCTCGAAAGGAAAATGAAGCAGAAAAGGTGGCAGTATGCGATGGCGGCCGGGCAACTTGTAGGGGATGACTGGTGCGGTGAGATATGCGTGCGGCAGCTGTGATGTACGGTGGCCGATTGAGGGAAGAATGAAATAATTTGTGATAAAGGGTGAGACTTGAAATGCGACGACGGAACGAAAGGAGCGGTAGTCCTTATAATGCTTTCAATGAAGAAATGCTGACGTCATATGAGTATGAACAGTGGATGAATCGAGTGGCACGGTTTTGGACAGCTTCTAATGCATTAATTAAATAAGTTTGGTGCGGGCACCATATGGCAGAGGCATATTCTAATTTTGGTCTGATGAGCGATTTATATGCGAGTAATTTTACGTGTTGAGGGGCAAGGCGGAGATGGCGCTTGAGAAAACCAAGTGTTTTATTCGATGCTGAAATGATGTTGCAATATGGGTGCGCCAAGATAAATCACAAGACAAGGTAACTCCTAGATACTTATAAGATGATACTGAATCAATCGAGGTGTTAGAAATGGAATATTGGAAGCGATGCGGGCTATGGCGACGAGAGAAGGATAAGAGTTTGCATTTATTAGGATTTAGGGACATGAGCCAGTTGTTACACCAATTAAGTACGCTGTTAAGATCGGCTTGAAGACCAAGTTGATCACGAGTTATTAAAAGTGCGGTAACTAACACAGTCGTCAGCAAACATTCGAATACTGCAGGAAACGTGGTCAGGTAAATCATTAATATATATTAATATATATTAAATATATATTATATTATATATTAATATATATTAAATCATTATTAAATGGACCGAGTACAGATCCTTGCGGAACGCCTGATGTAACCGGGAGGCTGTTAGACAGGTGGCCGTTAGCAAACACTGATTGAGAACGATTAGTGAGAAACTGCTCAATCCACTGTAGTATGTTAGGATGTAAGTTCAGCTGTGCAAGTTTTACTAATAAACGACGGTGGGGAATTTTATCAAAAGCTTTCGCAAAATCCAGAAATATGGCATCAGTCTGTTTGTTGAACAGACTGATGCCTGTTTGTTACGGTCAAGATTAAGTGTGCAAGTCGTGAAGGAACAACGCTAATTGGGTTTCACAAGAGAGGCCCTTACGAAACCCATGTTGTGAAGAATGGAAGAAATCATTTGAATCTAAGAGATTTATAATTTGAGAGTAGATGACATGTTCCATGATTTTGCAGGGTACGCTAGTTAATGAAATGGGGCGGTAATTCATCGGGGAGTCTCTGTTACCTGATTTGTGGACTGGAACGACCTTCCCCGTTTTCCAGTCGTCTGGAATGATCCCCGAAGAGAGCGATTGCGAAAAAATCAAAGATAAGTAGGCTGCACATGTTGATTTCACATTTTTAAGCAGTTTTGTATTAATCATGTCCATACCAGCTGATGATGAGAGTTTCATGTTATCAATTATGGAAGCGATACCATCTGCGAAAATGTGATAGCTGGCATGATGGCTTCTGTGTTGAGCGATGGTAACTGTGAAGGCATGTCAAAGTCACTCGTGAAAACAGATGCAAATGCGTTATTAAATATTTCTGCGCATTCATGGTCAGTAACCGCTTCGTGAAAGTCGTTAGTGAGTGTAATATCATGAGTGTGCTCCTTGTTGGTGATGTGGACAATGGTGTGGGGAAAGAGGATGTTGCGATTCAGAATCACAGCGGGGATAGGGCAGGCGACGTAGTCTCCATCAGGGATGGGGGAAGAAGGCGACATAGGGATGTAGACAGCAGCTTGTGGCGGGAGGCGAGCGAACTCGGTGGATTGAAGGCGAGGTGAACTGTTGGAGTCGTCATTGCACAGGGGCAGATCCAATCGGATAAGGCCTGAGGAACAGTCAATAAGAGCTGAATGGGTGGTTAAAAAGTCAAGGCCAAGGATCACGTCCTGAGGGCACCTGGTCAGGACGGTGAACAGAACGGGTATATGACGTCCGGCAATGCTGACTCTCGCAGTGCACATTCCATTCACGGCAGCGGGGCTGCCATCGGCGACGCGAACGGTGGACATGGCGGCGGGCGTTAAAACTTTCTTGAGACGGCGGCGAAGGGCTCAGGACAGACACTTGGGCACCAGTATCAATGAGGGCAAGGACAGGGACACCATCCACGAGAACATTCAAGAGATTAAGTTGGGCAGCGGGGGTCAAGAGAGGATTTGCAGGCCGGGTCAATGATACAGCGTCACCTCCGAGGTCTGCATCGGCTAGTTTTCCGAGTAGTGGCGGGAGGTCGAAGGAGAAGGGCTGCGGCGTGTGGTAGGAGAACGGGAGCGGAGGCCTAATGGGGAAGGTGAGTGGCTGGACCCACGAGCTTGCGGACCGGGCTCGTCACGAAGCTGATCGGGACGTGGTGTGATGCGGCGCGGGCCGTAGTCGTTGCGGCGGTCGACGAAGGAGTAGCAATTGAAGGAGTTTACGATGGGGGGCTAGTTGGTAATCCATGAACTAAGAACGAAAACCACGCAAAGGACGATACAGAGGGAAGAAGTAGACAGGACGAGCGCGGACTTGCAACTGTTTATTGAAACACAACTTCTTTCCATCACCAACCCTACGCATGCGCAACAAGCAAACTCAATCTTATCGAGTTCAGGAACTTCAGTTCCTTCTTGTACAGATGGACCGAAGCCTCGCTTACACACTTTTCGGGCCCATATCTATCAATCTGCCAGGCTTCGATGACCTCACGTGTTTTCTGGTCTTTGGCCCTTCCGATTATCTTTGTACGCTCAAAGAGTGGCGTGCATTTATTGTCACAAGAAAGACAGTATTTTGGCAAATGCATGCCGCTGTGAGAGCCCAACGAATTTTTATGTTCTTGTAGGCGCTTATTAATGAAGCGTCCCGTTTGTCCCGCGTAAACTGAGCCGCAACTAAGCGGGATTTCATACACTACTCCCATTCTACAGGACACAAATTTGATTTTGTGGTTTACACCACAGCCTGCTTTTGTTCTCGATTCATTGTTAGTTAGCGCGCACAAACGGGACCGCTTACAAGGCGCCGAAAAGAAGATTTCCACACCTAATTTCCTTGCCACCCTCTTCAGGCCATGCGAGGTCTTGTGTACATAGGGCAGTACTTCAAATTTCCGCCTCTCACGAATGCCAGATTCTCCAGCACTGGAAGTTGGGATGAGGGTTTTCAACAGAGACCCGGCAGCGGCCTGCAGAAGCGACGAGGGAAACCCAGCAGAATTTAGGCGTGCGACTTGAGCGGAAAAGCTGAGTGAAACCTTGTGAAAACAGGTTCCTCACAACGAACTGCTCATGGCGGTCAGCAACTGTATAGAGCGTTTGGGTGTTGTGGGGTTCCAAAATGCGTGTGGCATTTCGATAGAAGGTTTCATGGAACTGTTGAATGTGTACCTCTCCTCAACGCTAGTGAGTTTTCAGGATAAATTCTATGTGCAAAAACGAGGCATTTGTATAGGGTCGAGTGTGGCACCTGTTCTCACTGAAATATATTTAGCGGAAGTTGACTGTTCACTCTCACGGGCGCTAACTGACGACCGCATCACGCGAGTTTTCCGATACGTAGACAACTTTTTAATACTCTTAAAAATGAATCCCAATGACAACCCACACGAGCTCACTAATGAAGTTTTAACGTCTTTTAAATCCGAGGCTTCCAGTTTGAATTTTACCGTACGCTGTTTGGTGTTTGATGCCATCAAACGTACGCTGTTTGGTGTTTGATGCCATCAAACACCAAACAGCGTACGTGGACTGTGTAGACTGTGTTGTGTACTGCATCCCTCTATCTTGTGGCAAAAAGTATGTTGGGCAAACGGGCTGTTGTCTCAATGACCGGCTACGCCAGCACAACAACAATGTTAAAGATTCCTACGGAAGCAACCTAGCCATTCACTGCAGTAAGTGCCGTAATTGTACCCCATTGTTAAATCAGTGCCACATCATCGGACGTAGTCGCGATCAACTAACCCGAGAGATTATAGAAGCACAGAACATAGCATCACTGGGTAGCACTTGTGTAAGCTCACCGTCTATTTCATTGTCTAAAAAAGAACTTGCCTTCCTCAGGGTATCAACGTAATCGTGCACTTATATCTTCATAGTTCTGTTAGTCTCGGTAGCTATACTGTGTAATCGCGCACGTGCAATTTACTGCCGTGTCATAAAAGCGTTCGAGAACTGTTTTAAGCACTTGCGGTTTTACGAAATAAACAGTTGGAAGTAGCGCTCGTCCTTGTCTGTTCCCTCTTCGTCCTTGTTGTCTTAGCGCTTGAAAAATGTCAAAGAGTTTGCTTGTTGCGCATGCGTAGGGTTAGTGATGGAAGGAAGTTGTGTTTCAATAAACAGTTGCAAGTCCGCGCTCGTCCTGTCTACCTCTTCCCTGTGTATCGTCCTTTGCGTGGTTTTCGTTCTTAGTTCAAGGAGTAGGGGCGATGTGGCGTGGACCAACGGCTGCGGCAGTGACGGGAGATGTGTCCGACGCGAGAGCAGGTAAAACAGATCGGCCTATCATCAGAGGTACGCCATTCGGCAGGGTTGCGATATCGGCACCGAGGCGAGAAGCTGCGACTGTAAGTGGCAGCCGCGATCACTGGAGGGTCCGGGCTGGCATGAACGTTGTCCACGACGCGAGGAGAAGGGGCGGCCATGTTCGCAACCTCCTGGCGAACGACGGCTTGGATGAGGGTCAAGGTGTTGTCCGCAGCTGCATGGAAGAAACAGCGGGCGTCATCGCCTCCAGTTCGCGGCGCACGATGCGGGTCAAGTTAGCCGGGTCTGAAGGCTGCCGCAATGTTGGCAGATTTTCACAGGAGGAGCTGGCAGCAGTGTTCGGCAGCCGGTCAAAACGGTGAGAAATGCGCCGGTGTTTGGCTTGCTCGAAAGGCCGGCACCCCTCAAGAACAGAAGGGACCGTGGAACAGTCTTTGCAGAGAAGGAGATTAAAGGCATCGTCGGCAATGCCTTTCAGTATGTGGCCGACTCTATCTGCCTGGGACATGTCTTTATCAACTTTGCGGCACAAGGCGAGGACGTCCTGTGTGTAGGCTATGTATGGCTCGGAAGAAGTTTGGGCGCGCGACGCGAGAGCCTTCTTGGCGGCGAGTTGGCGGCCGATGGGTTTTCCGAAAAGGTCGCGGAGCTTCTGCTTATAGATGTCCCATCTTCGTGGGTTTCGAACCACACTCTCGCTGCCGGTCAGGTAAAATATCAGATTAGCGAGCATCAGCGTTACATCCCACCTGTTGTGCATGCTGACGCGTTCGTAAAGGGCCAGCCAGTCGTCCACATCAACGTAGTCTGTACCGCAGAACGTGCCCGGTTCGCGGTGGTGGGCCACGACGACGGCTGGCGTTGTTGACGGAGAGGGAGATGGCGCGGACTCGGTAGACATGGTGGCGAGACGGCGGCCACGGCGGCCACGGCGGAAAACCAGCTTGGGGTCGGGGATCGAATTTAGCAACCTCCACCAAATGTTACGTGGCGACTAGAAACAGCAGAGGTAACCTGCTACGCAGGGGACCCACGGCTTGGAGTAGTTGTTGTTGTTGTCCTCTAAATGGAGTAGTCTCACAGCACACAAGCGCGCGCCTCAGCGTCGTCTTCGTAACAAACCACTTCGTCGTCCTTCCAGCGTCCGTAGCAATATTAATGATATGGGACATTGCACACTGGGTGTAGTATTCAATTCCTATGCTGATGACACAACTATATTTATATCATGGATCACGGAAATGGGCATTGAAGAACGGGCAAATACCGCGTTAAATGATTTAAATGTTTGGGTAAATGCAACTTGCTTGAAAATCAACACACGCAAAACAAAAGCAGTATGTTTCTCACCGAAAGGGAAGAAACTATCAGAAAATATAAACATAAGGCTGGGAACAGATCAAATTGAACTTGCACACTCGGTGAAAGTTGTCGGAGCTGTTTTTTTGCGGCACCTAACTTGTAATGACAACATAGATTACCTACAATCTAAAGTATCATCAGCTGTTGGCGCCAATGCAAAAACAAGATATATTTTGCCTTTAAGAATCAAACTGCTTTTATACAATACCTCTTACAATATTGTTCCTTAGTTTGGTGTACTACAGGAGTGACTAATTTATCTAAATTACATTTCTTGCAAAAAAGAGCCGTACGGTATATCGCTGGCGCTAACTATTTTCATCCCACCCAAGAGCTTTTTTTCAATTTGATGTGAATGAAATGAAGTGAAATTTTTATTCGGCCATATTTACAATATGCCCCCGGGGAGAGGCAAAAGGAGGCAGACAAAGCATGCCTCCTGACGAGGCCAACACCCCGGCTAACACATCAGGACAGAGGTGACAAAACGGCAAATCACATATGCAAAAAAAACCCAACTTAAAAAACAACTTTACAAGAAAGGAGCAGCATACTTTAAGGTAACATGCCTAATCTCGAAGAAAAAAAAAGAAGACACTCCTGATATCTTAAAAATCAAACATGACACCGTTACGCCCGCACTACTAACCAGAAAAGTACAACGCAACTAATACTAGCAAATTGAAAGTCTTTTGCAAAACTGACAACAGACAATGGAGTACAAATATGCAAGAAAGAGAGAAATCCACAACACTGATAAAAACAACAAAAAAACAGGAAAAAACAGTGCCAACCAACTCAAATAAACACAAAATTACAAAATAGGAAAAAGCAGCTTCAATTTGTTTTTAAAAGCAATAGAACTCGTAGCTTCCTGAGCTATTTCCACTAAAGATGGGTGCGTATTACATAAAGCTGCAATTTGATTATTTACGCTTTGCGTTCCATAATTTGTTCTGGATCTTATGGTAGATAGAGAAACCGTGCGCAGTTAGTATTTAATGTTTCTAGAAAGATACATATTTCGGAAAGAAGTGAAATCCTCTTTAATTTTATGAATATGTGAATCGCTAAACTAAAGTTGTAGGAGTTAAGGAAACTGCGTGCATGAAAAGTTTTAAAGAGATTTGTTTCATTAGTTGTATTTGGACATAAGGCACGTAAGGCTCTTTTCTGGAGAGAAAATAATTTATGTGAATCAGTTTTATTGCAGGTACCCATACTAGATTGCACGGGAACAGTGACATCGGCATACCTCCAATGCTTCGCTTCTTTACCGTGCAGGCCGTGCTGGCGCTCGCCATATCAACTTCGCCGGCTGCAGGCACTGACTCGACGTTTTTCCCTGGTACGGTGGTTGCAAGATATGGGCTTCGTTTCACCGACAACTTCAGCTTTCCACCCGGCCAGGCTTTCCTGCTCATCGAATCCCTCGTCCACACCCGTCCAGCGTCATCGACGATGGCATCACCACCCACACTGGATTTAAGGCGACAACACGCTGGCTTTCCCTTCAGTGGGCACGGGAACAGTGACATCGGCATACCTCCAATGCTTCGCTTCTTTACCGTGCAGGTTTGTACGCACTATTCTTTGCACGCTAGAAAATGCGACGATCGCTGTTTACTTCTGTTCCCGTGCCCGCGGGTGTGCTTTGATGTTGCTTGTGAATGCTTTTCAATGATTTCTCTGCTTTTGCGCTCTGGCGACATTGAATCTAACCCGGGTGCTATGACTCGCTCCCTTGACATAGACAACCTGCCAGACAATCCGTCTGAACAAATGAAAGTTTTGTTTAAGCTGCTTAAGGATGTACATTCTCATACGTTGCAAAGCTCTAAAGATCAGGCCGAATTAGCAGCTGATATTAAAGACATTAGGAGTAGTCAGAAAAACATTGAATCAAAGTTAGCTGGCATGCACAAGAGGCTTGATGAACTCGAGGAAAAGGGAAAGAAAATCGACGACATGGATCAGGAGCTCTCATCTTCAAAGAAATCTGTAGAAGACCAACGTACTCGAAATGATTTGCTGCAGTCTCGCCTTGATGAAGCCGAAGATAGATCGCGACGTGAAAATCTAATATTTAGGGGTATACCCGATGAGGAAGAGGCTTGGGCAGACACTGAATCTAAACTCCTGGAAGCCTTGACTAATATTGTCGAAGTATGCCCCTCGAGTTCAATTCAACGTGCACATCGCCTGGGCGTTTTTTCAGATGAGAAGTGTCGACCAATCATAGCTATATTTTCTGACACTAAAATGAAAGACAAGATATTAACCCTTCGTAACCAATTTAAAACGGATAACATCACAATCAGTGAAGATTTCTCACCGGCTACGCGCCAGGCTCGGAAAAAACTTTTTGAATTCGGAAGTATTCGCTGGCCCTCGCTCTTTTAAGATACGCTATAACAAACTGCATATCAATAAAAAATGCTTCATGTATAACCCTACCAAGGACACTGTTGAAGAAATCGTGGCACGTGGCGAGTCGTCTAGATTGGATTCTGTGGCTGGATCTTCCGCTTCACCGTAGGGAATCGCGAGGGGTAGTGGACAGTTGTCATCGTCGATATCTGTTCTTTATACTAACGTCAGGAGCCTACTCAACAAGCATACTTCTTTATCTTCTGCCATAGACACATGTTCAGCTGACATTATAGCGCTAACCGAAACCTGGCTCCCAACGCATGTATCGGATTCCGAAATCTTCCAAAACGCTCATCGCTACTCGGTATATCGTTGCGATAGAATAGCCAAACGTGGCGGCGGTGCTTTACTTGCTATTTCTAAAGACACTCCATCTTCATGTATCCAAGTCTTCAGCGAATTAGAACTAATATTTGCGTCAATAGTGATAGGTCATCTTAAACTGGTTATTGGCGTCTGTTACCGTTCTCCTTATTATTCGTCTACATTCACTAACGAACTTCATGATGCTATCAATCTTGTTCGCGCACGATTTCCTTCATCACCACTTTTTCTACTTGGAGACTTTAATTTTCCAACTATTTCATGGACTGCTCAGCCGCCTTCTTCATCTTCCCCTTCGTATCAAGCTAAAGCATTCTTAGAACTATGCACCATGTTTTCGCTAACTCAGTTAGTAACAAAAGTTACAAGGACAGTAAATAACGCTTCGAACACTCTTGATCTAATTCTAGCAACTAATCCAGAGTTAGCTACTGATATAACATATCTTCCATGCATCAGTGATCACGTTCTGCTCAATTTTTGCATTAATATACCACGTCCGAAACCGAGCAAAATAAAAAAAAATCATTCTAGATTACAAACGCGCCAACTTTGCCGGTATTAACAATGAACTGGGCATATTTGTTGATTACTTTATTGCTAACTCTGACTACTACTCTGTCGAAGAAAACTGGATATCATTCAAAACGAAGGTTCACGAACTAACTGATAAGTATATCCCTAAGCGCATCGTCACCTCTAATCCACAAGCACCTTGGCACAACTCTCCCATCAAACGATTATCTAACAAAAAGAAACGTTTATACCGCCGCGCGAAGCTTTCACCATCTAACGCGCGATGGGCGAAATACAAGTCTGCTTCCGACGCTTACGTCAACGCGATTAAACGAACAAAGAGTACCTTTTTGTCTGCCACATTACCAACTATTTTGAAAAACAATGTTAAGAAATTCTGGCGCGTTATACACCCTGAGAACTACCCATTCATTAGACTACAAGATGCCTCCGGTAACCTTATCCCCAGAGATCTTTGTGCTTCCGTGCTGAATAATACATTCGTTGAAAGCTTTTCCTCCATTTCAAGCGTTAATCTGCCTCACATACAGCACCACAGGTTCCCTACAATGTCACCTATAACTATCGATCCACCTGGCATAGCCAAATTAATTGAATCTTTGAAAAATGATTCTTCACCTGGTTCTGATGCGATTAGCGCTAAATTTCTAAAAAATACTTGTGCTTATAGTTCAGTTATAGTAACCAAACTTTTTCAACAGTCACTCGACACAGCAAGCCTTCCTAACGACTGGCAAATTGCGAAGGTGGTTCCACTTCACAAGTCTGGTGGTAAGCACTCCCCTCAAAACTTTCGTCCCATTTCGCTCACTAGCACATGCTGCAAATTACTAGAACATATCATTTTCAAGCATGTCGTTACCTTTCTCGATGAGAATTCATTTTTCACACCTGCGCAACATGGTTTTCGTCAAACATACTCGTGTGAAACTCAATTGCTTGCCTTTACTGATAAGCTATACTGCATACTTGACAACTCATCTTGTGCTGACTGCATTTTCTTGGATATTTCCAAAGCCTTTGATAAAGTATGTCATAAATTGCTGCTACATAAACTGAGCCATCTTAATCTCAATCCTAACGTCTTCAACTGGATTAAATCTTTCCTTCTTAACCGTTGGCAATTTGTGCATGCTAATAACACTAATTCACCGATTGCTAACGTGCTATCTGGTGTTCCACAGGGATCGGTCCTTGGACCACTCCTATTCTTAATCTATATTAATGACCTTCCTTCTGCCATATCTTCCAACATTCACCTTTTTGCTGACAATTGTGTAATATTTCGGGAAATAAATAACGTTAACGATACTGACACTCTCCAGTCAGACCTCAATTTGGTGTCAGACTGGTGCACTACATGAAATATGGAATTAAACATTAATAAATGTAAAGCTTTGCGTGTTTCCCGTGCACCTAACGCTCTTCCTTCATATTATCTTAACGGCACTCCTCTTGATTGGGTAAAACATACAAGTACCTAGGTATTCACATCACTCAAAATTTAACATGGTCTATTCATATTGACTACGTTATTAATAACGTTAACCGCATGTTAGGGTACTTGCGTCGCAATTTCTCAGCCGCTCCCTCATCTCTTAAGCTTATACTCTATAAAACACTTATACGTCCTAAACTAGAATACGCAGCATCAATATGGGACCCTACACATGATAACCTTGTATATTCCTTGGAACTAGTCCAAAATAATTCCGTTCGCTTCATTCTTTCAAATTACAACCGTACGGCAAGCATCACAGCCATGAAATCTAACCTGTCACTCCCACCGTTAAAATCTCGCCGTAACATTGGCCGCCTAACACTATTTCACAAGCTATATCATCACGTTACGCTTCACGACTATTTCATATCACCCCCAGAATACATTTCACGTCGCATCGATCACCGCCACAAGGTTGGCATCCCAACATGCCACACCAAATATTCTTTTCAGTCATATCTTCCTCGCACATCTGTGGAATGGAACCGCCTTCCCCCGATATTTTTTTTTAGATAAGACAAGAATTTATTGAGTACAAATCGGTTACATAAATTCAGTATACAGGCGAGGGTCCCAAAGTCAAGCGACTGTCACGGGACCCCCGGTAGATTAATACTAACTTGATTAAAAAACAAGCAGCATCACAGACAGGTACAATTAGCAGTAAGAACAATGGTATTTTAAATAAGTAACAATTATATAATGAGAATGAAATAGATTAGCAGGGCAAAAACAAACAGACAAGCAAAACCAGAATAACAACCCACTATAAATAATATTGAACAAAATACAGCGTTGTGAAAAGACATATAAAGAAACAATTGAGAATACAAGGATACAGTTGTCAAGAAACAAAAAAACAAAGTAGAAATTTCTAGCAAATAATTAAGTACAAGAATTTTCTAAAGGGAATAGAAGCAGTTCACTCCACATTTTGCTGCAAAAGAAAACTTTTTAAATACAATTTAAACATAGACAAAGACATAGGCGATTTTAAACTCGGGGGTAAATTATTCCACAGGGAAATGCATGAGAAATGAGAATGACGTTTTCCATAATTAGTAAAAACTTGGGGAAGCAAAAAATTTTTTTGAGCCGCAAATCTCGTAGGGTTACAATTTTTCAAAAAACATTTGTCGATAAATTCAAAAGAAAGTGCATTGTTCATTAATCTAAAAAACATGATGGCTAGGTTGTAATCAAATAAATTTCTAACGGATAAGATATTATATTGACGAAGCAAAGGGATAGCAGTAACAAGGTATGAACTGCGGGTAATGATACGAATAGCCTGATTTTGAATGTGCTGGATAGAGTGTAAATGACAGTTGTAAGTGTTCCCCCATACTACAATGCCGTAATTAATGTGAGCGTGAATAAAAGCAAAGTAAAGTGATAAGAGTGCTGATGATGGGAAAAAATGACGAGCCTTTAATAATGCACGAATTCCAAATGCAGTTTTTTTCTTCACATGGTCCAAATGATGATGAAATTTCAGTTGAGAATCGAGTTGAATACCAAGGAAAGTCACGTTGTCGCAAGGGGAAATAGAAGTATGACCAAGCGATAATGAAGGCAAGTGTGCTGTGATTTTTTGTTTTGTTCTAAAAAGCATAAACTTAGTTTTAACAGGGTTTATAATTAGGTGATTATCATGGCACCAGGACATAATGCTAACCAAAGAGGCATTTAATTTGGCAGATAGCGAGATTATACATTTATCACAAGAAGAAATTGTAGTGTCATCCGCGTATAATACACAATGAGTGTTAGCAAGAGCGTCCGGCAGATCATTAATGTAGATTAAAAAGAGCAAAGGGCCGAGAATCGAGCCTTGAGGGACACCTATGTTAGTAACCTTAAAATCAGAAAATGCATTAGCCACGAACACCACGTTATGTCTATCTAATAAATAAGTTTTTAAAAAGGCTAGGGCGGGACCAGTTATGCCATAAGCTTCAAGTTTGGTAAATAAAATATTGTGATTAATCGTATCGAAAGCTTTAGTGAAATCTAAAAATACTGAGCCAACAAGTTTACCACTGTCCAGTGATTGTTTAATATAGTCAGTTAGGCAAAGCATTGCAAGATTGGTAGAACTTCCCGACCGAAAACCGAATTGACAATTTTTTAGTAAGTTAAACTTACTTAAGTAATTATTTATTCTTAGGGTAAACAACTTTTCAATAACTTTACTAAGCGATGAGAGTATGGAGATGGGTCGATAATTATTAACAAGCTCTTTGTCGCCTTTTTTAAACACTGGAATGATTTTAGCTTTTTTGAGAATATCAGGAAAAATTCCAGTCTTGAAGACCAGGTTGATTATATAGCTGATTACATTAGATAGAAGAGGGGCTGCTAATTTCAAATGGCGCACACAAATGCCGTCCAAGCCAGGGCTCGTATTTTTTAGTTCAGAAATAGTTCGGTGTACTTCCTCAGGGTTAACTGGATAGAGATAGAATGAATGCGGTGTACGGGGCATGCTTATCTCTGAAGTTGGGTGTGGGTGATTGTAGGATGATAAAAAGTGATTGCAGAAAGCATTCGCAATATCTTTAGGTTGGTTGTATGATATGCCATTGAAAGTAATTTTAGATATAGGGCATTCAGAGAACGCCTGTTTAAAAATTCGTTGAATAGTTTCCACTGTTTCTTGGAATCATTTTTGTTTAAGTAGAACGCGCGCTGATAATAACGTTTTTTTGCAAGGCTTAATAGAGAGTTCAAAATGTTGCGGTATTTTCTATAGCGGGCTGCAAGCTCAAGGTTAAACGGCTGTTTTTTAGTTTTTTTATACAGATTATCTTTTTTGCGAATGCTTTCCAGAAGTGCACTAGTCATCCAAGGGTTAAATGTGAATTTGTATTTCTTTTTACATTTGACAGTAGAAGTGCTAGAGGAAACGGCCTGAAGGAAAGACGTGCAAAAGTACTCAAGTGCCAGCACAGGGTCGCGAAGATTGTAAACAACTGACCAATCGGTAGCAGATAGCGATTCAATAAAAGTTGTGTCATTAAATACCGACGTAAATTACGAACGGTTGGGGCAGGATGCTGTGGAGTTAATGGATACGAAAATAGGAAAATGGTCAGTAATTTCGACGTTTACTACTCCCGAAATGAGGGGAAGCGATAAATTTGAAAGTGCATGGTCGATGAGCGAATGAGTGCCATGAGAGGCAATTCTTGTAGGGGACTCAATTAGGCATTCAAAACCGTAACCAGAAAAACAATCCGTATAAGCTTTATATGTTGAGGAGCTGGTGTCGAGAAGATTGATATTTATGTCTCCCATAATTAATACTTGTTTATTTTCGCTGGATAGCTTACGAAGGATTGCATCAAGTGAATCAAGAAAATCGGACTCAGAAGATAAAGGAGATCGATAAATGCAGCCTATGACTAGTTTATTGTTATGATTACCAGGAAATGATGAATCAGTTTCAATCCAGACAGCTTCGAAGTAGGCAGCATTAATTAGTAAGTCATGCCTACGAGTATATGTGACACGAGGTGAAATGAAAATGGCAGAGCCACCATGACTGTTATTAGGGCGATGACAATATTCAGCTTGATAAGAATGAAAACCGTATAAATTGGAGTCATCAACTGCAAGCCAAGTTTCAGATATGCAAATGAAAGAAAACGAGTGATGCAGCGAAGCAATAAAGTTACTAATGCCATCGTTATTTTTGCGGAGGCTCCGCGCATTGAAATGAATCAGGGAAAGTTGATTTTTATCTAGTAAACTTTTCAGCTCAGGAGGAGAGAGCATTGTGACCGGGAAAAATGGGTAGATAGAAGAAGGGCGTCAAGAAAAAGAGAAGAAACTTAGGTGAAGATGTTTAGGTCAGACTCCGAAGATATGCGATAAACCGTGCTGTCGACAGTTTGCCTTGCCCTGATTGTGCAGTGGTCAGTCCACAAAAACTGCCAGCCATGTTCTTTCTTTAGGGCGCGTGCTTTAGAAAACAGCTTCTTCTTTTCAAGGGTTAAATGGTCATTCACATAAACAGGTGATGCTTTGGCTGGGGGAAAACCAATCTGGGTAGTCTGTAGGCGCGCCTTGCGTGCTTTCTTGATGAAGTCAGTTTTCTTATCGCGACATAAGAAGCGAGCGATGATGGCTTTGTCATCGGATTTAGAGGACACGCGGTGGATGGTATCGAGGTCAGAACTAGAAACAGGACAGCCGATGGCATCACCCATTTGCTCCAAAATGGCGTAGCAGTCCTCACCCTTCGTTGAAGGGACGCCTTTTACTTCAATATTGTTCAGCCTGGAGTACTGTTCCAAATCTCCAACTCTTTTCTCCAACAGAGCATTTTGGGCTTTCAGATCTTCGTTGGATGCCGTGAGCTGTTCCTGTTTCACAATCATTTCATCAAATTTGTCACTCAAAAACTGCACGCTCTCTTTCAAGGAGGAGCATTCGTCGAGACCGATGTTTTGAAATTTAATCTGAATTTTCGACTGGATGTCATCAATCAACGATGCTAGCTTTTTCTCGTACGATTCCTCAAGGGATTCTAGCTTCTTGGCTAGTTCCGCGTTTGTAGGCATTACAGAATGCAAGGCTATCGCCACAGAAACTGCAATGAAGACAAGACCACAGACGAGAGATGCTATTCAGCAGCGGGTACACCAGCAGTTGCGACTCGAAATTTGACGAAATTGTGAAGGAAGAAAACAGACCAACCTGCACGGACAAGCGATGTGTTAAGGGCAGCTCAAGATGCCGCAACTGCCCCGCTGCTGCTGCTAAGTGAAGCCGGGTGCCGATCAGTCGTTCTTTTTTGTACTTCCTCCTGGTGGCGAACAGTGGCCGACGCAGCCGCAGTAGGTGGAAAACCACGCAGCCGCAGCAGGTCCTCAGGCAGATGAAACGCAGATCACACTTGTTGGGGCGTCGGGAGGAAATGGGCTGTAGACAGATGATAAGATCGGGATCGGGATCGGTCAGGGTAGAATGATACACCTGCACGGACAAGCGATGTGTTAAGGGCAGCTCAAGATGCCGCAACTGCCCCGCTGCTGCTGCTAAGTGAAGCCGGGTGCCGATCAGTCGTTCTTTTTTGTACTTCCTCCTGGTGGCGAACAGTGGCCGACGCAGCCGCAGTAGGTGGAAAACCACGCAGCCGCAGCAGGTCCTCAGGCAGATGAAACGCAGATCACACTTGTTGGGGCGTCGGGAGGAAATGGGCTGTAGACAGATGATAAGATCGGGATCGGGATCGGTCAGGGTAGAATGATACACCTGCACGGACAAGCGATGTGTTAAGGGCAGCTCAAGATGCCGCAACTGCCCCGCTGCTGCTGCTAAGTGAAGCCGGGTGCCGATCAGTCGTTCTTTTTTGTACTTCCTCCTGGTGGCGAACAGTGGCCGACGCAGCCGCAGTAGGTGGAAAACCACGCAGCCGCAGCAGGTCCTCAGGCAGATGAAACGCAGATCACACTTGTTGGGGCGTCGGGAGGAAATGGGCTGTAGACAGATGATAAGATCGGGATCGGGATCGGTCAGGGTAGAATGATACACCTGCACGGACAAGCGATGTGTTAAGGGCAGCTCAAGATGCCGCAACTGCCCCGCTGCTGCTGCTAAGTGAAGCCGGGTGCCGATCAGTCGTTCTTTTTTGTACTTCCTCCTGGTGGCGAACAGTGGCCGACGCAGCCGCAGTAGGTGGAAAACCACGCAGCCGCAGCAGGTCCTCAGGCAGATGAAACGCAGATCACACTTGTTGGGGCGTCGGGAGGAAATGGGCTGTAGACAGATGATAAGATCGGGATCGGGATCGGTCAGGGTAGAATGATACACCTGCACGGACAAGCGATGTGTTAAGGGCAGCTCAAGATGCCGCAACTGCCCCGCTGCTGCTGCTAAGTGAAGCCGGGTGCCGATCAGTCGTTCTTTTTTGTACTTCCTCCTGGTGGCGAACAGTGGCCGACGCAGCCGCAGTAGGTGGAAAACCACGCAGCCGCAGCAGGTCCTCAGGCAGATGAAACGCAGATCACACTTGTTGGGGCGTCGGGAGGAAATGGGCTGTAGACCGATGATAAGATCGGGATCGGGATCGGTCAGGGTAGAATGATACACCTGCACGGACAAGCGATGTGTTAAGGGCAGCTCAAGATGCCGCAACTGCCCCGCTGCTGCTGCTAAGTGCCATTGCCATTGCAGCCATTGCGAATAAAACCTTTCACGACGCAATAGCTAACATTGTTTATTCTGAAAGAAGTTGATCATGTGTTATAACTGTTTCCACTGTGTTATGTACATTGATCTTATGTTATTTACGCTTTGTGAATGGACCCGCCGCTGTGGCTCAGTGGTTACGGTGCTCGGCTGCTGACCCGAAAGACGCGGGTTCGATCCCGGCTTCGGCGGCTGAATTTCGATGGAGGCGAAATTCTAGAGGCCCGTGTACTGTGCGATGTCAGTGCACGTTAAAGAACCCCAGGTGGTCGAAATTGCCGGAGACCTTCACTACGGCGTCCCTCATGGTCTGAGTCGCTTTGGGACGTTAAACCCCAATAAACCATAAACCAAAGCTTTGTGAATGTTGTTTGTTTTAATCTGGAGAAAATTTATTTTGTACTACCTGTTTTCACTGTATTATATTCATTGTTCTTTATCCTAATTAACCCACTCCCCTCTGTAATGCCTTTGGCCCTGAGGGTACAATAAATAAATAAATATACTAGGTGGCAATGAACCAGAGCAAAATATAATTGTTTTTAGCCTGTTGCGGCAGAAGGTGTCAAATTCGATAAATCACACATAACGATCGGGCCATTTTCAATCTGACGCTATTCACGTGACCTGTCCACCCAAGATCACTGCGGAAATACACACCAAGAAACCTAACGCTATGCACTTCTTCAATTCTTAAGTTACTAAACTGAAGTGACATGTGGGGATCTACTGGCTTATTTTTTGCGTAGAAAAGCATAAATTTCGTTTTGCTAACATTCAATTCAAGTTGATTAACAAAGAGCCACATCATTAACTCTTTCATCCAGACATTCGATTGCTGTTGAAGTGTTTGTAGATTAGTGCCTGAAAAAAACACATTTGTGTCATTGGCATACAGCACAACATTAGTAGTTAGAGGAATGTTAAATATGTCATTGATGTATATAATGAACAAAAGGGGTACAAGAATAGAACCTTGGGGGACGCCATAGCTTACAAAACCAAATTTAGATTTTATATCATGTATTTTTGTGTATTGCCTCCGTGCATTGAAATAACTCTCAAATACTGTATTGGCAATTCCACGAATTCCGTATATCTCTAATTTTTTAAGTAATATTGAATGCTTAACCGAAATAAAAGCCTTGCAAAAATCTAGAAATATTATTACAGTGTAAAGCTTATCTTCAAAATTCTGAATTAAACAATTCTTTATGTCTAATAGCGCTCTTTGGGTTGATTTAACTTGCTGAAAGCCATACTGCTATTCGCAAATCAAATTTTTAGCTTGAAGGAAGCTATTTACTCGCTTAAAAAGTATACGCTCAGCTACTTTCGAAAACAGTGGCAGCACTGAAATGGGGCGATAGTTATTCGGGTCATTTTTTTAAGCATGAAATGCTTTTAGCTCCCGTTGTCGGCAGTGTGGTGACGTCACGCCGAGACCGAGAGCCATCATCCGGGCACTGAAATCCACTCATCCGGGCATTGAATTCCACTCATCCGGGCTTTAAGAGAAGTTTATTGAACCCAGGACCAAAAGGGGACATCGGTCCCTCTACAAAAACAAACAAACATTGCGGCGACTGATGTCGCCCGGTGCACACACGCACGCGCAGGGAACTTAGAGTCCAAAACTACGAGATGTCCAAGAAAGTTCAGGGGTCCATACGCGCGGGGGAAGCACGCCGGATGGAAATACCGCGCACAAATACCCGCGCACAAATATAACGCGCGAACAACGCACACAAACCTCGCGCACAAACTCCGGGCGCGAACATAGCGCGCACAAACATAACGCACGAACAACGCACACAAACCTCGCGCGCAAACTTCGGGCACGAACATAACGAGCGAACATCGTGTACGAAACACGCGTACCACACAGGCGCGCCACACTTAATATGGTAGGAGCCGCACCAACACACGGCCCCTGACCGCGACGATGAAGCGGGTGGACCAGCGCCGAAGGAACTGATGCTCCTCCAGCGACACGAGGTCCGCGCACGCCTGGGCGAACATGCGCGCACGTACCCGCTGTAACATAGGGTACATGGCTCTCCGTGGTCGTCCCTGCAGAGCCGCCACATCTCTCTGGCGCCACAGCACGAATGCCCCGACGCAAAGAAGCATGCGTACGAAAGGGTCGCGAAACCTGGAGTTGGGGCCGAGGGTCGGTCCAAACATTGTAGACATGAGAACCCAAAATGTCCTGGCGACAGAACACTCAAAGAGTGCGTGCGGCAAGGTTTCAACAAAGCCACACTGCGGACATCGGTCGTAGGGGGCCACGCCCCAAGCCGCCAGGCGATCTGCCGTAGGCAGGGCCCGCCAGCCCCGCAGCCAACCAGTCTCGCACGTCTGCGGGAAGGGATGACGACGTCAGGTCCCGCCATCGCACCTCTCTGCTTAGCGCCAATTTCTCCTGTGGGCCCCCTCAACATCACACCTGTCTAGCGGACGTTTGATGTTGAAAATAAATTTGACTTTGACGTTGGCTTCTTTTACGGCCAGGAGCTCGCATACCCGAGAGGCGGGAGTTGAAAAAAGCTCCACCTCTCAGCGCTGCAGTGAGGGACCTGAGCGTCTGGCAGACTCGCTGGAAAAACCGAGGCTGCTGGAAGGCTGTCGGGCCGACACACTGCTCGGGAAAGAAAAGGGAGCGCGACGTACCGAGTAGGTATGTCAGGAGCGCCCTGCCCGGGTAGCCGGCCTGGTTAGCCAGGTCGCTGGTCGCCCGCAAAGCGAGCACGTTGCAGAATATATGTGGGCAGGTGGGGAAAGCTGAATCCCCCCATGTTAGTAGGAAGCCGGAGGAGCGCGCGCGCTACAGACTCCGTCTTGCCTGCCTAAAAGAACGAGCCACATAAAGTGGTCAGACGGCGCGTGAAGGTGCGGGTAGGTGGGCAACACGAGCGACATAGTACAGTGGGGCGCACACCTACGCGCGGATGATGAATGCGCGCTCCGCGAGGGAGAGACGGAATCGAGCCGCCACTGACAGCCGTTTCTCGGCGGTCTCTCTAAGCCGGGTCCACGTCTCGCGAGCTGGCTCACGGGTCGCGAGGAAATAAACCCTTAAAACCTTCACGGCCGAAACCTACTGCAGGTCGCGCAATAGGTCTGAAGAGAACGCACCAAAGCGCATCGCTCTACTCTTGCCCCTGTTCAGCAGGGCGCCGGACAGCTCGCTGTACACTTCAAACAGCCGCAAAAACGCTACGTAGCTGTCCTCGTCCCGCAAGAACAGGGACACATCGTCGACGTATGCCGAGACCTTCACCTGGCCGTGGACCGGCAGCGGGAAATCGCGCACGGACGGGCTCGCGGCGATGCGGCGATGCGGCGCCGCAATGGGTCAAGGCAAAGAACAAAAAATTGCGCCTCTCCCGTAACCGAGAGTAGAGTAAGCATGAAATGTTTACGGGCCTAACACAGGCTCCATTGCTCGGCTTAAGCAGCTGTGACGGTGGCGGCATTGAAATCCAGGACGATGCAGAAGCGTACGCGGGCACGACGAGACGCAGGCCTGACAAGAATGTACAGGGTGGTCCACTCTAAGTGCGAACACAGCTGCGCGTGGCCGCGCTCCGCGGAGCGCCAGCGGATCCGGCGCGTTCGCGCATCGAAGCAAAGCCGCGCAGGCGCACAGGGCAGGAGCTTCGTGTCGACTACTGCAGCGCTGCGCCTGCGCGCACCTCAAGCGAGGTGCAAGCGAGGTGCGCGCCAGCGCGGTACAGACGACACGAAGCTCCTCCCCCGGGCCCCTGTGCGCCTGAGCGGCTTTGCTTCGATGAGCGAAGCCCGTAAGAGATCACGTATGACAACGAAGTGTATCGTGGCATTTATGTGCTTTTCGCACGCGTTATTAGAAATCGGAAATTATAATTCCGTGCAATCAAATGCACAGCTCGAGTGATATCTTGACGAACATTGAGAAGCTCCACCGGGCAGGCAGACGCGGCTTCCGTGGCAATCCAGGCGCTCACCCAACGCGCGTCTCGGGGTTAGTCGGCGTTCCGCTGTAGCCATGCCGTTGTCATCATAGAGATATCATAGAATATCATACAATCTATGCAATTCGTATGATATTCTATGATGTCTCAATGATGACTATGATTTCACAGAAATGAATGACATTTGAATGATAATTTTATGTGATTTGTATGAGAACTCTATGACATTTGTATGATAAACTGTATGAGTTTATTGCCTCATAAAACTTTTTTCAGTAGGGAATTCCCCCACGACGAAGGCTTCTAGTGGTTGTATTAAAATGACCAAGTATTCAACCAAGGAAAGCCATGTATTACCAAGCCTAGCCACTAATATGCTTCGCATTCCCCAGGCTTAGCCAAGCTGAGCCTCAGCAATTTTTTTGTGACTCGTTTGGAGAGCAACCGGCGGTTGTATGCCGGTCAGGGTTGCCAGGTGCTAAACTGAAAAAGTAGCCGCAAAAATGATAAAAGTAGCCAATGTACTGCCACGATCTCAAAAGTAGCCAGAATAGCGCCAAGACACCACAAAAACGTCACCAGAGGTAGGAAATTTAGTTTCAAGACACAGGACAACAGCGGCTGTATATAACTTGGAAGCATAAGAGAATCGCTGATGAAATAATATGCACTACGACCACGGAACAGAAGCACAAAAACGCTAGAGGTATTTATGACAGGAGTTGAATAGTGACCGGAATAAATCGTTTTCTCCTAGTTAGAGCAAATACTTTGTGTTCCTTTGACGCCGTCATAGTTATTAATGCGTGAGCATTAGAGGCGACACGTCGCGATTTCGTCATGAGTGAACAAAGTGGAGCCCAATGTACAGCCCTAGGTGAAACCCTATGCGAGTCCTACGTGAAGGCGTGCGTGAAACTCTAGGAGCTAGTGAAGCCCTGAACGTCAGATTATGAGTACACTCCCCACTGTGGCAGTTAAATCGCTGGTCGGTTGTGACTGGTTGCATGAGAAGAGCAACCTGGGTTGCACAAGCCCCACCGATGCCATCGCATGCAGGGCAGTGGCGCACCCACTGAACCACTGCGCCAGGAGACTCCCAGCGATCAAGAAATGTAAAATATCTGGGCCCATTAACGCAATCGCGTCGTTCGATCCCGGCCGAACTTCGATGAAGGCGAAATTCTAGAGGCCCGTGTACTGTGCGATGTCAGTGCACGTTAACGAACCCCAGGTGGTCGAAATTTCCGAAGCCCTTCACTACGGCGTCCCTCATAGCCTGAGTTGCTTTGCGACTTAAACCCCAATAAACCAACCTACCAATACCCTTAAGACGCACGCAGCTCAAGTCCGATTAAGTCGCTGATCTTTGCCTGAAGCCTGCTTGACGCGGAAAACCGAGCCTCGAACCGAAACCGAAGTGAAAACCGAAATGCTAGCACAAATAATTCGCATTGGTCCTAACCCCACTAAATTGTTCCCCATTTATCGACAACAAGGTAGGTACAACAGGATAATGGTGTTCATTAATAGCACTTCAAAAGTAGCCAAAAAGTAGCCAAATAGCCAAGCTCAAATTTTCGTCGCCAACAGCTCCCTTGCGCTGTTTTTATTACAAGATGCTTAACCAACTCGCCCAAACTGCCATTTTACTACAGCTCCCAAAAGTAGCCAATTTGGCGCAAAGTAGCCAAACCTGGCAACCCTGGTCTCCGTAGGAGGGCTTAGAGCATGGATGGCTTAGAGAGTCTCGTTTAAACTCGTTAAATCTCGTACCGTGCCCGGATGTTCTCGTTTGGGACCGTTGCGTAGTTTCTGCCGGTCTTGCGAGGAGCGAGGCCCTACCCGAAGCGGAGCGGACCCCGCCCCCACCAGCAGGCGCCGCCCCCCTGGAGGATCGCCGTCCGGCGCCGCGCTGCCCGCCGGCTGCCCGGGAGCCCCTTCCTGGACTGGTCCTGCTGTTCCAGCCCCCCCCCCCCCCCTACTGCCACCATGCCAGCTTTCGGTCCTGGTGGTCCGGAGTTCCGGGCGCCTCCACCGAAGGCGCACTGCTTCACGTTCACGATGAACGTGGACGCCACGGCCGACGACATTGTCGACGGCATTGAAAGCATCGTCGGCCCGAAAGGGCTCGAAAGCCTCCAACATCAAGGAGGGTTCAAGTTTTGTATCGCCGTGACCTCGGCTGCGGCGGCACAAAAGCTCCTCGCGGAGGGATCGTTCCCAGTGAACGGGACCTCTGTCCCAGTCTCTTGCGTGGGCCCCTCCGTGGTCCACGTAACTGCATTCCGGGTGCCGCTGTTCGTCGGGGACGCCGCGCTGGCCTCGGCACTGAGCCCCTACGGCAAGGTGCTCGAGATCCCTCATCCGACGCTGAAGGGGCGAGGCCACGTGAGCAACGGCCAGCGACTCGTCAGGATGGAGATGAAGCAGGCGGTACCTAATTTTACAGGGGCGTCCGAAAGGTCTGCTCACGCTGTGGCCAGGACGGACATGTGGGCGCGGCCTGCCGCACGCCGCGGTGCGCCCGCTGCGACGAGTTCGGGCACGAAACGGCCGGATGCGAGGCGGCGTGCCGTCGCTGCTCCGGAGCCCACGCCACGGCCGACTGCCTGCGGCCGCGCTCTTACGCGGCGGCGGCCGCTTCTGGGGGCCCTCAGAAGAAGCCGGCATCGTCAGCAGCGCAACCGCCGCAGGACTCGGTTCCTGCCCCCGCGATTGCGCCCCCTGCGGAGACCGCGCCTCGCCAGGACGACGGCACACCCGCCACCCACGTGTTGGAAACCCCGGCTGGCCCGGAGCCTGCAGCCTCATCGCAGGAGCAGGCGGAGAACACCGCGGACACGACGTCAACGGACTCGCTCACGTTCCCGTACCCGGCGACCTCCCGCCGATCTCCCTGCCGAGCCTGTCAGACTCGTCCTCCTCCGGCGAGGACGACTTCTCCACCACAGGGGATGGATGGATGGATGGATGGATGGATAGGAGCGCCCCCTTTGAAACGGGGTTGTGGCAATTGTCACCATGCTCAGCTTTTCTTTATTTATTATTATTTTTTTTTTACTGTGTTGGCAATTCTCATTAAGATTCTCCATCACCTTTGCCTACGCTTTCCTACTATTCTAACCTTATGCCACATCTCTGCTTTTCAGCCACCAATCCTCCAATCGCTTTTTGCTGACTTCCACTGCAGATTTATTTACATGACCATTGTTATCTTTAAACCCTAGGGCCTCAGAAAGAGTGACTGTGCCTGCATCGACATCCGGATGGATACCATCACATTTGATTATGAGGTGTTCAATTGTTTCCACAGATCTACCACACACTGTACATGTGTCATCTTCTTCGTTAAATTTCTTTTTGTAGCTGCGCGTTCTAAGACACCCTGATCTAGCTTCAAAAAGTAGGGCACTGCCTCTTGAGTTATCATAGAAAAATTCTTTCCTGATCTGCCTTTTCCAGAATCGATATAGTTCTACACTATGTTTCTTTTCCATTGAATTCATCCAATTTTTAACTTCCGCGTTTTTAACCTGTCGTTTAATGCTCTTTCTTTCTCCGTCCTCATGACGGGCATACTTACTGGTTAGTTTTCTAGTTCTTTTCCGCCACTGTGAGTCAACGTTCTTTCTGTATAAATATTTAAATACCTTAGCTGCCCATCTGTTATCGTCCAATTTCCTCAGGCGTTCTTCATATAGTATTTTACTCTTAGCTTCCCGTGCCTCGAACGATGCCCAGCCCATATCCCCTTGTACTGCCTCGTTTGTGGTTTTGCCGTGGGCACCTAGTGCTAATCTTCCAACAGCTCTCTGATTTACGTCTAATCTCGACTGAACTTCTGCCCTTAAGCACAGAACCGCATTGCCGAAAGTAAGTCCCGGCACCATTATTCCTTTCCAAATACCTCTTAGTACTTCATATTTGTTGTACCCCCATAATGCCCTATGTTTCATTATCCCGGCGTCTCTTCGTCCTTTTGCCCTAAGAGCCTGTTCATGCTTTTCCGTGTATATCTGCCCTTCGTTTAGCCATATCCCGAGGTGTTTGTATTCGGCCACTTTGGGTATTTCGTGGCCTTGTATGGTAAGCAAACCTGATCAGTTGTATCGTTAAAAATCATCAAACCTGATTTAGTTGCGCTAAAACTGAATCCTAGAGCGTCTCCTTCGTCTCCACAGCAATTAACCAAAGTTTGTAAATCTTCCTGGCTATCTGCTAACAGTACAATATCGTCCGCATACATTAAACCCGGGAGTCGCTGCTCAACTACATTTCCGCCTAATCTGAACGATAGATTATAACCCAGATTACTTTCTTCTAGCCTTTTTTCCATATTTATCACGTAAAGCATGAACAGCAGCGGTGATAGAGGGCAACCTTGCCTTAATCCTTTGTGCACCCCTACAGTTGTGGTACTTTTTTTCCCTTCCCATGTAATTTCAACTTCATTATCTCGGTAGATTTCCTGTAGAAAATCAATTACCTCATCACCAATACCTAAATCTTTCAATATGCTCCACAGGAGTTCCCTGGTCACGTTATCGTATGCACCGCTTATGTCTAGAAAGGCTAAAAACAGAGGTCTATTTTCCGCCTTAGCTATTTCTATGCATTGGGTAAGCACGAACAGGCTATCATCTAACCGCCTACCCCTTCTGAACCCATTCTGAAGTTCTCCGAGTATCCTATTCCCTTCTACCCATGACTGCATTTTTAATTTCACCGCCTGCATTGCCAGCCTGTACATAACAGATGTTATCGTAATCGGACGGAAGGATTTTATGTTCATCTTATCTCCTTTCCCTTTATAAATCAAATTCATTTTACTCTGTCTCCAGCTGTGCGGAATTTGCTGATTTGTTATGACTGCCTCCAATGCTTTTATCAGCGCGTCCTTGCTTCTTGGGCCAAGTTCATTAATCAGGGACGAGAGCAACGGAGAGAGGAAGGGGACGAGAGCAACGGAGCGCCCTCACGTGGCGCGATGCTGCGCCTCACCGGGGACGTCCCCTGCGAACAGCCCGGAGCGACCGACCTGCCGAGCGCCGCCGGCCCGCCTCGAGGTCCACGGTGCCGACCACCCCCAGAGGCCGCGGAGGGGAAGACCCAGGACTCCACCACCGCAACCCGTGCACGACACCTTTTGACCATGCCTCGCAAGGTGCGGTGAGAGATGCCACCGACTCTCTGCCCTCCGCAGAACCCATGGACTTAAGTAAGGTCTCGGGGAAGCACGCATTGTCGCAGTCCGCGGACTCGGACGGCTCAGGCGATCCGTCCGTCCCCAAAAATCTGGCGCGTGCGAGCGACTCCGCCGATGGCGGGGCCCCCTAAGCGTGTCGGCGGAATGTCGGCGCCCTACTTTTTCATCATGGCGACGGTGCATCTCCTCTCCCTGAACGTTCAGGGATTTCGGTCGCTGGATAAGCAGAGGGAGGTGATGCACTTCGCTCGCGCGCAGGGCGTCGACATTCTCTTCCTTCAGGAGTGCAACTTCCGCACCGCGCTTGATGTTACCAGCTTTAAGAATCGCTTCCTCGTGCCAGCATTCTTTTCGCTTACCGACGCTATGTCATGCGGTGTCGGTGTCGTATTTATCAATAGTTCTCTCCGTTCAGGCGCACATTGCACGTACGGCGTCGACGGTCGCACTTTGGCCGTCGATTTTTCCCTTAACGGCAGACGGGTGAGGGCATTGGTTGTGTACGCGCCGGCGCAACTAGGCGATGCTTCGTCGTTTTTCGAGTCGCTCAGCACTACCGCTTAGGTAGACTTCTATATCCCCCCGCACATAGTTCTCTCACCAAACCCCAAGAAGTTGCGTGGAGGCAACTCCAAACGAACACCTTCCCCAACCCCGCGATATATGCCCGCATATACCCTGGGGTCTACTCCCCTTCCTGTCAACTGTGTGGCCAACATGCCACTCTGTCCCACATACTCTGGGCTTGCCCTCGGGACTACCCCCTAGAGGCTTGCAGCTCTCGAATCCAGACCAGTGGGAGGCCGCATTGCTCAGCTCCGACTCGGGCACACAGATCCGGGTTGTGACAAGAGCCCTAGAAGTCGCCGAACGCCACGGGCTCATGGCCACTTGATGGGGCTATAACCCCACACCGTCAGATACATCTGTCGACGAAAATAAAGTTTATCCTCCTCCTCGAGTCGCTCGATTGCTTTATGCTAGACTCCTACCCCACTTTCATAGTGGGCGACTTTAATTGTGTGCTGGACCCCTCACGTGATGTACGCGGCCCAGGTCAGGGTCGGCCTTACGCCGGCGCGCGCTCCCTGCGTGACTTATGCGTGCAGTTCCGACTTTCCGACGCGTAGGTCTCGTCGCATGGCGACAACTTCGGAGCCACATGGGAGAGAGGGAGGTCGGCCAGTCGGCTCGACAAGTTTTTGCTCCCGCCCGTCCTCGCGCCATATGTAGCTTCATGCGAGGTGCTCGCGTTTCCCGCGGGCACTCCGCGGATCACCGACCATCGACCGCTGTCAGTAGTGCTGGATTTCGGCGGGTGCGCCCCACGAGTAGACTTGTGGCGAATGGACGCCAGCCTACTGACAGATTGGTCGAGTCTCACATCGTTGCAGCGTGCGCTGGGTGCTCCGGGCGCGCGCGCTAACTCATCAGTGCCGTGGGACGAGAGAAAGAGCGAGTGGCGCGCGCTCCTTATCGCGGAAAGCCGCCAGCGAAGAGCACGCATCACCCGCGAACTTAACGAGACGCTAGCTCGCATCCGCATAGTCAAGAGAGGCGCGCCGCTTACATTCGCTATGCGAGACTATTATAATTTATTGAAGGCTCGCTACGAGACGCTGCTGCGGCAATCGTCGCGCGCTGCCAGCCGAGCCCTCGTTCAGGGTAGGCCCGCAGCCGATCCATCGGTTTTGCGGCAGGTTCGCGCAGGCGCCCTCGATGAGGATGCGCCCGCATTCATTGCGGAGATCGCGCTGCCCAACGGGGGCCACGAGCAGTAGCGCCACGGAGATACGCGAAGTCCTCACACGTCACGTCTCCCAGCTTTTCGCTTCCAGTGTTGAGCGGGCAGGCGACCCCGCGTTTCGCGACGCACTCCGCGATTTTTGCCAGGGTCTCCCCGCAGTCGAGGACGAGCTCTCGCAGCAGCTCTGCGCGCCGGCGACGCCAGACTAGCTCCGCGCCACAGTAGCTAAAATGAATGCTGCCTCGGCCCCCGGACCTGACGGTATCCCCGTCAGTTTCTACGCGAAACTGTACGACGTTTTAGAGGGTCCTCGGCTCGATATGGTCAACAGCTTTCTGACGGACGGAGCTCGACCAGAGACTTTCAGAGAGAGCCGAGTCACGCTCATTCTGAAGCCGGGCGGGTGCCCATCTGACCCACAGGCGTGGCGTCCGATCACTCTGCTCAATGCAGACTACAAGATCGTGGCGTCACTGCTGGCGAACAGGTTAAGCGCGATTCTGCCCTCGGTGGTCAGCCCAGCGCAAACGTGTAGCGTGCCCGGCCGTTCGGTGTTTTCCGCTCTCGCACTTACTCGTGACTTGCTCACATTCACCTCGAGAGCGGGGATCCCGGGCTGCTTTGTCTCGCTTGACCAGTCCAAATCTTTTGACCGTATCGAGCACCGGTACCTGCTGGGTGTGCTCGATGCTTTTGGCTTTCCATCAGCCTTCGTAGCCAGAGTCGGGCTCCTCTACTCGGGGCTTACGGCCCGCCTGACCGTCAAAGGAGCGATCAGCGCTCCCTTTTGTGTTTCCAGAGGGATCAGGCAGGGCTGCCCCTTGTCGCCCACGTTTTTTGTTCTTTGCCTTGATCCATTGCTGCGCCGCATCGCCGCGAGTCCGTCCGTGCGCGGTTTCCCGCTGCCGGTCCACGGCCAGGTGAAGGTCTCGGCATACGCCGACGATGTGTCCCTGTTCTTGCGGGACGAGGAGAGCTACGTAGCGTTTTTGCGGCTGTTTGAAGTGTACAGCGAGCTGTCCGCCGCCCTGCTGAACAGGGGCAAGAGTAGAGCGATGCGCTTTGGCGCGTTCTCTTCAGACCTGTTGCGCGACGTGCAATGGGTTTCGGCCGTGAAGGTTTTAGGGGTTTATTTCCTCGCGTCCGGTGAGCCGGCTCGCGAGACGTGGACCCGGCTTAGAGAGACTGCCCAGAAACGGTTGTCAGTGGCGGCGCGATTCCGCCTCTCCCTCGCGGAGCGCGCATTTATCATCCGCGCGTCGGTGTGCGCCCCACTGTACTATGTCGCACGCATCGCCCACCCACCCCGCACCTTCACGCGCCGTTTGGCCACTTTATGTGGCTCGTTCTTTTGGGCAGGCAAGACGGAGTCTGTAGCGCGCGCGCTCCTTCGACTTCCTACTAACATGGGGGGATTCAGCATTCCCCACCTGCCCACATTCTGCAAAGTGGTCGCGTTGCGGGCGACCAGCGACCTGGCTAACCAGGCCGGCTACCCGGGCAGGGCGCTCCTGTCATACCTGCTCGGTACGTCGCGCTCCCTTTTCTTTCCCGAGCAGTGTCGGCCCGACAGCCTTCCAGCAGCCTCGGTTTTTCCAGCGAGTCTGCCAGACGCTCAGGTCCCTCACTGCAGCGCTGCCAGAGGTGGAGCTTTTTTCAACTCCCGCCTCTCGGGTATGCGAGCTCCTGGCCATAAAAGAAGCCCCACAGGAGAAATTGGCGCGAAGCAGAGAGGTGCGATGGCGGGACCTGACGTCGTCATCCCTTCCCGCAGACGTGCGAGACTTTGGCTGGCTGCGGGGCTGGCGGGCCCTGCCTACGGCAGATCGCCTGGCGGCTTGGGGCGTGGCCCCCTCCGACCGATGTCCGCAGTGTGGCCTTGTTGAAACCTTGCCGCACGCACTCTTTGAGTGTTCTGTTGCCAGGACATTTTGGGTTCTTATGTCTAGAATGTTTGGAGAGACCCGCGGCCCCAACTGCAGGTTTCGCGACCCTTTCGTACGCATGCTTCTTTGCGTCGGGGCATTCGTGCTGTGGCGCCAGAGAGGTGTGGCGGCTCTGCAGGGACGACCACGAAGAGCCATGTACCCTATGTTACAGCGGGTACGTGCGCGCATGTTGGCCCAAGCGTGCATGGACCTCGTGTCGCTGGAGGAGCACCAGTTCCTTCGGCGCTGGTCCACCCGCTTCATCGTCGCGGGCAGGAGCCGTGTGTCGATGCGGCTCCTGCCATATTAAGTGTGGTACGCGTGTTTCGTACACGATGTTCGCTCGTTATGTTCGTGCTCGAAGTTTGTGCGCGAGGTTTGTGTGCGTTGTTCGCGCGTTATGTTTGTGCGTGCTATGTTCGCGCCCGGAGTTTGTGCGCGAGGTGTGTGTCCGTTGTCCGCGCGTTTGTGCGCGAGGTTTGTGTGCGTTGTTCGCACGTTATGTTTGTGCGCGGTATTTCCATCCGGCGTGCTTCCCCCGCGCGTATGGACCCCTGAACTTTCTTGGACATCTCGTGGTTTTGGACTCTTTTAAGTTCCCTGCGCGTGTGTGTGTGCACAGGGCGACATCAGTCGCCGCAATGTTTGTTTGTTTTTGTAGAGGGACCGATGTCCCTTTTTTGGTCCTTGGTTCAATAAACTTTTCTTAAAGCCCGGATGAGTGGATTTCAGTGCCCGGATGATGGCTCTCGGTCTCGGCGTGACGTCACCACACTGCCGACAACGGGAGCTAAAAGCATTTCATGCTTAAAACGAGCAGAGCGATTTTGTACGTTCTCCAAAGTTGTATTCAGTGATACATGGCCGGGGTGCCATATGGATGATGCGTACTCGAGATTGCTGTTTTTTTTAAGTGAAGACGGAGCTAGTGAAAAGTTACGTATCAAATACCCAAGCATGCGATTGGCTTTGGCTGTTATGTAGTTAATATTGTCACAGAAGCAGGTAGGCATGTTTGTATTTGCCACAACGTCCAAGCGCCAGCGGAAACGGCCCGGCCGGCTAACCGACTAGCGAGCGAGCTCACGGGCGAAGAAGAGCGCGCGCCAGCCTCCTGAGCGCGACTACTAGGCGGCGCCAGGAATGCGTTGCGGCATTGCCCCTCCCGGTGGAAAAAGCATCGTCCCGATGCTGCGTGGCGAGGTCAAGCAGAACCGTAGGCTTGACCTAGCGGGCGTGGAAGGGCTTCATCCGGGCAACGTGTACGACTTCCGACTGTGTTTGCCGTCGGGACGTACGAACAGTTCCTTGCGGAATCACTTCGTAGGTGACGTCGCTGAGTTTGCGCAGCACTTCGTACGGGCCGAAGTAGCGGCGCAGAAGCTTCTCGGAGCGACCCCGCTGGCGAACAGGAACTCACACCATGACTTTATCGCCAGGGTTGTAAATTACCTCCCTGTGACGAAGGTTATAGCGTTGAGCGTCTTTAACCTGCTGCGTCCGGAGTCTCGTTCGAGCAAGCTGACGGGCGGCCTCAGCGTGCTGGACGAATTGGTCAGCGCCAGCAACTGATGGAAGGGCGACATCGGGCAGTAACATTGCATCCAGCATGGTAACGGCTTCGCGACCGTACACCAAACGAAACGGGGTGAAGCGGGTCGTTTCCTGGACTGCGGTATTATACGCAAATGTTGCATACGGTAGTACCTGGTCCCAGTTCTTATGGTCTTCGTCGACGTACATTGAAAGCATATCGGCGATGGTCTTATTGAGTCGCTCGGTAAGGCCATTCGTCTGAGGATGGTAAGCTGTAGTTCTGCGATGACAAGTACCACTGAGCCGCATAACTTCCTGGGTGAGAGCTGAAGTAAATGCAGTGCCTCTGTCAGTTAAAACGACCGCAGGGGCACCATGACGGAGGACTAGGTCAAAGATGAAAAAGTTCGCAATATCAGTAGAAGTGCCTCTGGGAAGAGCTTTGGTTTCACAATAACGGGTGAGGTAATCAGTGGCGACTATAATGTAGCGGTTGCCGAAAGATGACGTAGGAAACGGGCCGAGCAAGTCCATACCGACTTGGTGAAAGGGTACTCGAGGAGGACCAATAGGCTGCAGCAGACCGGCCGGCTTGACAGGCGGCGTCTTCCGACGTTGGCAATCACGGCACGTCTTAACATAGCGCTGGACAATAGCAGCAAGCTTGGGCCAGTAGTATTTTTGTCGTACGCGAGCCAAGGTCCGTGAGAAACCGAGATGGCCGGCAGAAAGCTCGTCGTGGCATGCCTGCAAAACGTCGGGACGGAGCGGCGTTGGGACCACCAGCAGGTACTGAATGTCTGTGGAAGCGTAGTTTTTCTTGTAAAGGACGCCGTCCCGCAAGCAGAACGACGACAGGCCACGCGTAAAAAGGCGAGGTGGCGATGACACGGCTCCCTCGAGGTAATTGATGAGGGGCCGCAGTTCGGTGTCATCTCGCTGTTGTTGAGCGAGAGCAGGCGTCGTGAGAGCGCCGAGAAAAACGGAGTCATCTGTTTCAGGTGAAGAACACGGGATAGGGGCTCGGGATAGACAGTCAGCGTCACTGTGTTTCTTGCCGGACTTGTACACAATAGTGACGTCGAACTCCTGCAAGCGGAGACTCCAGCGGGCTAAGCGGCCAGAAGGATCTTTAAGGTTGGCTAGCCAGCAGAGAGAATGGTGATCACTGACCACTCTAAACGGCCGACCATACAAATACGGCCGAAATTTCGTCACCGCCCAGACAATTGCAAGGCACTCCTTTTCGGTAGTAGAATAATTCGCTTCGGCACGAGAGAGGGTGCGACTGGCGTAAGCAATGACCCGCTCAGCACCATCTTGCCACTGAACGAGAACTGCTCCGAGGCCAACATTACTGGCGTCGGTATGCAATGCTGTATCCGCCTGCTCGTCGAAGTGGCCAAGTATGGGCGTTGTTTGAAGGCGTGTGCGAAGCTCCTCGAAAGCCCTTTGCTGCTCGTCGGCCCACATGAAAGGTTGGTCGTCCTTTGTTAGACGAGTCAGTGGTTCGGCTATCCGGGAGAAGTCATGGACAAAGCGTCTGTAATATGCACAGAGGCCCAAAAACCGTCGAACAGAACTTTTATCAGTAGGAGTCGGGAAAAGCAGCTACGGCAGCCGTCTTCTCTGGATCAGGGCTAATACCATCAGCGCTGACGACATGGCCCAGAAACTTCAGCTGTTGGAATGCAAAGTGGCATTTTTCCGGTTTAAGTGAGAGGCCGGCCGCGCGGATGGCATTTAGGACGGCCGTCAAGCGCTTGAGATGCTCGTCGTAAGTCGCAGAGAAAATGACGACGTCGTCAAGGTAGACGAGGCACGTCTGCCATTTGAGGCCGGCTAGGACAGTGTCCATCATTCTTTGGAAGGTCGCGGGGGCGGAGCACAAACCAAAGGGAAGGACCTTAAATTCGTAGAGGCCGTCAGGAGTAATGAACGCCGTCTTTTCACGATCACCTTCATCGACCTCGATCTGCCAATAGCCACTGCGTAGATCGAGCGATGAAAAGTATCGGGCATGGCGGAGTCGGTCGAACGAGTCGTCGATTCGAGGCAGTGGGTAGACGTCTTTTTTTGTAATTTTGTTGAGCCTCCTGTAGTCGACGCAGAATCTGAGTGTGCCATCCTTTTTAGCGACCAGCACAACAGGTGAGGCCCATGGGCTTGTGGACGGTTGGATCACATCATCGCGAAGCATTTCATCAACTTGCGCCCGAATAGCCTCGCGTTCCTTAGTCGACACTCGGTAGGGGTGTTGGCGGATAGGGCGTTCGGTGGGGTCAACTATAATGCGATGCTTTGCTACTGACGTCTGTCCCACCTTGGACGTGACAGCAAAGCAGTCATGGTAAGAGTCAAGAATTGCTTGAAGGCGGCGTTTTCGGTCAAAAGGCAAAGCAGGATTCACGTCAGTTCGAACTGTATGGGCAGTGCTCTCGGGAGGGTTCTTGGTGAGCAACGATAGGGCGCAGTGGGCTGAGGGCTCGCCGACTTCATCAAAGTAGGCGATGGCTGCCCCTTGCGGTAAATGGCGGTATTCGGCGCTAAAGTTCGTTAAAAGCAGTTCAGTTCGGTTATTACTCAAGGAAAAGACCCCACGAGCGACGCAGGCTTGTAGGCTCAACAATAAATTCACATTCATTTCCGCGAGGCCTTGAAGGGCGGGAGGGTTGTCGCAGTGCACTGTGACAAACCTGCTGGTGCGTGGAGGTAGTGTGACATGGACATCGAATACCCGGAAAACTGGCCTGTCTGCTGTGTAGTCGTCGGAAACTGCGCGCTGGGTCGAAAAAGTCACCATGAGGTCACGGAGGTCGATGATTGCGCCGTTTTCTCGCAGAAAATCAAGACCGAGGATTAGGTCCTTGGAGCACTCCGCCAGCACAGCAAAGCAACAAGAGAAAGTTACGTGGCGAATCTCGACTCGGGCGGAGCACACTCCTAGCGGCGTCAGCACATGCCCTCCGGCTGTCCTTATCGGCGCGCCATGCCAAGGAGTCAGGACTTTGCGTAGGATTGTAGCAAGGCCACGACTCATAACGCAAAAATCAGCGCCCGTATCTACAAGGGCAGTCGTATGGTGGTTGTCAACGGCGATCGGTATCTCAGCGGAAAGATGCTCACCGTCGACGAAGTGCGCCGTATCACGGATCGTCGGACTGACGGGTCGTTCAGTGCGTCGAAGTGCGGCGTCGAGGGTAAGCTTCTGTGATCGTCGGGAGGTCGTCGGACTCGTTGGTCGTTCGGTGCGTCGATTGGGGGCGTCGGAGGAAAACTGCGGCGATCGTCGGAAAGTGGTCGGACTGCTGGTCGGTGCGGCGGGTCGGAGGTCGGAATGTTTGATCGAATCGGCGAATGGAGGATCTTGGTCGTAGGGCTCATCGACGGCGGCTCTACCTCCGAGAGTCGCCGTCCTCAGTTTTCCCGGCGCGGACTTGGGGACTGCCGGAAGGAAGTACGCCGGTTGGGAGAAAACTGTCGCGGCGATGGCGACCTGGACTGGCGTCGCGGTGGGGACGCAGGTGGGACGTTGGCGCTGAGGTACTGGTCGATGTCCCGAGGTCGTTCACCATAGCGCGGCCGAGGGGCATCCGGTGAAAATCCGCGCAAGCCCATCTGACGGTATGGACAGTGGCGCAGTACGTCTCCGGCTTCGCCGCAGTGGAAACACAGCGGTAGATTGTTCGGCGTACGCCACACGTGTGCTTTGCGAACGGGCGGTCGAGAGTCGGGCGCATCAGCCGGAGCTGGATGTCGGGGTGCAGGACGGACGAGAGGAGCGGGCCTGTGGGGTGCCGGCGGTGCTGGCGCAGGGGTACGCAACGCGTCGCTGTAGGACATGACGTACGGCGCAGGCGGCTGGGGGGATGGCATTGATGGCACTGCTTGCCGGAGCTCTTCACGTATAACATCCGAGATGCCTCCAACACGCGGGTGTTGCTCGAGAAAAGGCAGCTTTTGCAGTTCTTCACGTACGATGCTTCGGACAAGCTCGCGAAGGGCGCTACTCTCGTTGCCGTTCATCGGCAAGTGGAAGTCCACAGCAGTGGTGTTCGCAGAACGATCAAATTGCACGAATCGCTGTTGTAGGGCACGCTCCATACTTGTCGCCTCCTTCTTAAAATCAGCCACAGTACATGGAGGGTCACGTACAAGGCCGACAAAGATCTGTTCTTTAACGCCACGCATAAGATGGCGCACCTTCTTTGCCTCCGACATGGACGGATCCGCGCGGTTGAAAAGCCGAGTCATTTCTTCCACAAACATGGCGACGCTGCGCTCGGGACTGTAGAGCCATTTCAGCCATCTCTTTTCTTGCGTCGTTGCCGAATGTGCTGAGCAGCTTTTGCCGGCAATCTTGCCAGGTGGTGATGGTAGCCTCGTGGTTTTCGAACCACATCTTGGCGGCGTCTTCAAGTGAAAAATAAATGTTCCGCAACTTTCGCTCCTCGTCCCACGCATTAAACGCAGCGACCCGGTCGTAGTTGGTCAACCAGTCCTCAACATCCTCAAATTTGTCGCCATGGAACGGCGTGGGCATACGCGGAGCATGGAAGAACAGCGGCTGGACACTTACTGGAAGGTGAACGGGCTGGCTTGCCTCTGTAGTCGTCATGGTTCGCGGTAAGGAAAGAAGGGGACCACACTCGGGAGCTAAGCCTCTCAAGCGGCGGCTGGCCTTGTGCACAGGTGTGTCCACGGTGTGTAGCGGGGCTTCGGAGGCACCCAAAAGCTCTTCGGACATGGGATGTACCCAGCAAGCTCCACCAAAATGTCACAGAAGCAGGTAGGCAGGTTTGTATTTGCCACAACGTCCAAGCGCCAGCGGAAACGGCCCGGCCGGCTAACCGACTAGCGAGCGAGCTCACGGGCGAAGAAGAGCGCGCGCCAGCCTCCTGAGCGCGACTACTAGGCGGCGCCAGGAATGCGTTGCGGCAATATGAAACTTCCAGGAAAGGTTATTCGCAATGTGTACTCCAAGGTACTTATAACTTGAAACGGAGTCGAGTGGAGAATCATTAATACAGTAGCTTGGACAGGATGATTGACTGCGGGAAATTCGCATTGTTTTGCAATTTGCAGCATTCAGTTTCATCTGCCAAATGGAGCACCAAGAAGCGATATTATTTAAGTCAGTCTGGAGTAAAGTCACATCAGAAGCATTAGTTATTTTACGGTAAATTACACAGTCAACAGCGAAAAGACAAACAGAGCTAGAAACACATCGTGGGAGGGAACAGCGCGAAACAAGACGACGGACAAAGGAAGAGGACACAAAGACGAGCGCTGACTCGAAACTGAATTTGTTATTGAAAAACGAAAACATATATACATCAAACTCACGTGAACAAACAGAGCAACTACCATTGGTCTAGTGGAATCAAGACCATCAAACGCACAATACGCCACGTGGTGAACTCTGAACAAAAGCACCCCTGAATCCCGAAATGAAGCAAGTCATGAATTATCTAAAAACGATACTTCTTTGTTAACTAATGCTAAAGAAGGCTGGCTGATACATTGTGATTCCTTCTTTCGTATGAAATAAGCTTCCATAATCTCCCTTGTCAATTTATCCCGGTGTCTAAACAAAATTTTAGTTTTTGTGACCAAAGGGCGGCACTTTTTCTGTTTTTTATCATTTTCCTTCCCACACTCGCGGCAATGATCTTTCAGATGAGAGTATCTGGTGTCTGATAGTGAATTAAGATGTTCCCTCAGGCGAACATTAATACATCGGCCTGTCTGACCAATGTATACTTTTTTGCACGATAGTGGAAGCTCGTAGACTACAGAGCATGCGCATTCCACCAACGGTGACCTGTGAGTAACACGACATTTAAATGGACTAACTCCTAATACACTTTCACTACGGTTTCTGATGGCCCGGCAAAGCCCGCTCAACTTGCAAGGTGCCGAAAAAACAACTTCGACTTCAAACCTACCAGCTACATTTTTTAGATTATGGGCTACTTTGTGAATGTAGGGGATGACTGCCCTTTTCATACATGCCTTGTCCCTCTTTGACTTGACGAAATCCGTCCTCACCAGCCGCACCAACTTTTCGCACGTTGCCGAAATAACCGAATCAGGGTACCCTGCGGTTTTCAGCCTGCTGACCTGTAACAATACACTCTCTTCGATCCGGTGAAAACAAGAATTCTGTAAGCTCGAGCGGAGGGCAGACACAGCTATTCCATTTTTTACATTTTTTGAATGTCCGGAAGAGTAGTGCAAAACCTGTTTCTGTGATCTTGGGGAGTAAAGCCAACAAACATGGTCGTTCTTGAAAAACAACTTAATACTAAGAAACTGGAGAGAATCCTTCAAGGGCACTTCTGAGGTAAACGACAGGCCATCTGCGCACTCTCGAAACAACTTCAAAATGTCTATCATCGTCCTATTGAAGTTGTCTCTTTTTGTCAGTACCAAAAAATCATCCACATATCTGAAAATCTTCACCACCATTCCCTCACTGTGTCTACTAATTTGTTTAATTTGTTTAAAAAATGGAATAGCTGTGTCTGCCCTCCGCTCGAGCTTACAGAATTCTTGTTTTCACCGGATCGAAGAGAGTGTATTGTTACAGGTCAGCAGGCTGAAAACCGCAGGGTACCCTGATTCGGTTATTTCGGCAACGTGCGAAAAGTTGGTGCGGCTGGTGAGGACGGATTTCGTCAAGTCAAAGAGGGACAAGGCATGTATGAAAAGGGCAGTCATCCCCTACATTCACAAAGTAGCCCATAATCTAAAAAATGTAGCTGGTAGGTTTGAAGTCGAAGTTGTTTTTTCGGCACCTTGCAAGTTGAGCGGGCTTTGCCGGGCCATCAGAAACCGTAGTGAAAGTGTATTAGGAGTTAGTCCAATTAAATGTCGTGTTACTCACAGGTCACCGTTGGTGGAATGCGCATGCTCTGTAGTCTACGAGCTTCCACTATCGTGCAAAAAAGTATACATTGGTCAGACAGGCCGATGTATTAATGTTCGCCTGAGGGAACATCTTAATTCACTATCAGACACCAGATACTCTCATCTGAAAGATCATTGCCGCGAGTGTGGGAAGGAAAATGATAAAAAACAGAAAAAGTGCCGCCCTTTGGTCACAAAAACTAAAATTTTGTTTAGACACCGGGATAAATTGACAAGGGAGATTATGGAAGCTTATTTCATACGAAAGAAGGAATCACAATGTATCAGCCAGCCTTCTTTAGCATTAGTTAACAAAGAAGTATCGTTTTTAGATAATTCATGACTTGCTTCATTTCGGGATTCAGGGGTGCTTTTGTTCAGAGTTCACCACGTGGCGTATTGTGCGCTTGATGGTCTTGATTCCACTAGACCAATGGTAGTTGCTCTGTTTGTTCACGTGAGTTTGATGTATATATGTTTTCGTTTTTTAATAAAAAATTAAGTTTCGAGTCAGCGCTCGTCTTTGTGTCCTCTTTTTTTGTCCGTCGTCTTGTTTCGCGCTGTTCCCTCCCACGATGTATCAGTACAAACTCGCCCAGTTATCCATCATTCTTCAATGTATTTCTAGAAACACAGTTGGGTAAGTCATTAATATAAATAAGAAAAAGCAATGGAGCCAAGACAGATCCCTGAGGCACTCCTGATTGGACGGGTACCTCAAGGGGGTCAGTCTCGTTAGCTGTGACATACTGGGTGCGGTTTGAAAGAAATTCGATTATCCAGTTAAGTTCTACAGGATCGATGTTAAGGTGAGTGAGTTTTAGTATAAGAAGTTGATTAATCTTATCAAAGGCCTTGGAAAAATCTAGAAGCGCACTATCAGTAATGAACCCCGAGTCTAAAAATGAATGTAGATTATTGGTGAAAAATAAGTAACTGTGTTTCGCATGAGTATAATTGGCGGAATCCATGCTGGGAGGGATGAAAAAACTGGTTTGATTCGAGAAAGTTGACGAGGTTGGGGAAGATTATGTGCTCAAGAACTTTGCAGGGTATTGATGTCAAGGAAATGGGGCGATAGTTAGACGGTTTGTGTGAATGGCCAGATTTGTAAATAGGAACAACTTTCCCTGTTTTCCAGTCTTTGGGTAGACAGCTCTCGGTAAGTGATTTGGTAAAAATAAAGCTTAATAAAATAGAGCAGTATTAGTGTTCTGAAGGAGTTTTGATGTGATTCCGTCGACACTACACAAGAGTGGGCTAGGCAGCAGCGGCACCGGCATCATGTTTAACCGCTGCTTGCTCTTCATGCAGTTCATCGCTTGTTTTGCTGACTGCGGCCCCTGCGGAATCGTCTCGTCAGGTTTGGTTTCTTCGCTTCTGAATGGGCACGTGGATACCACCGTGTGCTTGCCCTTGGACTTGCCAGCTGATACCCTGCTTGATAGCGTCGGGCTTGCCGCTTTCTTCAAATGTCTGCAATCCAGTCACCTCGCCAACTTCTCGTTGGACCAGCCAATCTCGCTGCACTGCTGGTCTATGACGTCACCTGCCAAGGATATAAAAGCCATGTGCATGGACCGACTCTTCAGTGGGCTAGGCTGCAGCGGCACCGGCATCATGTTTAACCGCTGCTTGCTCTTCATGCAGGTATGTTACTATTCTGGCGCTGAGTGTATCCGATCTGATGATCGATATTTGCTGCTGTACCCTTGCCCACGTACTCTTGTGTCCTGGTGCATACACGCGTTTTATTGTGCAAGTCATCTCCTCCTGAGTGGTGACGTGGAACTCAATCCAGGCCCCCCATCAAAGCCAGCGAGCTCCAGTAAAAACAGTCAATCTGGTAGCAGACCTTTAACCCGGTCTGTGAGTGGTTCCAGTCTCACTCTCGGGGAGGTTGACGATACGAGTGCTTCCACCGTAAATCTTGACAGTGAAATCTCTTCAAATTCCTCAGTGTTTGACATGTTCTCTAGAATACGGGCAGGGCAGGATCAGTTGGCCCGTGACATTGCGGACATTAAGCAATCTTTTGCCAGTCGCTTTGATGCTTTGGAGTCGCGGGTGGCTGCATTAGAATCTTCACCCACGCCCGAAAATACCAATCTAACTTGTGATTTACAGGCTGAAATTAACTCATTAAATTCCAAAGTAACACAGCTGGTGCAAAAAAACGATGACCTAGAAAATCGCTCTCGGAGAAATAACATTATCATACACGGCATTTCAGAAGATCCGAACGAAACCGCTAACACATTGTTGACTAGCATCTCATCTGTATTTACTGATAAGTTGAAGATTAGCTGCCCCAGTATTGAGCGCTTCCACAGGCTCGGTGTAGCTCGCAAGGGTTATATTCGTCCAGTTATTCTAAATCTTTCTAGCTTCACCGACAGAAGTGTGGTTTTCAAAAACGTGTCTAAACTCAAGGGCTCTGCCTTCTTCATTACAGAGGATTTTTCTGCAAGGGTTAGGTCCATTCGGAAAAAGATATGGGACGCATCAGTGTCTTTTCGTGACAACGGTTCTGTCGTGAAGTTAAGTTTCGATCATGCCTTCATTGACAAGGTTCGTTATAATTGGGATGAAAGTTCTAATTCATTGGTAAAAGCGCATCATAATCCTCTTTGTTCTGGGCCTGCGTCCTTGACTGCCGCATCATCGTCTCCCTGACTTAGCTCTGGCCGTCCTGATAAGCTTGTCGTCTTAAATATTAACGCTCGCAGCATTGTTAAAAAATTTCCTGATTTACTTTCCCTTATGTCTATTCACTCTCCCCATATTATTGGCATAACGGAGACCTGGCTGCATAGTGGAATTTACGACTCCGAATTCACTCCACCAGGATTTGTTGCCGTGCGCTTAGACAGAAGTTGCAGTACTAGTGGAGGTGTGGCATTGCTGATCAGATCGGATTTGCGATTCTCAGTGTTACCTTCTCCCCTGACACATAATCCTTGTGGTGTAAAGTTTATCTAAACAATTATAGTATTATAATCAGTGTTATTTATCGTCCACCTGGCTCTTCCGTTCATATCCTTCATGCTGTCGCAAATTTCATGAGCAAGATCGACATTGCTTCATCAAGATTTATCTGCATGGGAGACTTCAACACTCCTGGCATCCACTGGCCTTCGTTGTCTGCATTTGGTCGTGTCATTGCAATTTGTAGAGAACTAATAAACATCTCCTTATTGTTTGGACTAACTCAGGTTGTATCTAATGCCACTAGGCTGAATTCCATTCTCGACTTAGTTTTTCTAAGCGCTTCTTTGGCCCATAATTCCTTCTCTTGCGAAGTAATTGATGGGCTCTCAGACCATAAAGGCGTGTTAGTTTCACTCTCTTGTCCAGTCTCCAAATCACCCTATTTGTTTACTACTTTTCCTTACTTCACTCGTGCTGACGACAATTCCATCATTGATGTTTTAGCTGATCATTTCGACACGTTCTTTGCTTTCTCAGCAAGCCAAGACGTAAATTTTTTTGTTAATTACTTTGAATGTCTTGTCAACGATTGTGTCCAACGCTTTGTTCCTTTTAAAACTAAGAAAAAAAATACTAATGTTCCTTGGATGACTCGAGACATCTTGCATTTGTCTCGTCGCGTTCGTAGGCTAAGACGTTCTAGAAGAAGCAACGATCCCATAACCTTGGACAGATTTCACAAGGCGAAAGAAGAATTTAATCTTAAGTTGCATAGGGCCAAAGATTTTTTTTTCGTGTCCACCTACGCGATCTGTTAAGAACTAACCCCCGAAAATTTTGGTCATCCATCTTACCTCGCGATACTTCATCCACTTCGTTCAGATTAGATAATGACGTCATCAGTGAGCCGGCAGTAATATCAGATGCTTTCAACAAATATTTTCACTCAGTGTTCGTTCCCGATAACAATGTCATTCCACCGCTAACCAATATAATTTCTTCTTCAGCAATCAGTGATGTTGTGGTAAACCCTGATGGCATCCTAAATCTTGTACTAAACCTCGATGTTATGAAATGTACCGGTCCAGATGGAATATACAATGCGTTCCTGGTTCGTTACTCCATGTGGTCATCGAAATACCTGTCCATCATATTCAATAAGTCCTTATCATCTGCTACTGTCCCTTCTTCATGGAAATTAGCCAAAGTGCTCCCTCTTTATAAATCCGGTGATAGGCAATGCTTGTCTAACTATAGACCGATTTCTTTGACATCACAATCATGCAAAATGTTGGAACACGTCATTCATAAACACATTATGCTTTTTCTTGAATCCAGTAATTTGCTATCTAACTTTCAGCATGGGTTTAGGCGCGGTTTTAGTACGGTAACACAATTAACAGAATTCACTCATGATATATTACTTAACCTCGATATCGGCAACCAAGTTGATGCCATTTTTATAGATTTCTCGAAAGCGTTCGATACTGTTCTACTTTCCAAACTTCTTGCTAAACTAAATGCTGTACTAAACAATCCTCACTTGGATTTCTAGCTTTCGCTCATCCCGTTCCCAGTTCGTATCTTATAATTCTTCTCATTCCGCTGCTGTTGATGTGACGTCAGGAGTGCCTCAGGGTTCCGTCCTTGGACCGCTACTCTTTTTAATATATATAAATGACTTGCCACATAACATTTCTTCTAACATTCGTCTTTACGCTGATGACTGCGTTTTATACGAAGTAATTAATGGCCCTAATGATCATCGTCACCTCCAAGAGTCATTTGCTATGTTTTGTAGTTGGTGTAGTACCTGGCAAATGAGAACTAATTTCGACAAAACCGTCCTCATGTCTTTTTGTAACAAATCTTCCGTTTCCCATTTTAGTTACTCGTTCAATGGCCGTGTGGTAGATAGGGTCTCTCAGTATAAATATCTTGGTGTCATATTCACGCATATGTCTTGGTCTAAACACATTGATTACGTATGTAATAAAGCACTAAAAAAACTAGGTTATCTACGACGCACGCTACCCAATTCACCAAAAGACACAAAGCTACTGTTGTATAAATCTCTAATCCGCCCTGTTCTTGATTACGCAGCAGTAGTGTGGAACCCATACAAGCAGTTTGAAATTAACATGTTAGAAGCAGTCCAGAAAAAAGCTGTGCGTTTTATATGTCATCGTTATGATCGCGATTTCTCACCCTCTTCTACACTTCTCTCATTGAATTTAACCACGCTCTCCGCCCGTCGCCACACTGAATCATTAAAATTCTTACATTGTATCGTCAATTCCTCGGTAAGGCTCTCAGTTAACCACTACATTAACTTTGCACCTTTATCATCTACAAGAAGTCATCACGAGCTAAATTTAATACCGTATTTTGCACGTACTAATTTGTTCAAATTCAGTTTTTTTCCCCGTTCAATAGAGAAGATCGGTTCCGGCCTGCTCTGTGTGCTCTTGGCTAATGCAATAGCTGCTTCCTCTGCGTGAGTGGGGTTAGATGTTTTCACCGAGGCGCAGTTCACCATCGACCCTGAAGGCGTTGAGACTACAATAGTCATGACTCCATTCTGTGGTCCTGCTGCGTCCACGTAAAGGGTGTTAGTCTGCTTGTCCCATTTCTTCTGCAGGGCTTGTTCTCCGGTGCCGTCCACGTCAACACCCCATTAAAGCCTTTCGGTTACGAGCCCCAACGGCTACGTAACAATATCCAGGCTTAACCAGAGCTAAGCCACTGCCAATTTTTTCAGCAGCGTCCGCTCTAGCGGACGCAGTTCTTGCTGCGACGCACGTCTTTTGTTTCCTTTTTATCTTTCCTCTTATCTTTTAACTCTCTCTATCTGCACGTGGCAGCGGTGGTGGCTTGGCTCGAGCCAGTAAGCAGGCCCGTGCAGTTTCCTTTTCTTCCTTCTCTCAGTCACAACAACGAGCCCCAGCAGCAATGAGTGGCGATTGGGTATCTGTCCTCGCTTCCGCGAGCGCGGCTTCGACCGCTTATCTGTTTTTGAAGCGAAAACCTTCACTAGGCTCGTCAACACCGCGCTTCGCGTGGGCCACCCCTGGGCACTGCCGCGGCGCGCCCTTCCTCCTCCTCGTCACCCCCTCCGTTCTCCTCCTCGCCACCGGTTTATCCCTTGCCGCTGCTGCGCGGTCTCCGCCGTCCCAAAAAAAGGTTCCTTCGCAAGGCGTTGCGAGAACGCACGCGTGAGCGGCGGCGGCGGCCGTAGAAGAGGCGCAGACATTAGCCATGGAAGGAAGAAAAGAAGACCCAGAAGTGGTAGCGAGGGAGTTGGCTCAAAATCTACACCGCTATCGTGGTGCTCCCAGTGTATTGTGCGCGAACTGCGACAGCCATGACGTCAAACAAAGCATAACTGCAGCTTTTCGCTTGTATCATCATCATCATCAGCCTCACTACACCCACTGCAGGGCAAAGGCCTCTCCCATGTCTCTCCAATTAACCCCGTCCTTTGTCAGTTGCCGCCACTGTATCCCCGCAAACTTCTTAATCTCATTCGCCCACCTAACTTTCTGCTGTCCCCTGCTACGTTTGCTTTCTCTTGGAATCCACTCCGTTACCCTTAAGGACCAGCGGTTATCTTGCCTTCGCATTACATGCCCTGCCCAAGCCCATTTCTTCCTCTTGATTTCAAATAAGATGTCATTAACCCGCGTTTGTTCCCTCACCCACTCCGCCCTCTTCCGATCTCTTAACGTTACACCTATCATTTTCCTTTCCATAGCTCGCTGCGTTGTTCTTAACTTAAGCTGAACCCTCTTTGTTAGCCTCCACGTTTCTGCCCCATAGGTGCGCTTGTATATCCAGACTTAACCAGAGCTAAGCCACTGCCAATTTTTTCAGCAGCGTCCGCTCTGGCGGACGCAGTTATTGCTGCGACGCACGTCTTTTCTTTCCTTTTTATCTTTCCTCTTATTTTTTAACTCTCCTCTATCTGCACGTGGCAGCGGTGGCTCGAGCCAGTAAGCAGGCCCGTGCAATTTCCTTTTCAAGCTTCTCTCAGTCACAACAACAGCCCGAGCAGCAGACGGGCAGCAGAAGAGCCATCACGCCGGAGCTACGCTCGCCGCTGGGGGCGCCCTTTTTCTTTGTGCTAGCCCGTGTTGCCCCTGTATCTACCATGTAAAAGCCCTTGTGCATATTGTACATAAACGTCCTTTGACTCACCGTCGCCTCGACCGTTTCTTGCCTCGGAGGCCCAGGCCCAACAGCGGTGGGATGCCCAAAGTCCTAATAACGCCCAACCTTCCGGAAACAGTCCTGCTGGCCTTCCGGGAACCCCTGCCTATAAATTCAAGCCGCCATAAACAGATCACCACAACAGCAGCGGCGACAGCAAAGTGTGCAGCATCTAAGTTGCCCCTTGTTCTTGTGCAGGCCGATTCCCGAAGCAGCTGAGCTCACATCCCATTCTCGCCCTCGCCTGCTATCATCACCTACCAGCCGCATCATCTTACGAACCGACGACACGTGCAAGGTTTTCTGCAACTGCGCACGCCCAACCTTCCGGAAACAGTCCTGCTGGCCTTCCGGGAGCACCTGCCTATAAATTCAAGCCGCCATAAACAGATCACCAAAACAGCAGCGGCGACAGCAAAGTCTAAGTTACCCCTTATCTAAGTTGCCCCTTATTCTTGTGCGGGTTAGTCCTGTCCCTGCGGTGCTTTCTATTTTTTTTCATTTTTCTGCTGTCGCTGCTGCTGTTCATTTGTATTGACCATGCCGTCCTGTACCTAACTAACGAAACAGATCGAGCTTGCCATTTCAGTGCTGTCTTTCCCTTTTGCTCTACGTATCGCATGCAATATGTCAGTTAAAGAGGCCGACCTTCAGAAGTTCAAAGAGGAAATAAGGCAAGAGCTGAAAGCGTTTCGCGGGTTCACAGAAAGGGATTTGCGCTATCAAATACAGGATTTGAAAACTGAACAAAGAAATCTTGCACAGAGTCTTGAATTTGCTGACGGAACGATCGAGGAACTAAAGCAAAAAATCTCTTCCTCACCCGTAACCGAGAGTAGAGTAAGCATGAAATGTTTACGGGCATAACAGATTGGTTGTAGATGGTACTAGTCAAAATCTTGAAATGGGTCTAGTGTTCAACACACCACACCACACTCTTCTTGTTGCGTCGAAGCGATCGCCTGCAATAGTGCGATCGCCTGCAATAGTGCGGGCTTAGGTAGGCGGCCGCGAACCGTGGCGGCCTTGTCGCTTTCGGGAGCGGCCGCATAATCATGGCGTTGTCTGCAGGGGCGAGCAGTCTTCTGCTGTGGCGCATCACTCGCAAAGCGATCGCTTTCTGCAAGACATTTCCTACCTCTGCTTTCATCAGGCTCCATTGCTCGGCTTAATCAAGCAGCAGTGACGGTGGTGGCATTGGAATGCAGGACGATGCAGAAGCTTACGCGGACACGATGAGACGCAGGCCTGACAAGAATATATGTGCAGCGCGTCTGAAGGCCAAGCGGCCGGTCTTTTACATGCGTGAGTGTGGGACCGCAGCGCCATCCTTGGGGAGGGAGCCAAAGTTTTCCGCCGAAAGCCCTTCTCGCCCTGGAGCTCCCCTCTTTCTCTAAGCGGCCTTCTCTCAACGCCCGTAACAGATCACGTATGACAACGAAGTGTATCGTGGCATGTATATGTGCTTTTGCACGCGTTATCAGAAATCGGAAATTATAATTCCGTGCATTATCAAATGCACAGCTCGAGTGATATCTTGATGAACATTGAGAAGACACTGCCAGATGTTATTTTTTGTGACTCGTTTGGAGAGCAACCGGCGCTTGTATGCCGGTCCCGTAGGAGGGCTTAGAGAGTCTCGTTGAATCTCGCCAGTAGCAGGCCCGTGCAATTTTCCTTTTCATCCTTCTCTCAGTCACAACAACAACAACAATCTCGTTAATTCTCGTGCAGTGCCCGGATGTTCTCGTTTGGGACCGTTGCGTAGTTTCTGCCGGTCTTGCGAGGAGCGCGGTCCTACCCGAAGTGGAGCGGACACCTGGACCCTGCCGCCCTGGAGGATCGCCGTCCCGGCGCCGCGCCGCGCTGCCTGCCGGCCGCACGGGAGGCGTGTTTACTTTTCAGCGCAAGCCCAGCCAGGCCACTGCTCATTGGCTCGCTCTACTGCTCACGTCACTTCCGCATTAAAAGTAAATGGCTGTTCTACAAAACTATCTATACAAACTATCTATACAAACGTTTCATATGGATACAAAATATAATAAATCTTTGAGAAACTAGATTTAAAGTTTAGTTTGGTCACGTGACTAGGCGCACACGAGCAGACGACGCCCAAGAGTGCGATCACGTGACATGACGTCACTTTTGTCAACAGTCAAAACGGCCGCTTTAAAGGTCGTCGCAGCAGTACCGGTGTTTTCGGGCAGTTGTAAGCAAGTGGTTCCAAGACCAGTGCAAGCCGCCTAGTTGAATCCAGGATACTTGCCTCTGAATGGTTAAAGTGCGTCGATTCCAAAGTGCTATGTAAGCCGAGCGGTTAGATGCTAGATATGCGTATTGCATTGGTCTTCAAACCGACGTAGGACCTAAGCAGTGGCGATGTCACGAAGCGTTTGTGGCCGTGTTGCAAGCGTTTCTAATTCCTGTGAGGATCACCACGGACAGCGACGAGTAAGAGCTGCTCACCTTGGAGAAAGGAGGCTGCTCATGGTGAATTTCCTGTGCGTGCATAAGCTACATAGCACAGTGACAGTGTCCGAGAAATGAAAGTGATTGCGGTCGGAGCTAGTGCTTCTCTGCAGTGGCAAAGAAATACGCACGTGCGAAAGCTCACTACGCACGCAGTGTTTTCCCAATGCTGAAATGAACTTGGCGTTGTGCAGCTAGTCGTACTGGTTGCAGTGATTGCAACCGAAGCGAGCGTTGTTATACGACGTTGTTTCTGTTACGTATCCATCACCGATTTTGATCGCGCTTCGTGTAGGTACTGTGCTTCGAAACTGCTGTGTGTGCGACGTGACGCGATCTTGGCTGCGCGGCCGTCGAACTGTTTTCTTCCGTGACAACAACAGCGTCGCCATTCTTCGGCGTGTTGCTGCTTCATACAGTACATTTTGTGATTATGGATGCTCGGGTTACGACGTGCGTGTAGTGCACGTGTAGTGCAGTGGTCTCTTGTGGAGCGTCGTTTTTTTTATTTCCTGCCTGCTATGTGGACCTGTCTGCAAACATATTTGCGTGAAGAATTGGTGACAACACAAACTTCTCTGCATGATGGTGGGCTGAGCCAGAGGAGTAGTTCTCGGTTTAGGTTGTGACATGGTGCACTCCGTTTAAAAAGTGCTATAGCATTGTGGGCTGCGGAGAGGCATCTGTGAGTCTATAATGTAAGCTTGCGACTTTGTTCTTTATTGTTAAGCAGCTTAATTTATTTTGTACAATGAGTAATCTGAGCAAGGATGTGAGTCGCCGAGCACTGACAATGCTTTTGACACCAGAAAAAGAAGTGCTTTGGCATCCAGAAAGTGTTTGAGCAGGAGGAGTCGCTGGGCCTGGCAGTTCATGGGTTAACACAAAACTCTCTGCATACAGTGCGACAAGCAGTATGATGGCAATTACAGTGTGTAAAAAAGCATATGATTCAGGCTGTGCTTGACTTTTCTACTCAAATTCAAGAAGTCTTAACAGTCTTTGCACTCTGCACAATTATGCGACAAAGAGCTGTATTTATTTTCACTCTGTCCACTGTGCTATGAGCGAGTTTCCATGTTATTGAGGTGTGAGTGCATTGAAAAAGTTTTGGCCCCCAGAAATACTGTCCATAATTTGAATCCATAATGGGGTCTGTATTAACGAGGCATGACCGTATAAATGAAATTATAGTTATTTTTAGTCCTGATGATGACACAAGTTATTCAGCTGTGTTATTTGCCTAGACTTATGAAGTAAATTTGTCATTGCAAATTATGAAAGCTGATTAAAAGTATGTTGTATGGCACAGCAGTTTCGTGGTTTTAGAATAACAATTGGCTTTACCTGACACCACTTTGAAACAGCGGATAGGAAAACAAGGCCTGTGGAGCTAGTGAAACTACAAGGAACAAAGACGACAGGAAAGAACATCACCACCACCGCACCCAGTAGCCATTCTTGTTCTGTCATTCTCATCCTTAGTACATCGTCGACATGCCGTCTTTCCAGCAGTTCACCCGACAGCACACTTCAGCCATGTGAAACTTGGAGAATGCAACAGCTGGACAGGACACAGTGTGTACATATATCTTGTGCATGCCATGAAGATAGCCTCCTGTCTCATCATAGCTGGGCCCCTGTATGTGTCTTGCCAATCATCACCCAGCACCTATGACCCTATTTGTGCCGTTGGCATGTGCGCCCAATTGTAAACATAATTTATACTCTTGTGGTGCTATAATGTTATGGCCAATTAGGTTGTTTCATCCAAATTGGCAAGGCTTTAGAAAGCATTCCTGCGATAGCCAACTTGCTCTCATTCTCCCTCAACGGCAACATCCCCCTTAATGCTTTTTTTCTGGGCTTTGAAAGAGCGTGTGATATAATTCCTCATTTATATAAATTAGGCGTAATTTCTCATGCTATAACTTGAATCCAGTTGCTATAAACTGATTCCAAGCTTTAACAGCCAGCCGTCGACAGAATTCCCATACTAATTCTTACGCGTCCTGCTTTTTTCCTGCAATCTCGGGCGTCCCCAAGGCATTGCCCCTGGGCCCGAGGTTTTATTAAATACAATATGAGCTTCCTTTCAGTGTTTCCTAACATGACTTCAATGACGACTATGGAGTCTGCCCTCTGCAATCAATAACAGTATTTCAGTTCTCAGAACAATATTTCGGATGCTCTCGACTAGCCTGTTTGCTAATGTTATTAAGAATGCACTAACGTTTTTTACTTTCAGGATAACTACATCTTGCCTACTTAAGGCCTTACTGAGAAAGGCATATTCACTGCATACTGAAAAAAAAATTTGTTTTTGAGGAAAGGATATGACGTAGTAACTGTCACATATCTCGGTGGATACCCGAACTGGCTGACAATGTAACATGGTCTCACCTAACAATCCTTCTTCATCATCATCATTTATTGGCCCTTAAAGACCGCTGGAGCGGTATTACATAAGGGGGGGGGGGCGAACATCGAAACAAGTAATGACATTATTTGGTCAAAAAAACATATACAGTGAAACAGTGAAAAAAAAGTGAAAAAAAGTATACAGTGAAAAAAAAGTATACAGTGAAACAATCGTTGCTTGGGGAAGAGAAAAAAACAAATACACGTTTATGAATCAGGCAGACAGGTGCAGTAGTAGATCAAACAATCATAACATAAAAATAAAACGCAAAGGCAACAGTTACCCACATTGGGATTTCAAGTGAAATGACAGCATTTGGCGGAATTTAAGAGCATCGTGTTCAGTGACAATACATTCGGGTAGTGAATTCCATTCTTCAATGGCAAGAGGCAGAAATGACATGTTAAATGCGTTTGAGGAGCCATGGAGTCTTAAGATGCTCATGGAGTTGAAAAGACGGCGTGACGTTCGGAGGGGAGGGAGCAGAAGGGAGTCTCGAAGTGAGGGAAAACAATAGTACAATTTATCCAATAATGATAAACGGGCAATTTTACGCCTATGCGCGAGAGGCTCGATGTCGGCAGATAACTTTATTTTGGTAATGCTAGAGCGGGTGTCATAGTTGGAGGAAATAAAGAGCGCTGCACGGTTTTGGACGGCTTCTAGGCTGGCTATTAAGTAGGCTTGATGTGGGTTCCATATTGGGGATGCAAATTCAAGTTTGCTGCGGATGAAAGTTTTGTAGGCTAGGTTGCGAATGGAAGAAGGGGAGAAACTGAGGTGACGTCTGATAAAGCCGAGTGTTTTCGATGCATCAGCAGCAATCTTCGTGATGTGCTCGGACCAAGTGAGGTTGCTCGTGATATGGATGCCAAGATACCAGTATGATTCGGCTTTAGTGAGGATGGTTGAACTGAGTGAATACGTGTAGTCGATATTAGTGCGCTTGCTTGATACCTGCATGTATTTGCATTTTGCTACATTGAGCGTCATCAGCCATATGGAACACCGGCCTTCAATCCTGTTTAGGTCGCTTTGGAGCAATTCCTGATACAACTACCTTATACAACTTGTACAACTACCCACAGCCCAGGATATTTACACCATAGCATGCCCTTATAGTGTCACCGTCTTCCATGTTGCTTGCATTCAAAACTCCTGTGCGGCATCAGCAGAATATTGTTATGCCACATGGCACAAATCTAATTTTTCTCAGATCCTGGGATGAATTCCGAACTGAGCTGCTTGTTTTATTCTCTCAGACTATTGTAGAAGCTCCAGCGTCACAGCACTAAAGATGAATCTTCTAATTTGTTCGTCTCATCTAGAAACTGCAGGTTTTTTTTTTGCTCTTTACTGTCACATAACCAATTAATCTTTTCCTGCTCATGGTTCCTTCTGCACTAGCTGCACAAGCACTGTCCCTCCCTTAGCTTATGCCATTGCATTTCAAGATTCAATTTTGTTTTTGCCACGAAAGGCTAGAATGGTCTTCCATCTCGCAAGGCTATGCTTACTAACCTCTTGTCCTTCGAACTGGTCACTGTAGAAATCCATGCAGTTAATGACAATGCAGGTCCAATATTTTTGAGGAATCCCCCAGTGTGGAGAACGTTTGTAATAAGGGAGTAATTCATTATCACCCACCCAAGCGTAGCCATACGGCTACAAAAGAAAGCTACTCAGGTTCCACAGAAACTTTGTAGTTAGAGGAAAAGTTACCCTAGTCTGGGGTTCGAACCCAGGACTACTGCCTCACCGGGGCAGTTGCCCTACCAAGTGCGCGAACCAGGATGGCTAACATATGATGGGGCGAGCTCGAAATGGGAGCGGTGTTGGTCCAATATTTTAGACGAATCCCTCAAGGTTGAAATGATTTCTAATAAGGCAGTCATTACTCATTGGCAACCACCCAAGCACGGCCATACGGCTGCAAAAAGAGCTACAAAGCTTTTCTTTGCAGCTGTATGGCTGTGCTTGGATGCTAATGAGTAATTATTCCCTTATTGGTACATTGCGAACTCATCAAGCTCCTACTTGCCTCTCCATGTCAAAGTTCACCGTTGAGGTATTGCCACTTAGGACCGTTGAGGTATAATAAATATTAAAATAAATTGATCTAATAAAGTGCCTACTGACTCGTTCACTCGGGCAAACCAATAAAATGCTGTATTATGCATAATGTGGTCGTCGAGAACTTTCCTCTATTTCAAGTAATGTCACAGCATATAAATATGTCCTTTGCGCAGCCGCATTTAGAAATGTTATCGTTTACTAATGCCCCTCTGCTAAAGTTTGAACCAGAGGCTGGCAGTGTTCCAAATAAATAAATATATGCGCACAGTAGTTGCATTCAGGCTAACTTGCACACTGCACACGAATCCTCTATCGGGTCGAACACACTGAGTGGAACAAGCCAGGCTGCAGTACAAGCTGCTAACAACCGTCATAATTACAAAATCACATTTTTCAAATAGCTAAGGTTATATATCTTAAATTATTAGTGAGTTATTCAAAATAGCACACAGCAGTGGTTTTACATTTGTGATAGAAAAAAAATATTGGCCAAGGAAAGGCGCAAAAAAGGACGATCACGAGAGAAGAGACAGGATGGGACGAGCGTTTCCCTAGCAGTGCACAGTAGTTGTCGCTGTAATATGTAAACAGGCTTCCTCCCTGCCGACAGTTATTGCAAAAGAGATATGCGTATAACAACGCTCGCTTCGGTCGCGATCACTGCAACCAGTACGACTAGCTGCACAACGCCAAGTTCATTTCAGCATTCGGAACACACTGCATGCGTAGTGAGCCTTCGCACGTGCGCACTTCTCTGCCTCGGCGGAGAAGCATTTGCTCCGACCGCAACCACTTTCACTTCTCGGACACTGTCACTGTGCTGTGTAGCTTATGCACGCACAGGAAATTCACCATGAGCAGCCTCCTTTCTCCAAGGTGAGTAGCTGTTACTCGGCGCTGTCCGTGTTGATCCTCACAGGAATTATAAACGCTTGCAACACGGCCACAAACGCTTCGTGACATCGCCACCGCGTCGGTCCTACGTCGGTTTGAAGACCAATGCAATACGCATATCTAGCATCCAACCGCGCGGCTTGCATAGCACCTTGGAATCGGCGCACTTTAACCATTCAGAGGCAAGTATCCTGGATCCAACTAGGCGGCTTGCACTGGTCGTGGAACCACTTGCTTACAACTGCCTGAAAACACCGTGATACAGTGCTCTAGAACCTGTAACCGTGACACTCTACCGTGACTTGCCGCGACGACCTTTAAAGCGGCCATTTTGTCTGTTGACAAAAGTGACGTCATGTCACGTGATTGCAATCTAGTCACGTGACCAAACTAAACGTTGAAATCTAGTTTCTCAAAGATTCATTATATTTTTTATGGATATGAAACGTTTGTGTAGATAGTTCTTTAGAACAGCCATTTACTTTTAATGCTTGCGTACTAATTGGAGCGGAAGTGACGTAAACAGTAGAGCGAGCCAATGAGCAGTGGCCTGGCTGGGCTTGCGCTGAAAAATAAACACGCGCCCGGGAGCCCCTTCCTGGACTGGTCCTGCTGTTCCAGGCCCCCCTGCTGCCACCATGCCAGCTTCCGGTCCTGCTGGTCCGGAGTACCGGGCGCCTCCACCCAAGGCGCACATGCAGCGCACACCTGTCACTACCGCCACCCGCGGAGGTTCAGCGTTCGGAGGCCGTGTGAGCGGACGCGCTTCACATGCGCTCCGCAAACTTTATCCTTTACGACCGGGTTAACTCATTCCAGCCGTCTGAAACTAGTATCATCAGCCTCCGATTCTCGTCAGGAACCTGCCGTTACCGACTTTTCTCGGTTTGGACTACCACATCAAGAGGCAAGTCCATATCTTTTCCTCACAGCGCTGCGCTAAGAGGCTAAGCCTCGCGACGCAGCAGGCACCGATACAGAACGCCGCTAGAGACGCAGCTTCGCGCTCGGACCACCGGCGCGTCGGTGCCTCGAAGGCGGCATGGAACCCATTGTAGTAGAGGGAGAAGACATATCGCCCTCCGAACTGACCTCTACCAACGGCTGGCAATCAGCGCACGGCAAGCGATGCTCAAGTCGCAACTCTCCTCCCACCATTACTCCGAATCTGCCTCAAGCCTCGGCCGGACGCCTGCCCCGGCCGCCCCAACTGTCTTCGCTATGCCACCCCAAGCTACCCATCGACGATCATAAGATCATCCTACGTCCCCGTGGCGGCCTCAACCTTGAGACCGCGAATGGCGCAGTGCTTCGCGATGCCATTCTGCAAGCAGCTCGCCTCGGACCTCAAGAGGCCAAGCCTGACACAGTCATCATCAATACCCTCCAACACCTCATCCTCATCAACACACCCGACCCGCAGCGCCGACTCCGCTACGTCGCCATCAAGTCCGTGCTCATCAAAGAAACATCCTACGACATATACTCCTACCAAGCAGCCCCGGAGGACTGCGCCCGCGGCGTGGTCCATGGGGTCCCTCTCGATCATTCATACGAAGATATTAAGGACCGTCTCAGTCACGAGCGGAACCCTCCAATCCTCGACTTTAGACGGATGGGCTCGACAGAGTCCATCATTATTCTCTTCGAAAAAGACTGGGTGCCCAAGCACATCTATTACTCTTCCGTCCTCTACAGATGCTAACTGTTTAAAAAGAAGATTGAGCACTGCCTTAACTGCGGCGCACTCGGCCACCGCGCGGATGTATGCCCGGCTCCTAAACAACGCCGCTGTCCCGGCTGTGACCAAGTAGAACCCCCCGAGGACCACTCCTGCACGCCGCAATGCAAGATCTGCGGCAAAGAACACCTGACGGCGGACAGAACGTGCAAAGCGCGCTTCCGCACTCCATACCTCGTCAAAAAGAGGTACTGGGATGCCAAGTAGAACCCCCCGACCAAATAGAACCCCCCGAGGACCACTTCTGCACGCCGCAATGCTAGATCTGCGGCAAAGAACACCTGACGGCGGACAGAACGTGCAAAGCGCGCTTCCGCACTCCATACCTCGTCAAAAAGAGGTACTGGGATGCCAAGCGAGCCGCCGAGGCAAACGCCAGCCAGGCTTCCACCAGTCAGGCTCCATCCCAACACCGCAGCCGTTCCACGACCCGCAAGCCCTAGGCCCCGGGGCTCACACCGGAGTCCTCCCCGGTGCTGCAGCCTGCCGCACCGAAACAGCCGCCTAGCACTACCAAGCCCAAGGTCCGGTGACGCTCCTGGACCGGAACCAAGCCACCACCACCTCCAGTCACCCCGAGGCCACCTGCCCAAGCACCCGCCCGCTGCACCAATCAATCAATCAATCAATCAATCAATCAATCAATCAATCAATCAATCAATCAATCAATTTATTTCCTTAGAAAAGGAGGAGTACGGGACTAAAAGCTCGAACAGCTTGACGAGGTCCCGACCCCTTGTTAGTTGGCATGACAGCATTATGACGGCCAGTCTTACACAAAAATGAAAAAATATCACAAAACAACGGGTAATACAGAATGAAACAAGACGGCAATCAATCGGAGAAGCAAGAAAAGGTAGTACAGATAAATCAACACACATAAGCAACAGTGGTGAACAAAATTAGGCGAATAGGAATTCATGGTTTAGCCTTGCAAATGATTAAGTTGACAAAAACGTTTAATGCGACAGTTTCGGTTTCTGGAGGGATCAAAATTTTGTCGGTCTAGTAAGTTTAACAGCGAAGGTAATGTATAAGATAGAGATTGTTCATCATAGGAGGTTCTCGGGGTGTGTACAAACCATATTTCTTTATGTCGGGTCTGACGAATATTTGTGTTTTCTTGGAGTTTTGCCAGATGAATTATATAATCAATGCCAAACTTTACAAAACCTTTGTAGCACAACATCAACCTGTAATTATAAAAACAAAACACAGGAAGAATTTCATATTTTGGAAAAAGTGGTTCTGTGGAGTATGTATAATGGACATCAGCTATGTAACGTACAGCTCTTTTTTGTAGCAAATGTAGTTTCTGCAAGTTTGTCACGCCAGTTGTGCCCCACACCACGATTCAATACTGCATGACAGATACCACCAGTGCATTGTACAACATTAATTTTACCTTGGTCGGGAGAATGCGACGCAGACGAGCAATGACACCAATGGCAGATGACAATTTTGATTGTAGGTGATCAACATGCTCATTCCAGGTAAGGTGCTTTGAAAAATGCACCCCAAGGATGTTAACGAAGTCCACTATCTCTAACTGCTCACTGCCCAGACACAAATTCATATTAGTTGTCAACATCTTACCTCTAGGCGTGTACAAGATTACTTTTGTTTTCTTTGGGTTGATTTTTAAGCAGTTTATCGTGGACCAGCGTTCTAAGTCAGACAGCGTCTTATTAGCCTTTATTTCTAAATCTGTTTCCACGTTGCCTGTAATAAAAATGGTTGTGTCATCGGCATACGAAACGAATGCTGAGCTGCCCATCAGGTGAGCTGGGCAGGCGTAGTCTCCAAGAACTCCGCCAACCCCCTCTATGAAGAGCTGTTGCGTGTCCGCGCGCAGCTCGCCTCCCTCCAAACCACCAACCTCCACCTCCAGACCCAGCTACGTGCCCATCAGCAGGCCCAAACTCCTACCCCGGGCACAGCGGCCCCGGCCGCTCCGACCTCAACTCTTCCAACGCCACCCCTCCCTACTCTTCAACCGCCACCCCTCCCTACTCGCGAACCACCAGCCAAGAAGCGGGCTGCAACTTCCCCTACCTCCTTGACCACAGCAACCCCGGCCGAGATAACCCCAGTCCTACCTCCCAAATTCGAAGAACTCATGGAAGCCAGAATTCAGGCTGCGGTGCAGACGACCATCTAGGCCTTCGCCAATGAATTCTCCAGACTCACTACCCGTCTAGACGAATTCGCTCGCCAAATTGACGAAAGATGTAAGGAGCAAGAGGCTCGCTACGCGACAGCTTGTGCCGCCGCGCAGCCTAAAAAGCAGGCCCAGCTCCACACCCTCTCTAACTCCTGCACGGCGAACGACACCTTCAGTGATGGCGAGGCCACGCACTAGCCTCACCATCTGGCAGTAGAACTGTCGCGGCTTTGGTTCCAAGCGGGGACTGGTTCACCAGTTCCTAGCTCGGGCTGCAGACGGCCCCGACGCGCTGCAAGAGCCCTCCAATCCCCTTACCCTACCTTCCCATCGTCCCCATTTCTCCCCCTCAAGTTGCATTCCTTCTACCATCTCCCACACCTTAGACGTCCCTGAAATAGATCATCTCCTCATCGAACTGGTGCCGCAGCACACTCGGGATAGCAGTCTCTTCATCCTCAACGTATACAGCCACCCGAAGTGCATGCGGCACGACTTCGACCGACTATTCACGCTTGCCAAGCGCGCCGCACACAAAGGCCCCTCGTAATTGTAGGGGACTTAAAACCCACATACGGCCTGGGGCTACACAACCGACACCCCAAAGGGACGCAGGGTATGGCTCGCAGCTCAACAGGCCGGCTTCTCCCTTATCACAGACCCCACCACCCCTACTCGCATCGGGAACAGCGTCTGCGCAGACACTACTCCCGACCTCACCTTCACCCACCGCCTCCCCCACGCTGCCTGGTGTAACACCCAGGAGAATCTGGGTAATGATCACTACGTTATGGAGATTCTCCTACAATCAGGCCAAACACGCCGACCCCCTCGTGGTGCTACCATCACGAAATGGGACTCATTCCGCACCTGCCGAGCAGCTCGTACTCTAAACACCACATCAGACATACCTACTTGGACCGACCAACTCCAGCGTGACGTCCGCGCCGTGACTCGCCCCCTCCCAGAGGAATGCCGTGCAGACGCAATGGATTCTCATCTCATGCACCTATGGGAGTCCAAGGCGGGTCTTGAGCGGAGGTGGCGGCGTCAGCGCTGGAATCGAACACTCAAACGCCGGCTGGCCCAGCTCAACAAGGACATTGAGACACATGCCGAGACCCTATCTCGCCAAAATTGGGATTCCCTCTGTAACAGGTTGGACGGCAACATGAGCCTGCCTCAGACCTGGAACCTATTCCGCCATCTCATTGATTCAACTCAGTCCAAAACACACCAGCAACACAACCTCATAAAGCTCATACACACATCCGAGGCCTCCCCGCAGGAACTCCTCGAGGAGCTTCGTGATCTATACTTCCCCGCATATCCCTCCGCAGACTACCCTGACTACAAAGGCTCACCCAACGACCTCCTCGACCGACCGATCACTGAGGCGGAGGTCAGGGCAGAACTTCAGCGCCTCAACACGTCCTCAGCTCCTGGCCCCGACGGAGTGCACAACAAGGCCCTCCGCAACCTTGATTCCCCCTCCGTCAAAGCCCTAACCGACTACTTCAATGAATGCTGGCTGCGCGGCGCCCTCCCACCTCAGTGGAAAGACGCCAAGGTAGTCTTTATTCCCAAATCCGGCAAACCCCTTCTCCCCGTTAACCTTCGTCCCATCTCCCTTACTTCGTATGTGGGCAAGCTCATGGAGCATGTTCTCCATACCCGGCTCAGCCGATATCTGGAGAATAACAACCGCATGCCTTCGTGCATGTTTGGTTTGCGCCCAGGCTTATCCACCCAGGACGTCTTTCTACAACTCAAACACCACATCCTTGACTCCCCCGCGGGCGACACCAAGGCTATCCTCGGTGTCGGCCTGACAAAAGCTTTCGACAACGTTACCCACGCAGCCGTCCTAGAAGGCCTTCACGCCCTAGGCGTAGGTCCACGGATGTACAATTACGTCCGCGACTTCCTCTCCAAACGCACAGCCACACTACCCTTGGGCGATCACCAGCTCTCCGTTGTCTCGCTGGGAGCACGGGGAACGCCTCAGGGTGCTGTGCTGTCTCCTATTCTCTTCAACATAGGCCTTCTCCAACTCCCTCACCAACTCGGCCAAGTTCCCGACATACATTTCAGCTTTTATGCTGACGACATCACTGTCTGGGCGAATCGAGGCAGTGATGGCGACATGGAACACAACCTACAATTGGCCCTCAACATCATCGACTCGTACGTTCGCGCGCGCGGCCTCGCCTGCTCCCCTTCCAAATCGGAACTCTTCCTTTACCGCCCCAGGCCGCCGACCCCGCCAACCCTCCCATATCACTTAAACTAGGGAATCATCCCATTCCCCTCGTCTCAAAGATTCGCATCCTGGGCTTTGTCCCTCACTCCCACGGCGCGCACGGCGACACCATCCAAGCTCTCCAGACACAAACTCAGCAAGTCACCCGTCTAATCCGACGCGTGGCGAACCGGCGCGCAGGTCTGCGAGAGCGGAACACTCTACGCCTCACCCAAGCCTACATCACAAGCCGCACGACGTACTCATTTCCCTACCTCCCCCTAAAGCAGAAGGAGCGAGACCGCATCAAGGCGCTCCTCAGGAGCTGCACGAAGGTCGCCCACTGCCTACCCCCCAGCACCTCTACTGCTTGGCTCAACCTCGGTACCCACAACACATTTGAGGAGCTGGCAGAAGCCACTCTAACAGCACAGCTGACTCGCCTGTCGGGTACCGCGGCAGGCCGCACTCTGCTCTTTCAGCTAGGCATCGCCCCGATCACCCATCCTACCGAGGTGGCCCCCCTATCTCCAGACCTACGCTCCCATCTCATCATCCATCCCATCCCTAAGAACATGCACCCGGAGCACGACGGAGAACGCAGGGCAGCCCGCGCCGAAGCCCTGCACAAGCTTTACGGCAACAGTTCCGAGGTAGCCTATGTGGACGTGGCAGCGTACTCGTCGGGCTCTCGCATGGTCCTCGCCGTCGCTAACAATCAGGGCCGATTACTCGCATCAGACTCCATCACCACAGACTGATCAGAAATTGCAGAGGAAGCAGCCATTGCGCTCGCTCTCATCTCCACCTCTGCCACCAAAATTCTCTCCGACTCAAAATCCGCCCTGTCCAATTCCGCTAAAGGCTTGATATCCCGCACCGCGGCTCGGCTTCTACGCTTCTGGCACCCCACCCGCCCTGTAACCCTTATCTGGACCCCCGCACACGCAGGCCTCCCGGGTAACGAGGAGGTCCACTCCCTCGCCCGAGGTCTCACTTTCCGGGCTGGAGTTGGACCCCCTCCGTCATCCCAGGAGCGTCTCCTTACCTTCAGAGATATCCTTACCCACTACCGTGATACCCGGCGCGTTTACGCACCACCGGCTCCCTCTCTAACCCTAACCCAGGCCTCCCACTGGCGCCGACTCCAGACCCGTACTGCTCCTTACCCTATTCTTCTTCATGACCGCTACCCCGATCAGTTCCTTTCCTCCTGTAAGCTCTGCGGGAAACCGGGAGATTTTATTCATATCCTTCTCACATGCCCCACCTTCCCACACCCTCCATCCCCAACCACGGCGGAGTCATACTGGGAGACTTTCCTGGCCAGCTCCGCTGCTGCTGACCAGCGCCGGATAATTAAGACGCCTTGAAGCGGATAGCCCTACAAGGACTGTCCTTTGCCCTTTAAGGTCAACCCCCTAAGGGTTGCCTCGTGCCACGTAAGGGGAGGCAGGGTTTGCCCCCTCTGCATTGCTTGGCAACAAATGTTTCAACCACCACCACCACTGCTTCACGTTCACGATGAACGCGGACGCCACGGCCGACGACATTGTCGACGGCATTGAAAGCATCGTCGGCCCGAAAGGGCTCGAAAGCCTCCAACATCAAGGAGGGTTCAAGTTTTGTATCGCCGTGACCTCGGCTGCAGCGGCACAAAAGCTCCTAGTGGAGGGATCGTTCCCAGTGAACGGGACCTCTGTCCCAGTCTCTTGCGTGGGCCCCTCCGTGGTCCACGTAACGGCATTCCGGGTGCCGCTGTTCGTCGGGGACGCGGCGCCGGCCTCGGCACTGAGCCCCTACGGCAAGGTGCTCGAGATCTCTCATCCCACGTTGAAGGGGCGATGCCACGTGAGCAACGGCCAGCGACTCGTCAGGATGGAGATGAAGCAGGCGGTACCTAACTTCATGTCCGTGCAGGGTCACCGCGTCATGTTCGACTACAGGGGCGTCCGAAAGGTCTGCTCACGCTGTGGCCAAGACGGACATGTCGGTGAGGCCTGCCGCACGTCGCGGTGCGCCCGCTGCGACGAGTTCGGGCACGAAACGGCTGGATGCGAAGAGGCGTGCCGACGCTGCTCCGGAGCCCACGCCACGGCCGACTGCCTGCAGCCGCGCTCCTACGCGGCGGCGGCCGCTTCCGGCGGCCCTCAGAAGAAGCCGGCATCGCCAGATGCGCAACCGCCGCAGGACACGGTCCCTGCCCCAGCGACGGCGCCCCCTGCGGAGACCGCGCCACGCCAGGACGACGACACGCCCGCCACTCACGTGTCGGAAAACCCGGCCGGCCCAGAGCCTTCAGCCTCATCGCAGGAGCAGCCGCAGAACACCGCGGACACGGCGTCGACGGACTCGCTCACGTTCCCGTACATCGGCGACCTCCCGCCGATCTCCCTGACGAGCTCGTCAGACTCGTCCTCCTCTGGCGAGGACGACTCTTCCGCCACAGCGGATGGATGGATGGATAGGAGCGCCCCCTTTGAAACGGGGTGGTGGCAATTGCCACCATGCTCAGCTTTTCTTTCTTTATTATTTTTTTGTTTCCTGTGTTGGCAATTCTCATTAAGATTCGCCATCACCTTTACCTACGGTTCCCTACAATTCTAACCTTATGCCACATCTCTGCTTTTCAGCCACCAATCCTCCAATCGCTTTTTGCTGACTTCCACTGCAGATTTATTTACATGACCATTGTTATCTTTAAACCCTAGGGCCTCAGAAAGAGTGACTGTGCCTGCATCGACATCCGGGTGGATACCATCACATTTGATTATGAGTTGTTCAATTGTTTCCACAGATCTACCACACACTGCACATGTGTCATCTTCTTCGTCAAATTTCTTTTTGTAGCCGCGCGTTCTAAGACACCCTGATCTAGCTTCAAAAAGTAGGGCACTGCCTCTTGAGTTATCATAGAAAAATTCTTTCTTGATCTGCCTTTTCCAGTATCGATATAGTTCTACACTACGTTTCTTGAATTAATCCAATTTTTTTAACTGCCGCGTTTTTAACCTGTCGTTTAATGCTATTTCTTTCTCCGTCCTCATGACGGGCATACTTACTGGTTAGTTTTCTAGTTCTCTCCCGCCACTGTGAGTCAACGGTCTTCCTGTATAAATATTTAAATACCTTAGCTGCCCACCTGTTATCGTCCAATTTCCTCAGGCGTTCTTCATATAGTATTTTACTCTTAGCTTCCCGTGCTTCGAACGATGCCCAGCCCATATCCCCTTGTACTGCCTCGTTTGTGGTTTTGCCGTGGGCACCTAGTGCTAATCTTCCAACAGCTCTCTGATTTACGTCTAATCTCGACTGAACTTCTGCCCTTAAGCACAGAACCGCATTGCCGAAAGTAAGTCCCGGCACCATTATTCCTTTCCAAATACCTCTTAGTACTTCATTATTGTTGTACCCCCATAATGCCCTATGTTTCATTATCCCGCCGTCTCTTCGTCCTTTTGCCCTAATAGCCTGTTCATGCTTTTCCGTGTATATCTGCCCTTCGTTTACCCATATCCCGAGGTATTTGTATTCGGCTACTTTGGGTGTTTCGTGGCCTTGTATTGTAAGCACCTGATCAGTTGTATCGTTAAAAATCATCACACCTGATTTAGTTGCGCTAAAACTGAATCCTAGAGTGTCTCCTTCGTCTCCCCAGCAATTAACCAAGGTTTGTAAATCTTCCTGGCTATCTGCTAACAGTACAATATCGTCCGCATACATTAAACCCGGGAGTCGCTGCTCAACTACATTTCCGCCTAATCTGTACGACAGATTATAACCCAGATTACTTTCTTCTAGCCTTCTTTCCATATTTATCACGTAAAGCATGAACAGCAGCGGTGATAGAGGACAACCTTGCCTTAATCCTTTGTGTACCCCTACAGTTGTACTTTTTTTCCCTTCCCATGTAATTTCAACTTCATTATCTCGGTAGATTTCCTGTTGAAAATCAATTACCTCATCACCAATACCTAAATCTTTCAATATGCTTCACAGGAGTTCCCTGTTCACGTTATCGTATGCACCGCCTATGTCCAGAAAGGCTAAAAACAGAGGTCTATTTTCCGCCTTAGCTATTTCTATGCATTGGGTAAGCACGAACAGGCTATCATTTAACCGCCTACCCCTTCTGAACCCATTCTGAAGTTCTCCGAGTATCCTATTCCCTTCTACCCATGACTGCATTTTTAATTTCACCGCCTGCATTGCCAGCCTGTACATAACAGATGTTATCGTAATCGGACGGAAGGATTTTATGTTCATCTTATCTCCTTTCCCTTTATAAATCAAATTCATTTTACTCTGTCTCCAGCTTTGCTGAATTTGCTGATTTGTTATGACTGCCTCCAATGCTTTTATCAGCGCTTCCTTGCTTCTTGGGCCAAGTTCATTAATCAGCTTAATTGGAATTTCGTCTATCCCTGCGCATGTGATTTTAGTAATATTCGCGTCCGCCTTTTCCCAGTTAAGACTAGTCAGTTCTAAGCTGTTCTCTTTTGTGCTGTCCTGTGTTGCCGCCTCACTTGGGGAGATTACCCCATTGGCGTTGCTAAAAGACGCAGCTATAAATGACGTAATGTAGTCCACAGCATCGTCTCCCTCTAAACATTTTCCCTCAGCATCTATAATCTGTTCCTGCTTTCTTTGATTTGTTTTTCCCAACCATCTTATATGGTTCCAGAATTTTCTTGGCCCCCCTTTATTTGCCTCGCGAACTTCAGCCAGCCATTTATCAGAGGACTGCTTTATTTTAGCCAGGACTAGGACCTGAACTTGCTGTTTCTTTTGTCGATAAGATTCCCATTTTTTGCCTATTTCCTCTTCAGATAACTGCGCCCTCTTTGCTTCTCTGTGTTCCCTTGAAGCCACCCGTCGTTGTTCGATGGCCTCCTTAATTTCCATATTCCACCAGCTCCGTGGCTTCCTCTTTCCTCTCCAGCGGTTAACTCCTTTCCCTTGTTTCATTTTTGTAGCGATGAGCTGTTCTAACGGATTATAATCCCAATTTTCCAAGTGGCGTTTCTCAATTACTTCTTCTATATCGGCTGATATTAGCGCTATTTGTTCATCATTTAATTTTGCGTTGTCTTTTGGACTTCGCTGCATTTCTCTTTTGACTAGGGCTCCCAACTGTAGACTAATACGTTTATGATAACTTCCTAGGCTGTCCTTCCCCTCTTCGTCTATTTCCATTATTGCGAGCTTGCTATAGATGCCCTGCGACAGTAGCCAGTGGTTGTTTGCCTGTAGGAGTCTACGCCAGCACCACACCGCGGCAACCGCCTCACGTGGAGAGCGCCGCTTTTGCCACTTCTGCGAGTTCGAGACGACCGACCGGAGCGTGGCGACTAGCGGTTGCCCGTCGGGGCTCGGACAGCCGTTGCTACTGGTGCGACAAACCGGGGCGCTTCGGCCGTGACTGTGGCCGCCTCCCGCCCGTGAGCAAACACGGCCAGGAAAAGGCCAAAGTCGCCAGCGATCGACAGCACAGAGAACCCCGGTTTGCTAGCGCCTTTGGCATGTCGCGTAGGAAGTTCTTTTGGCTTGCCAGCGCCGTTCATCGTGCTAGCGATAGCTCGAAAGAAGCCCACGTCAGTTGTTTACCCAGGTCCTGTCTTTCACGCTGCTGGCACCGTGGGCGCCAACAGATTTTCCAACTTCACTGGAACCAGCCCCGCCAACTTCTGTCCTGGCTCCAAGTCCTTTGGAAAGGCACGCCCTGCCTACAGCCGTACCTCTCCCTATCATCAATGCAATTTCCCCGGCGTTGGCTTCTGCAAAAGAAATCGTCTAGCAACTAGGAGTGATAAGCGATCCCAGCGATATGACCCAGCTACATATGGGGCGTTACTGCATGCGGCGCCCGGGGCACGACATCGCCTCTTCGATGTGCTCACGTCAGTTGTTTATCCAGGTCAGTTGCATGCGAAATGCATACTGTTTTCGTACCTCAAACAGATGTATTATTGCGGTGTCGAGCCCAAACGCTTTGTTTTACCGAATCTGAAAATGTCTCGATATGCTTTCTGGCGATTACAGTGCTTGGCCGCATTTTTGTGTTGCTAGTGTCGGGAGATGTGGAGACAAACAATGGCCCTGAGGATGCGGCTGCGGTCACTATTGACGATGTGTTGATGACCCTTAAAAAGCTAGAAGAAGGCCAAGTTAAAAGTGCAGCACTGTGCCATGGTTAGCACGCTCCGCAGACTACTAAATAGAGTACATACTCTTGAAGAAAACATGGCTAAAGTGAACCGTGGTGAGTTACACCTTATTGAATTGTCCCGTGATGTTCTCTCCCTAAAAGCTGTCATTGATGAGACTAACAATCAATCCACAAAAAATAACCTATTAATTTTTCGTCTAGAGGATAGTGCAAGTGAGACCTGGCAGCAATCGGAGGAAAAGTCTATCTAGTAAAGCAGCGCAACGGCACAAGGCCAAGGGAAGAAGAGGACAAACGCAGCGCTGAACTGACAACAAATGTTTATTCCGGGTGCTAACAGCATATATATACTCTTTTGCACCTTAGAAAAAACAAAGAAACAGAGAGCAGCAGAAAGTATCAATCCCAGTCACTATGCGCATGCAGCTGTAACGCGTGTACATCGATCATTTGAAATCAGGAAGTTGTGCTCTTTCAGCGAGATGGCAACGAAAGGAGTGCTGATACAATTCGCACCCAGCTTCATAATCTCAGATGCCTCAATAATCTCTCGTGTAAGCTTATCCTTGTGTTTGGTAACAACTTGGCTGTTTTTGAATTCTGGGTAACATGAACAGTCACGACAGTGAATACCTATGTGGCGGGCCGCGTTCTTGACATTGTTTGCGTGCTCTTTAAGTCTTTCATTTAGACACCGGCCAGTTTGGCCGATGTATGACCCACCACACTTCAACGGGACTGAGTACACCACGTTGTCTTGGCATGGCACATACTTCATCCTGTGGTTTTTCTTACAATTATGACCAGATTCCGATCTTTTATCCGGGCGGTTAACTCTCGCACACAAGCCACTCAGTCTGACAGGAGCCGAAAAAACAACATCTACTCCAGCCTTTTTGCCTATTCTCTTCAAATGGTGGGACACAACATGAACATAAGGTATTACTGCCAGATTTTTTTGTTTGGAATGGGGGACAGCTTTGCCCTCCTTCAGCTTTTTCAATATCCCTTCTGCTACTGATGCCAGAATATGAAGGGGGTATTTTGCGTCTGTTAGCCTGTCAACCTGATTGGAGAAACTAAATTCAAACTTGTCTGGGCAGGATTTTTGCATGGCATTCTGAAAGCATGACGCCACAATGCCTCTTTTCACAAGCTTCAAAAGGCCCTAGCTTTTTTTCAGTCTGAATTAGGACAACCGGTGTCAGTGGCTGGCATTGAGCATGCACAGTGTTTGGGAAAGTACGATGCAAATAAAAGGCGGCCGATCATTCTTAAATTTTGCGCTTTCAAAGGTAAGGACCGTGTTTTGTCGTTTGGTGGGAAGCTTAAATTCGTCATTTGCTATCCGCGAAGATTTGAGTCCTTCTGCCCGCCATGCGCATTCTAAGCTTGTTGCCTATGCGCGCTCACTAGATGTGCCCTTTAATGTGCGTTTCAACAAGTTATACGCCAACATTCGATGCTTCACCTAAGACGCCGCATCTGAAACGGTTGTCGAAACTGCAAGATAGCTAGCTGCTGAGGATCGGCCTCGCCACGCGTCTTCATATGCTCCCCATCTTCGTCGGTCGAATCCGGGGCCCGATGAGCTAGTTTTTCTTGTTGTGAACTGTCGTAGCTTAAAAAATAAAATTGACGATTTTGCCACTTTGATCTCTTCAGTAAAACCTGACGTCGTACTCGGTACCGAATCCTGGTTGCATGATTCTATTGGTGACGCTGAGGTCTTCTCTTCTGGCTATGAGGTGCACCGGAGTGGCAGGGACACTCACGGGGGCGGTGTTTTTGTACTTGCTAGGACATGCTTCCGTTCGAAGCCGATAGCACTGTCTCCAGCTTGCAGTGAATCGGTGTGGTGCAATATTTCGAAGCGCAGTGGTGGTATCCTAATAGTACGGTCATTTTATCGCTCACCTGGTCAAAATTGTGTCGAGTGCTACAACGACCTGTCGCGGTTCCTTTCCACACTGAATAATGATGTTATCTTCGGTGGTGATTTTAACATGCCCAACGTAGAACTGAAGGATAAAACGTCGATACTCGCCGACAAGTCTGCACTGGCGTTAGCCTTTGCAGAGCTCATCGCAGTTAATTTTATTGATACTGTTGACCCTCGCTTGAGGGTCGTTACAGGGAGGGAATGCAATGCAATGTACAACAGATAAAATTCACGTCTCATAACATCAAGTTGGGTGCCCTCGACACAAAATATCGATAGAACGTTCGAACTTGTGCACGTCTGATTGCTCGACAACTACAACAGGCAAAGCATTCCAAATTTCGATCACATCAGGGAAAAAAGAGTAACGAAAAACATCAACACGTGAAGGCTTGATTGATCGAGTGTGGTTTGTTCTCGCGCTCCGTCTTCCCGGGTACTGAACATATCTATCTGTTTTTATCTTAAAGTGTCCTTGAACTATTAAGGCGGAAGCCTTTAATGACTCATCGTTGTAAGCAGGAGCTGTCGACAGAAATGTCACGCATTTCAATTGGTCCAAACGGTCGTGACGTCACAGTGCGCGAATTTCAAACGGGCCAATTGTACTTTGGCTACTAACCATGCAACCAATTAAAGGGATCGCATAGTGATGCTCCAGGAAAGTTTGACTGAGTTTAGTTAATTGCTAACTTAACCAATTAGTCTAACTTTTCGAGTCAGGCCAGATAAATAAATAAAACCGAGTAAGAAATTGGCCGAGCTTGGGAATCGAGCCCCGGTATCCGGAGTGCGAGTTGAGCACGCTACCACTCCGCCATGCCAGCTCGATGGTATGGAATGAACAAAGGTGCGTCTAGTGAATACGGTGTCTTCGTTCACTCCCATCTTCCTCCCTTCCCGTTACGGCGAGGTTTAGGTTTCCACCGAGATATGAGAGACAGATACATTTCCTTTCCTCAAAAACCAATTTAACTTGATTAATTTAAAAAGTACCTTACACCTGTGAAAAAAAGGTACTTTTTAAAAGTAGATGTCAAATAACGAGAGAGATTGTGGAGGCTCTTGAGATAGCACGAGCGGGCGATGATTGCGTAAGCGCTCCGTCAATTTTGTTGTCGGATAAAGAGATGTCCTATCTTACATCGGGCATGCCGGTTATCTGAAAGAACGTGCCAGCTATCACTCGTTGGTAATGTTCTTGTAAGCATGCGCAAGTGATTACTATGAGTATAAAGTTGTTTTTCGCATGAAATAAAATCAGTTGTGGGCGCGGAGAGGACGCACGGCAGCGGACGTTCACCATGCGTCTTTTCTTTGTGGCGCAGGCTTTGCTGCTTTCGGGCAATGCATCAGCGTGGCTTCACATCACGCCTACCACACCCTTGTCAGGCTTCAGCGGGACGCAAGCTGGGAACCATTCTCTTATCAGCGACGACACAGTTACAATTCATAATCAAAGCTGGAATACGTCATCAGGATGGCAGACGTCATCAGGATCGACGCCTATAAAGACTGCATCGACAGCAAACATCGTCAGTGGGCGCGGAGAGGACGCACGGCAGCGGACGTTCACCATGCGTCTTTTCTTTGTGGCGCAGGTTAGTTATTGCTCTTCCTTACGTAGTGACGATAGATTTCTTGTAGTCCTCCCGTGCCCACGCATGTGTTTGAATATTGCCTACAACTGTTTCTGTTCCTGCATGCTGGTGTTGTGCGGGGATATCGAGGTAAACCCTGGTCCCCCACTGGAGGAAACTTATCTCAGAATTATTGATGGGCAACAGGCCATTAGGGCTGACATTGCAGACATCAAAGCACGCCTTGAACGCACTGAAGAAATCGTGTCTGGTTTTGGTAGGCGTCTGATTAACCTTGAAGTAAGCATCAATGAGTTGCAATCAAATGGGGCGGGGACGGAGCAACTAAACGCTTTCACAGCTAATGTTAGAGATATCCTGAGGAACCAGCACGAAATATTTCCCAGTTTTGAAGACCGTGATCGTAAATCTAACCTTGTTGTTTTTGGGATTTCAGAGCTCGAAAACGAATCTGAACTTGAATTGCGTAATGCAATAATCAACGATGTTTTCAAGCATAGATTGGGAGTGACCTGTTCTTCTATTGCAAAAATTCAAAGACTAGGAAAGGGTTCGTTGGCAAGGCCGGTTATTTTAAGTTTTCACAACTATGCAGACAAACAAGAAGTTTTGCGAAATGCTTGGAAGCTGAAAGGAACTGGAATAAGTTTGCAGAATGATTACACCGCTGACACACAGCGCAAACGCAAGCAGCTGTGGGAAAGCGCTAGAGCAGATAAGGCAGCCGGGAAAAAGGTGTCACTGAAACACGATAAGCTCCGAATTGATGGCAAAGTTTACACGTGGGATGAAAAGACAGGCTCTCGCCGTTTGGTTCCTGATTTGTGCAGTGCGCTTTCCCAAAGCTAGCAACGAAAGTCACACCAGCTCCGTCTGATTTCTCTGAATGCTAGAAGTATAGTTAATAAGGTGAATGAACTTGAGCACGTGTTATTGCAGTATGATCCGCACATCTGCGTGCTAACTGAAACCTGGTTGCACGATATGATTAGAGATGATGAGATTATACCACCAGGATATAAAATGCAAAGAAGAGATAGGGCTTCCCGTGGTGGGGGAGTAGCGATCATTCTAAAAAACAGTATCGATGTCTTTGAAATCGACCAGTTGGAAGACCATGAAAGTTTGTGTTTGAAGGTTTCTATTTGGGGGAACACGTTTGTTCTTTGTGCAGTTTATCGTGCGCCGGACTCGGATGATTTGTTTTTGTGCAAGCTATACGATTATTTGCTGAAATTTCGTGGTAAGAATATAATTATTACCGGTGACTTTAATTTGCCGTCTGTTAACTGGAATGACTTGAACTATGGCCTCTCTTCGTCTAATGATTTCATTTTAGATATGATGTTCTCGCTCAATCTTGAACAGATTGTGAATGACTGTACACGGGGATCAGCGATCTTGGACCTGTTGTTTGTGAGCGAGTCGTTCAGTAATGGCACTGTTCACGTAGAGCGCGGCATCTCCGACCACAAATTAATATGCTTTTGCGGGAAAATCACTGGTGATAAGACCGAAAAAACCGTTAAAGTGATCAGCTTCAGAGATTTTAGCAGAGCTGATGATGTCGCGATTCTTGATTATTTGGAATGTCACCTTAGCTCTGTTACCAGTGATGTTGAGGGTTGTTGGACACAATTCTGCAATGCAGTTATGTTTTGTATTGACAAATTTGTTCCGCTCAAGAAAGTCGTTAAACGCAGTGAAAATCCTTGGATTAATCGAGAGATAATTCATGTTAAACGGAAACTTAAAAGACTTAGGAAACAGCACAGGACAGGAACTCCACTGTTTGAGTCATTAAAAAGCAAGATGACAGACAAAGTAAGAGAAGCCAGAAATAGCTTTTTCAAAAACAGGCTTGAAGAGTTCATGAGGTCGGACCCATCAAAGTTCTGGCGCCATTTGAATCCTTCCAGGCACGAAATCACGAAGATAAAAATTGACGAGGTGACTATAACAGACGCTAATGAGATTGCAACACATTTTAACAATTACTTCCAGAGTGTCTTCACGAAGCTAGATGATTTTAAACCTCAGTGTGTTTGTAGTAATGATTATTCTTCTGTTTGTAGTAACGAACTGATAATTAGTCGCGAAGGAGTTTTAGCAATGTTACTTAAACTTAACACAAAAAAATCTTCCGGACCCGATGGTGTTCCGAATTCATTTCTTAAACGCTACGCGGAACAAATATCTCAATACTTAACTGATATGTTTAACTTGTCTTTGACAACAGGTGTTATACCGTCTGATTGGCGTAAGGCTCGAGTTGTCCCTATTCTTAAGAAAGGTGACTGCCAACTAGTTACCAATTATCGCCCTGTTTCATTGACGAACAATTGCTGTAAGTTGTTAGAGCATGCTATTTTTTGTTATATTGTAAAATTTTTAGAGGACCGTAATATTTTGACAGCTTACCAACATGGTTTTAGGAGAGGTATGTCTACTGTTACCCAACTTTTATCTGTAGTGCATGAATTTTCAAGAGTCCTGGATGCTTCCGGACAAACAGACGTCTTATTTTTTGACTTTAGTAAAGCATTTGACAAGGTGCCTCACGGAAAATTATTGTTTAAACTTCAATCGATTGGACTTCCCTCTTTTATAATTCAGTGGGTGCATGCCTATCTTACAGATAGGCAGCAATTTGTAGCAATCCAGGACTCTTGTTCTGACATGCTGCATGTGACTTCAGGGGTTCCTCAAGGCAGTGTCTTGGGACCCCTGTTATTTTTAATCTATGTGAATGACCTAGTGGATATTGTTGAAAAGGATGTAGAGGTGAGGCTGTTTGCCGATGATTGTATAATTTTTAAAGAGGTAGTAAGTGATTCTGACCACTTGTCACTTCAAAAAACTGTGCTAGCAATTGCAGACTGGTGTGAGCGCTGGGGCATGGATATTAACCCAAACAAAACCGTATTATTAAGAATCACAAGAAAAAAAGCACCCAGAATTCACAGTTATATACTTCACAATCATCCCATTTTAGAAGTAGAAAGCTATAAGTACCTAGGAGTAACCCTCACGAACAAACTTACTTGGTCCACTCATATAGCTGACATCTGCTCATCAGCAGTAAAGAAGTTATGGTTTATTAAAAGAAAACTCAGAAACTCTCCCGTGAGTACCAGAATCACTGCATACAAGGCTTGTGTTAGGTCCCGACTTGAATATGCGGCAGCAGTGTGGGACCCGCATAACAAGAAAGACATTGCTCAACTGGAGCGTGTTCAGCGAAAAGCAGTTCGTTTTATTTATGGGAAATATAGAAGGATAGACTCTCCAACTGCATTAATTCGAAAGAGTAATTTACAGTTCTTGGCAATAAGAAGAAAAGTTACCCGTCTAGTACTGCTTCATAATTACATGTCTGGAAATTTGAAGGCAGATCTTCCTGATTGCGTGAAGCTGGCGAGCACTAGGAGAACACGTCATGTACATGAGCAGTCATTAGCACCAATTTTTGCACGAACTAGTGGGTTTAAGAACAGTTTTTTTCCGAACACTGTCGCGGAGTGGAATGGCCTTCCTTCGGGTCTATGTAAGTCTAGAAATTTTGAGAAGGAGCTCAAGAACTTATTGTATGGCTCCTAGTATCTTGTTTGATGACTCTGGATTTGTGTCCTGTTTACTGACTCGCGGTGTTGTAGCTGATGCTCTTTTAGAAATTTTTTTTAGTTGTATGCCCCTCCTGCTTGGGCCAACTCTGGCTTGCAGTATACTGAAATAAATAAGTTGAAAGTAAGCGCTTTGTATGTCTTTCCTTTTCTGTCGTCCTGTCCTTCTGAGCGCTTTCACTGTCAAGATGGAAAACCAACTCGCCCACTCAATTCCATTAACCAATTTAACAACGAGCAAGGCGTATTTGTCCGAGTTTCAGATTGGTCCAAATTGTCGTGACGTCACCGCGCGCGAATTTTGACGGGTGTCCATCGAAATATGTGAGACAGTTACTGCGCGACTTCCTTTCCTCAAATACAAGTTTCGACTAGTGTCTACTGAGTTATGTGAGACAGTTAATGTGTGATTTCCTTTCCTCAAATACAATTTTCATTTTCTTCATTACGGCCCCTCTTTCTTCTTTCACTCACGCTTCCTCCCTTCCTGTACGGTGCGGCTCAGGTGTCCACCGAGAGGACAGAGAATTACAGCCCCATTTCTTTTCCTCAAAACCGTGGCGTTTAAAGGGCAACGCATCGCGCCGAACGGGTGGTGGCGTTCCTTGGACTCCGTGGCAGCGCTACAACACGCTGTCGCGTTCCACTCCTAAAGGCGAAGCTTAAGCGACATTAATTGGCAGTTAATTAATGCACCAACAAAATGTGCAGTGAACAATCGCGTAGCAGAATGCAGCTCTCAGGCTTTCGCCTTTCACCACTTTAGCCGCTAAAGTTCCTCGTAATTTTTTTAAAGAAAAGCTTTAGTCGATTTTTTCCTTCGATTTTCAAGTGACTCGAGCCCACATGAGTTCAGCATTTCCGTCACTGAGTCCCTTCTTCTGTATCTTGACGAAATAAAACGAGCAGCCATTCTTTGAATTCGTTCCAGTTTATCTTTTAGAACTTTTTGGCGCGGGCTCCAGACAACACAAGCGTACTACAAGGATGGGCGGATGAATGTTTTGTAAGCTATCAGTTTTACATCTTTTGTTGCATGTTCCAATTTCTTCCTCAGAAAGTAAAGTATTTGGGAAGCTGTCGAGCACACATTATTAATATGTTTATGCCAGTGCAGATTATTTATTTATTTATTTACTTATAAATACTGCGGTCTTGAACTACAAGACCATCGCAGGTGGGTACATGATTTGTGTAATACCCAAGGACAATAAAAAGGAAATACAGCAGACAAGGCGTCACAGCAACGAAATTAGTACATCACACTGTACTGTATCAAATTCACAACCTCAGAATATATATACTGCAGTCATAGAGCCAAGCATATAATTAAGTAAATCTAAACAAATTACTCATCAACCGAACATTCAAAATTTCTTCACTTGTTGCAGCAGCTCCTCAAAATGGGACAAATTATTCTCTTCGACTATATTGTCACGTTGTAGTGACGGCAGTCCAGCGGTCAGGAAGACACCAGAAATACTTGCAAACGAAGCTCTTTATTTGGGCTGACTTGCGCCCGCAAAAGAACTGACTCACTCGGTGGCGGCGTAAGCAACAAGCGTGCTCGTCAATCGTCGAACTACGAATGTCCGCTGCTCGCGGCATCGCGCAATTTAAAGCCGGCAAGGAAACTTCCAGATAGCAGGACAAGATCATCTACAGTAATCTGGAAAAACCTAGATGCAGCCTTTCATGGCTGCGATCAATCGAGATTAGTGTGGTCGCTTCTCGCGTCACGAACAAAAATGATAACAGCCCTTTCCCGCAGCCTTGAGCGTGAACGAACAAACACTACAATGATACGTGGCATTACCCCCCTTCCAAAGAAGCATCGTCTCGATGCTTTAAAATGAAATTAAACACGGAGAATGCTTCGAGAACTTAGAGTCCTTTAGCGTTCCTAATACGCTGTAAGGGCAGCGGTAAAAGCTTCAAGTCTGGCCGTGTCGTCGTCGTCGTCGTCGGTGTTGTCGTCGTATTTGTCGTCGTATTTGTCGTCATATTTGTCGTCGTATTTGTCGTCGTAGTAGTCGTCGTAGTAGTCGTAGTAGTAGTCGTAGTAGTAGTCGTAGTAGTAGTCGTAGTAGTAGTCGTAGTAGTAGTCGTCATAGTAGTCGTCGTAGGGATCGTCGTAGGGATCGTCGTCGTCGTAGGGATCGTCGTCGTCGTAGGGATCGTCGTCGTCGTAGGGGTCGTCGTCGTCGTAGGGGTCGTCGTCGTCGTAGGGGTCGTCGTCGCGTAGGGGTCGTCGTCGTCGTAGGGGACGTCGTTGTCATAGGGTTCATCGTTGTCGTAGGGTTCATCGTTGTCGTAGGGTTCGTCGTCGTCGTAGGGGGCATGGTCTTCTGTTTTCGTCGATGGAGGAACTTAGTTCTTGCGCTCAGAAGCAACCTCACCTCCAGAGGCTACGTTATTCAGTTTAACCTTCGGGGGCTGGGGAAGCGTCCACACACTGCGTAGCCTCGGCTAGGAGATACTTAGCGCGGTGACGATGGCGACGGAGAACGCGATAGGCGGCTCGGCGATGAGCATTCTTCCCGACGCAAAAACTCTTCGATTTCGGCTGGTCGCTGGCCGGGTCGGGGTCTTGGGGCGTCGTAAGAGAACCCTCAGATGCCCATTCTTCTGTATGGCCAGTACCGGAGAATGTGACCGGCTTGTTCGCAGTGGAAGCATAGTGGGCGGTGCTGGTCGGGTGTTCTCCACTCGTCGCATTTCCTCGGCCGTGTGCGACGCTCGTAGGACGGGCGAGTCGGGGCGAGAGGGCAGCGGTGCAGCGCAGCTGGCTGAGGGCGATAGGGGCTTGGGTCCCGTCGTCGAGGTACAGGACGGCGCACCGCTGCGGCGTAAGTCATGGCTGGAGACTCCAGAGGCTGCGTGGTAGACTGGAGTCAGGTCTCCCGGTGAATAACTCAAAGGGCTGGCGTCACGACTTGCAGGGGTTGTCCGGTACCTGAAAGGCTACCCAGCACCTCCACCAGATGTCACGTTGTAGTGACGGCAGTCCAGCGGTCAGGAAGACACCAGAAATACTTGCAAACGAAGCTCTTTATTTGGGCTGACTTGCGCCCGCAAAAGAACTGACTCACTCGGTGGCGGCGTAAGCAACAAGCGTGCTCGTCAATCGTCGAACTACGAATGTCCGCTGCTCGCGGCATCGCGCAATTTAAAGCCGGCAAGGAAACTTCCAGATAGCAGGACAAGATCATCTACAGTAATCTGGAAAAACCTAGATGCAGCCTTTCATGGCTGCGATCAATCGAGATTAGACTGGTCGCTTCTCGCGTCACGAACAAAAATGATAACAGCCCTTTCCCGCAGCCTTGAGCGTGAACGAACAAACACTACAATGATACGTGGCAATATGACCAGCAAGGTTGTTCCATTCGGTAATGGTTCTCGGAAAATAGGAATATTTGTAGCAGTTCGTTCTTGTGGATAAAGGTTTTACGGAAAGAGAATGTCTCAGGCGTGTTGCAACTAGAGTAACTAACAATTTTCGAGATGTCAATGTTGTATTGTCCATGAATTAACTGGAAAAAGAATTTCAAACGACAGATACGGTTTCTATCAGTAACGGATGGTAAGCCACTCTTTTTAATAAGATTAGTGATAGAGGTGCGGCCATAGGAATTATAAATAAATCTTACTGCTTTCTTTTGAATCCTTTCTAATTTGTTAATGTTAATCTTGGTATATGGGTCCCAGATCATTACGGCATATTCTAAGATTGGCCGCACAATAGTGTTATACGCAAGGAAACGTGTTTCAGGAGTAGCGAACCGTAGTGCACGCCTCAAGAAGAATATTTTGCGCAGAGCATTTGCCGAGATGGTATCAATATGTTTGTTCCAGGAAAGATTATTGGAAATCCATAGGCCGAGATATTTGTAGCATGTTACCTCTGAGAGTGCACTATCGGAAGTACCATACTGGTAGAGAAGAGGATTCCTTTTAAGCGTTATTCTCATATATACTGTTTTATCAAAATTTATCACCATTTGCCACCTATCACACCAGCGCATTACTTTCTGAAAGTCATTATTTAGCCTTATTTGATCTTCACTTGAGTTAATTCGTTCATAGAGGACACAATCATCAGCATATAACTTAACATTAACAGAGAGATCTTGGACGATATCGTTAATATAAATAATAAACAAAAGCGGTCCAAGCACAGATCCTTGGGGAACTCCCGATTCAACTGGAATGCGCAATTGTGACGCCTAAATACTTGAAGGTATCAACATTTTTTAGATTATTTTTTCCAACATTATTCCAACATTAAGAAAATAACTGCACAGTCTTCTTATTAGTTATATGCGTAAAAGTTGATTTTGTGTAATTAATTTCCGAGCCCCATTTTTCGCACCTAAGATGCAAGGAATGAAGGACACGGTTTATTCTAATTTGATCGGCAGCTTGTGCTATTCGAGAATAAATTAAACAGTCGTCTGCAAAAAGCTTCAATTCCACGGGAGACTCGGTAACCTCGTTAATATCATTAATATAAATTAGGAACAGTAATGGAGCTAAAAGCGACCCTTGACGAACGCCAGAAAATACTTCTAATGTAGAAGAAAAACAATCATCCACATGCACAACCTGCCTGCGATTGTTCAAATAGGCTTTAATCCACTTAAGAATGGTTTCGCTAATTATTGCTTTGTGTAACTTGAAAAGCAATTTACTGTTGGAACCTTGTCAAATGCTTTAGCAAAATCTACGCAAATGACATCTATTTGTTCTTGGGCATCTATGGCTGAACTAAAATCATGTATCGTTTCTATGAGCTGTGTTATGGTAGATAGCCCTCTTCGGAACCCGTGCTGATGCTGATAAATGAACGTGTTATCCTCGAGGAAAGTTAGTATATGTTTACTTATGATATGTTCCAATAGTTTACAGCTGATACTTTTCATGGAAATTGGGCGATAATTATTTGCGAGTAGTCGGTCGCCGTTTTTAAAAACAGGTGTTACGATTGCGCACCGCCAATCTTGTGACAACGAGTTAGTGTGTAGGGACTTTGTAAAGATTATCGTCAAGAAAAATGATATCCACTCAGCGTATCGCTTTAAAAACTGGGTTGGAATCCCGTCCGCCCGCTAGCCTTTTTAGAATCCGAAAGTAACAATTGATTAAACACGCCGGCCTGAGTCACGACCAGATCTTCCATCGAACATGAAAGGGAGGAAGGCGGGTACGCGTCACAGTCATCATTGCTTGGTTTAGAAAAAAAACAGACTGGAAAAAGTTATTGAAATGATCTGCTATTTTTGTTTTTTCTGTTACTATGTTGCCAATAATTTGAATTCTATTGATTTCCTCTTTATTGCCACTAAGGTAAAGCCAAAACTTCCGTGGTGCCGTTTTAACGAAGCTACTTAATTTTTTATTAAAAAATTGCTCTTTTGATTCCATCAGAGCCGTTTTTAAACTCCTTCGCAATTTCGATACCTCAGCTGAGCTGTCGTTTCTCCTGCGCAGCCTCTTTATCTTGTGCTTGATGTGTAGAATAGGTCGATTAATCCAAGGGTTACGGGGTTTTATTTTCTTTTCTCGAGTTGGAATGAATCTGTCAACGCAATGTTTTATGATATTCTTGAAACGTAGCCATAGGTCTTCAACTGGTTCACAATCGCAGGCAAGTTCGAATTCAATATATGACATTTCTAAAAAATCTTGAATGGATGTGTCGTCTGCCTGCCTATAAGCCTTAAATTGCACAGGTACAAAGGGTTGGCCACGAGTGTTTGTTCTGATCGGAATGTGCACAGAAACCATTTTATGGTCAGATATCCCGTCTTTAACAGACACAGTACAGTCACCCACTCTGCCCGAAAGAAACACCAAGTCCAAAAGTGACCGGGATTCGAGTGTTACCCTCGTGTCTTCTTCCACGATTTGTTTAAGATTGTGCGAAAACATTATTTCCAGCAGTTCTTCGGAACTAGAAATTTCAACTTTCCCAGGTAGCAGTCTGTCCCAGTTAATGCTTGGCAAATTAAAATCTCCGGTCGTTATTAGTCTGGTGGTACTGTTCAAGTGAGTGCATAAGAACATATTAAGGCCATCCAAAAACTATGGTGAAGTGGCAGGCGGCCTATACACTGCGCCAACAAGGTAAGCAAAAGGGTTGAAATGCGGGCCAGTTGGTACATTGTAAACGGAGAAAAAACCAGTCACACAAGACGACGGACAAGAAGAGTGTACACACCACAACGACTGGACTAACAACTGAAGTTTATTGGAAAATACATGGTCCGAGGAAGGCCAGCAGAGCATGCGCAACAGCATCATCACTAATCACTGCGCGAAAAGAGACAAAGACAAGAAATCTAAACTATCGTGGACGACCTAAAAAAGCAAATTCTTTTTCAAGTAGGCGCACCGAAGTTGTGCTTATACAATTAGGCTCTTACAATTAGGTTTGTTAGGCTCTGATTGTATAAGCACAACTTCGGTGCGCCTACTTGAAAAAGAATTTGCTTTTTTAGGTCGTCCACGATAGTTTAGATTTCTTGTCTTTGTCTCTTTTCGCGCAGTGATTAGTGATGATGCTGTTGCGCATGCTCTGCTGGCCTTCCTCGGACCATGTATTTTCCAATAAACTTCAGTTGTTAGTCCAGTCGTTGTGGTGTGTACACTCTTCTTGTCCGTCGTCTTGTGTGACTGGTTTTTTCTCCGTTTACAAGGTAAGCAACACTCGCATAAGTAATTTTGCACCAAACTGTTTCAGGCAAAGTGCACTCGACCATTACTGCATCTATAGATCTTTTGGCAATGATTGCAACACCCCCACCACGAGTATCCCTGTCCCATCTGAACATCTGGTAGTTTGGGGGTACAATACAGTGACTAGGCACACCGTTTTTTAGCCATGTTTCGCTTACGACGAGCACGTGTGGACTTTCTGTCAGTTGTTCCGATATTTAAAAGTGGCAATAGGCTATGTGTAAACAACTACAGACCGGTCTCGCTCACTTCTGTGTGCTGTAAAGTCCTAGAGCATGCAATAGCAAAACATATTCTGTATTTTTTAGAAAAAAACGATTTATTGTGCCCAGTTCAGCACGGTTTCCGATCTGGCCTTTCGACGGTGACACAGCTAATCGAAACTGTACATGACCTTTGTACAGCTACAGATGAATGCCAACAGGTAGATGTTGTATGTATAGACTTTGCGAAGGCATTCGATAAAGTTGCACATCATAAACTACTTTCCAAATTGAGGAGCCTAGGAATTAGTGAAAATGTAGTATTGTGGATTCAGGCATATTTAAAAAACCGTTATCAAAGGGTCAGAATCGGGAAAAGTGAGTCGGGGAAGTGTGAAGTTGTGTCTGGAGTGCCGCAGGGGTCTGTTTTAGGCCCACTTTTGTTTTTATTGTATATTAATGATATTCCGTCTAATATTAACCCACCTGTAAAAATTAAACTATTCGCCGATGATTGTTTAATTTACACGCGTGTAGCCTGCACGGAAGATCAGATCAAACTAAATAAATGCCTACAATCATTAAACTCGTGGTGCCAAAGATGGGGCATGGTAATTAACTACAATAAATCTACATACACTCACGTAACTAAAAAACAGAACGTTATCAGATTTGAATATAATATTGGAGAAAATACCTTGGTCGAGGTGCAGAGTTTCCGGTACTTAGGGGTGACAGTGACGCATAATCTAGACTGGCGTATTCATATTGAGAATATCTATTCAAAAGCGTACCAGAAGCTTTGCTTTCTTAGGAGAAAACTTCCAAAAGCAACTAGAGAAATTAAGTTAGTCGCCTACAAAACGTTTATACGACCAGTTCTGGAATATGCGAATGCTGTGTGGAGCTCTCACCAAAAATGCTTAAAAAAGAAGGTAGAAAGAGTACAGCGGATTTCAGCACGTTTTATATGTTCAAAGTATCGCCGTACTGACTCGGTTACAGAGATGATGCAGCAGTGTGAATTGGAAACGCTGGAAATTAGAAGAATAAAACATAGACTTAAACTTTTTTTCCAGATAATGCAAGGGACATTAAAAATAAATAAAGGACTTTATGTGAAAGCGCCTCTAAAACGTGGTTCCCGGAAAAACCACAGCAGGTTACTACAGCCTATCAACACACGTACGAATGTGTACCGGTATTCTTTCTTCCCTGATGTGATTGAAATGTGGAACAAATTGCCAAGTGATGTTGTGGAGAGTATGAACGTGCAACAATTTGAGCTAGGTGTTGATATATTTTTGAGAAATGGTGTACAAATTTTGAACTCTGACTCATGATTGCTCATTTATGTATTTATTTTTGTTCCCTCCCTGTAACGACCCACATTTGAGGGTTAACAGTATGACCAAATAAATAATAAAATAATAAATACATATCCTAACTCCGTTACTTTGTTAAAAAGGCTACGAGCATTCAATGATAAGATTCGTAGCTATGACGGGGTGAGTTCAGGCGTTGATTCGCCGGAATTATCCGAGGTGTCAGAGCCATCATGCGAGTTGCCTGCTTTTCGAGTGCGTTGCTTGAACTTATCTCGGCAGTTCAGGAGCGAGCGTGCGTTCTTCTTGTTGTCCCATGTGTATAACGTGTCATTTATTTTGAGCTTGTCGTCGATCAAAGAGACCTTCTCGCCCTGCGCCCTTTCAGCAGAGGCACTTTCCCATAACTTCCTTCGCACCGCTACCGTTTCCTTTGCATAGTCATTGCTTACACTAACCGATTGTCCTTTCAGTTTGCTGAAGTTCTTCAGCACTTGTTGCTTTTCTCTGCTGTCATAAAATTTCATAATGATTGGCCTAGGCCGTTCTTTGTTCTTTTTCCCTATACGATGAATTTTTTCGACGGTTTTTACTTCAACTCCCAGCGTATCATGAAAAATTTTATCTATGACAGCTGCCTTTAACTCGGTCTCTGAATCGCCGATTTTTTCAGAAACACCAAAAACCAGCAGATTGTTACGACGACTATAGTTCTCATACTCAATCAGTTTTCTGGCCTGTTGCTGAACTGTTACCTCAAGATATTCAATTCTTTTGTTCAATTCTTGTATCATTGCCAGATAATCAGTCAGTCTATCAGTCTTTTCATTAAGTTGACCAATATCCTTGCTGATATTAGTCAACCGGCAGTCAGACGCGGCTTGATTATCTATAATCGTCTGTAACAGCTCAGCTGTCTTAGGTCCGGGGTTTTCTTCTGTCTCCCGACATCAGCAGCATCAGCACGGACCAACAGTCAATAACAATGCAATGAAGCCTACAAGGGCACGGCAGGACAACTAAAAATCTATTGTCACTACGGTAACAGAAGTCTGTGGATGGGAAACCGGCCTGCACAAACAGCAGCAGCGGGTGAGCCATGCTGTCCGCAGGCCAGATGCCGTGCCCTCTGATCTGGTCGGTGTCGCGTCGTTCCTTAAGTAGATCTGCTGCTGGTGACGTCACACCTCGTGGTCGATATCCCTTGAATGTGCTGTTGCTTGTGACGTGGCCCGCGCAAAGCATCAGGGGTTGTATCACGGTGATGTTGGTCGTTGATACCGGGGTGGGCGTGCATGCAAAATCCAGGGCAGAACCTGCACAAACAGCAGCAGCGGGTGAGCCATGCTGTCCGCAGGCCAGATGCCGTGCCCTCACAAGAGCCCTCACAATGATCTAACTCAGCATGTAAATAAGCCTACTAGACAGCAACACTCGATCTCTTCCATTTTGTATTTAGTTTTCTCAAACACAACCTCGCCAGCAGATAGGGTATGTGGGTTTCTAAGTGGACACAGGCCACCAACCACCGCGGGTTCGAGCTTCGCGCGAGCCAAGGGCCCCGATCAGCCGTCACCACACACACACTGGGACACCGATGCAGTGCACTCAACCTCCGCTGGGAGGAGAGCGATTCGCCGCAAAGAAATAGGCCTCCAAGTTCACCAAGGAGACGTTTATTCACGACGTCCTCCAGCATACACTCAATAGTCACCCCGTCCCGGGGGCGCGCGAGGCGCGAGGCTCCGCTGCGCGCACGAAGCGACTCGAGTAATGCGCGCCGCTAGCACGCCGCTGCAGGAGAATGCCCCCGCGGCAGTGCTGTGATCTCTCTCTCGTGTCGACCGTTGGGCCGGTTGCGAGAGAGAGTGGGCAATAAACGCAAGGTACGCCTGTCGGAGGTCGCTGGACCCCGCTGGACAGGCTCGAGCCGCTGCAGGTCAGAGGACACGTGCGGGCGAGCTCGAGTATATGCACTGGTCCGAACGGCCAAGGCCGGCACGGACAAACAGTAGCGTACGCACCTTACGCTGTCTCGGAGGGATCTCTCTCTGGGCCCCGCTCGGATGGTCGCGCGGTGCGCGGCCGCCCAAAGCGGGTCCCGAATTCCCGCCAAAAGGCGCCAATGGCAAAGGCCGTTGGGGAGCCGGGCGGAGCTGTGGCCAAATGACAGTGATTAGTCACCTAGCCGCCTCTCCACCGCCTGAGGCGGGAGCAAGGGAAAGAGGAGAAACAACGCGGGAAGCCGGCATAGCCGCGCAGAGGCAACGGCGGAAAGCCAGGATTCCCACATCCCCCTCTCCTTAAAGGGCAGCTGCATCACTTTTCAAAAAAATTGAGTTAGGAGCGCGAATCTACAGTTCAAGGACCCCTGAAACCGAATATAACAATAAAATTGGTCACAAATGACCCCAAACAACTTTAATATTGAAAAAATGTGCACCATCGCCGCAGGCCATTCTGAAAGCGCCTTTGTCACCTCTCATTGGTCAAGCGCGTCGTGACGTCAAAGAAGGGAGATCGGTCGGCGGCGGCGGCGGCCCACGCGAAAGCGTTGTACGCACGTGCTTGTCTGTGGATGTATCGGGCTAGACATGCAACGTTCAAGCTGTTCAAGGGAACTTGGCGTTGAGCCCTACTTGTTCGAACCATTGGCGGCGTCGGAACAAGGCGACACTAACAGCAATGACAACACGATGCGTGCGAACAGCGAGGAGACGGCGCCTACATTTTCTCGAATGGGAAATTCACAATGGTACGTACCCGTGCGCTGCATTGTTGCGTGCGCCTGTGACCAGCTTTCTAGCGAAGAGATCTGCGTTGATCGTGCCCTACACTCCCGCCAGACTGTCACGTTAAAAACGCTTGATGGATTGGCATAGAGTGTAAACAAACGGCGCACCCACATAAGCTGTCTCGTTTCGTCGCGTGAATTAGCGATTTGTATGTCAACAAGCGCAGCGAAAGTCATGCTGTCAGGTACCGTAAGCTCGAGTGTGTACAGTATACATTTCTAATGGCATGATTCAGCAAGCTGTTCGCGCGAGAGCGCGGTGCGACTCCCGATACCCTTGCACCGGGGCCCGGCAGCTACAAGCATTATCGGAAAGAAGCGAGACCGAAGTTCGTGGCTGCACGCGCGTAATCCCATTTATAATGTTCGATACAATCGGTAAACGTCAGGGCAAGTATCGGCAATCATGCGCTGCCATGCCGTGTATTTTGCAAATTGTATTTAGCTGCGGAAAACATCGCGATTTTGACGACAGCCATCGTGTTGCTGCAATTGCAGCGCTGCCACTCGATCGGTGGCTTTATTAATGGATGGTAAAACTAGAGTAAAACTACGGCATTTCTTAATAAATTATCCTCCTGCATTGCTCACACTTCTAACTGTGCTTTGTTTACAGGTGCTTATGCATGCACTGTGTCCCAATGGACACCGAAGAAGAATGCGTGTGCTGCCAGGAGGTACGTGAAATAACTAGAAGGCAGAAGTCCCCCCGGTGCATTGCAAGGACAAAAAGATTCAAAGACGCGTGCTTGAATACTACTGTCCTGCGTGTGGCAATTGCCCAGCAGGGCAGTAAAGTAGCTGCAACAGCTGACATAGTCATTTAACAGGTAAGAAAGCCTTTTTTTCCAAGGCTGAATGCTGTAATGCTACTTTTTATGTCCACAGGCAAATGAGGTATGCCGCATACCTCCAATTTGTGTTCCTGACATGGAAAAGGATGGGAAAAGGCAGCAGGCGGATTTTACCAAGCTGTGTCATCAGTAGCATCAGAAGACGGTACCCATCAAAAGATGGACACTACAGAGGCTTCAGGCACTTCTAAAATTGCAGGACAAGAAGACGTCTGCTGCACAGTAAAAATTTATTTCAAAAACTTTTTTTACTACTGCTATGGTTGGATACAGGTAAAAAAACAAAGCTGCAAATGCTCCTTGGCCTTCCAGACAATAGTGCACAACAGTTGAAAGTGACGTCATGGCACCACGCCGACAACATTGGCTGAAGGGCCCCTTTTGAGGGATGTTTGCCACTTTGTTCCGGAGTTGTATCCCACAGAAGCGTTTCAGTACACACATAAATGGCACTTGAAATCCTTTTTTGTGCTGTGTGTTAGTTTTCGTTGCAGCTTGATGCCACCTGCCGAAAGCATACGAGCATGTGCATGTTAGGAAGAAATATGACACTTGTGACCAAAATGTAAAATTTATTCGCAATCCTACCTAGCCAAGGGGATCAAGAATAAAAGCCTGAAATAATCAACTGCCTGCAGACACCTGCACTCAACATATCACAATTGTCCCTGCTGCCAACCTAACTGAAAGTTCATAGTTTGCCATGACTGTGGTACTACCATTTTAGAGCTTCGACGCCCAATGGCTCATGTGGGCTACTCCTTTTGCGAACCCTTGTGCTCAGCACTGTAACAAGCAAGGTTGCTTCACCACGCTATCATTTAAAAAGAAAACATCATCATCATCAGCCTGAATATGTCCACTGCAGGGCAAAGGCCTCTCCCATGTCAGTCCAATAACCCTGTCTTTTGCCAGTTGCGGCCACCCTATCTCCACAAGCTTCTTGACCTCATCTGCCCACATAACTCTCTGCCACCCCCTGCTACGCTTGCCTTGTCTTGGAATCCACTCCGTTATCCTTCAGGACCAGTGGTTATCCTGCCTTTGCATTACGTGCCCAGCCCAAGCTCATTTCTTCCTCTTTATTTCGACTAGGATGTCATCAATCCGCGTTTGTTCCCTCACCACTCCGACCGCTTCCGAAACATCTATCATTTTTCTTTCCGTAGCTCGCTGCGCTATCCTTAACTTAAGCTGAACCCTCTTTGTTAGCCTTCACGTTTCTGCCCCATAGGTGAGTACCAGTAAGATACAGCTGTTGTATACTTTTCTCTTGGGGGATACACGTAAATTTCCATCCATGATCTGAGAGAACCTGCCATATGCACTCCACCCCATTCTTATTCTTCTAGTTATTTCCCTCTCATGATCCGGATCTGCGGTCACTACCTGCCCTAGACAGACATATTTTCTTACTACTTCCAGCACCTCGCTACCATATGCGAACTGCTGTTCCCTTGCTAGACAGTCAGACATTGCTTTGGTTTTCTGCATGTTAATTTTTAGCCCCACCGTTCTGCTCTGCCTGTCTAACTCATTGATCATGCTTTGCAGTTCTTGTCCTGAGTGACTTAGCAAGGAGATGTCATCGGCGAATAGCAGATTACTTAGGTGTTCTCCATTAACTCTTATCCCCAACTGTTCCCATTTCAGGCCCCGGAATACCTCCTGTAAACAGGCGGTGAATATCATTGGCGAGATCATGTCTCCCTGCCAGACACCTTTCCTGATTGGAATTTTTTTGCTGACTTTATGGAGGACTATGGTAGCTGCGCAATTGTTATAAATATCTTCCAATATTTTCACATTACACTCTTCTACACCTTGACTGTGCAATGACTGCTGAGGTTTCCACTGAGTCAAATGCATTCTCGTAATCAATGAAGGCTATATATAGGGGTCGGTTATATTCTGCGCATTTCTCCATCACCTGACTGATAGTGTGAATATGGTCTACTGTCGAGTGCCCTTTATGATAGCCTGCCTGATCATTTGGTTGATTGAAGTCTAAAGTTGTCCTGGCTGTATTAGTGATTACCTTAGTAAAAGAAAAAGTAGAAATAAAACACGGAAGCCAAATTATCGTGTCTACACTTTTTTAAAGTAATGAGCTAAATCTCGTCTTCCTGTTCCTCACAACCTCTTCCTTTTGACACCGTGGGATACTGGCTACTCAGTGGTGGTGGTGCCTTTGCACAGAGGACGCTCCTTGTGGATGATGTCTTCTTCACCTCAGCCATGACCATGTTCAGCAGTCTGTCGACGTATCCTGTGAAAGCATTTGAGATGGCACTGATACTTAGACCACAAAAAAAAAAAACACTAAGCATACCATGGGTGGGCTGCTCCTTCACAGGACGAGCTGTCGCTTTGCCTGCTGTGGCCTTTGGGAACCTCAGGCTCCACCTCTCTCTACCATCCTGAGTGACAGCCTGGCCTCTTCCACCATTTTCATTGTAGTGGAGTGCTGCTAGTTGGGTTCTGTAAGAGTCATGCATGGCCGATGCAATTACAAATGATGACTGTCATTTTGCACGAGCCACCGCAAACCGACAGACATCACAGTGAGCACATTAAAATTTTAAACACTTCAAATGCCCCAGAGAAATGCAGGAGAGTAGACAGGACAGTGCTGGCTAGTAACAGGCAGTTTAGTTTAGAAACAGGGCAATACACACAATGCAAAGGACATTATATAGCAAAGTAATATTGTAAAACACGAGCGCAAATCGCGGACAAGTATTCATAAGACATCACATAGTGAGCAAGGTTGCATCATGTTAAATGCAGAGGCACATTTCCACCGCTAACCGCAGCAGCAAGAATGCGGGAAACACATTAGTTTAGGCGATGCTTCTGTTCTATTTGAGTATGGAGACCAGAGAATCTCAGAAATAGTGAAGGCCTCCTATAGTGCTAAACACACAAGCAAATTATCTTGTAGATGTAGTGCTACAAAAACAAAGGACAGTGAAAAATAGATGACACGAACGCTGTGCTTCATTTCTGTTGTGCTACATCTGCAAGATGTATGTTAACCAACCAGCCCAACGTGCCGTACTGTTGTACAACAAGCAGATGCATTAACCAGATTTCGATGTCATCAGCAAACAAAGTGCTTTTTTTATCTTGGGCGATAACCTTTCTTGTTAGTGATTAGTACATTTTCACATGCATTTTTCTTTGTCAGGTTAGCCTGCCTATAGTGCATATGTTCCCATGTTCCTTTAAAGCATATATTCCCATAGTACATAACATGTGCCCGTTACTAGTCAGGACTGCCACATCCTGTTCTCTTGTACCCATCTGCTGCGTAGTAACTTTTAGAATGAAAGCATACCAACCTGCCCAGCTCTTGAATTTACTTTAAGTCGTATCTAAAGCAGGAAGGCATGCGCCACAAATTTGCAATGTTCAAGTTTATGTGCACTGCTGGAAGTGTGTGTGTGTGTGTGTACCACATGAGAGAAAAATAAAACAGAAGCTGTGGTCTGCATCCACTCTGCATATATTGTTTGCCAATGAGCTCACTGAAACTGGCATGTGCCACCATGCAAAAATGCAACGGCGACCTGGTTGCCCGCTGGACTTTCCAGGTTTTAATCTCTGTGTGTTGACCGCAGACATGGGACAAGGATAGAAGGGATTTGTGATAGTCTATGTGGAAATAAAATCGTGGAAATTTGACTCTCCCCAGTGTGGGATAAAGAAAAGAACATGCTTTACCTTGCCTTCATACCAAAGTATGAGTATTGACAGAATTTCGGGGCAAAGTGGAGCAGCAGCCCATGAAATGTTTCCAGCCCATACGTCTGGTGCCTTGTAGATAACTTCGGCATATCAGCCAGTAGAAGCTTGGAGGTTGCAATGGCCTTGAGTTTTATGAATGCCTTGGATTCTGAAAGGGCATCGAAGCATGTTAAGAAAAGAGAAGATACAAAAAAAAGGCGTCACCTGGAAAAATAATCTGCTATTGCTGCCACCATAAAACCCAAACAAGAACAGATAGTTGTGTTGTCAAACAACCAAAGCACAAAAGGCAAAGGCTACAGAAAGTTACGCCATGCGTTTTAGATGCAATCTTGCCATTCCGTCTTTCTTTACACAGCAAATTTGTTCGATACAATTGGACTTGAAGAGCACAAACAGGGGAATGCCTGAATAGGATGGAAAATTTTGCAGCAAATGTAGCTTATTCTTCACACCATCTTTTTTTTTTCTCTGCTGAGCTGCTGGCTGAAATTTTTTCACTGACTTGTTCATATTGTGCCCAGGGGCAGATACCGCATGAAAAGCATGAGCCATGCAAAAAAAAAGTACACTTTCAATGCTCATTCACAAGGCACATCAAGTTTATTAAGCTAATATTGGTGAAAACACAGACAAAATTATTGCAGGAGGGCTCTTTTGCTTCACCTCTGCTAAATGCAAGATGCGCTAAATGACTACAAGAACAGCCTCTTGAACTGTATTCCTATTAGTATATTATTGCACATTGCGACAACAGCAAACATTGAGTGTACTGGGCACAACATAAGCACAGTGTTAAGAGCCACTGCTTATCGTGGCACGTCCAACTTTGTTGTTGCCTTCACGTTGTTGCTTCAGTCAAATTGCATTAGCATTAAAACTGCAGCTATGAGAGGGATTACTTATTATAAATGACTAATCATATGCACATGATGCAGTAATGAAAAATAAAAGAAGAAATTTTGGTATGGCACTGTCCTGGATGTACAGCAGCGCTTTTGAAATTGCAACATGGCAAGAACATTGCATTGTTAGTCATCTCCTTCCAGCAGTATGTGACGTACCTTCACTGAGCCATTGCCGAGGTTCAACTTCGTCATGCAGGCATACAGGGAAGAGGGCATTCTCGTGGACGTGTACGTTTCTAATTTGGTTTAAAACTGACGTCCACTTGGGCACAATCAGTTCTTTGCACCCGTCGCTTGACGCTGCTGCCCAATACAAGTGGTTTTCTATCGCTTTCGCCCAAACCCCAAGTTCATGGCAATCACTCAGCTTTGCGGCAGCAGTTTTCTTCTTTGCAACACCTGGAAGCAAATTTTACAATAAAAGTGAATGCACAGTCTACAAAATGTAAGGATGTACTTCAATCAAGAATTCGTTGCAGTACCTTTTGCCACATGCCACACATCAAACTCGTGGCTGATGTTTGCATTTTGCTTCCTCATAAAGGCTTTAATTTGTGAGTGCCGATCAGTAATAAGCACCTCAGTGCACAACCCATGGTCTTCCAGGAATTTGAGGCACCGCTTTAGCCCCTCCAACTCCATATGGCAGCTACCACCAACCTCATTCGGCTGCAAGACAGATAGTACAAATTTATGCTGCACTACACCATGAAGCATGCACCCATTGAGTAACATGAAATATATACCGCTACTGTACAACTAGCTTACGAAATATAAGCAGGTATTGCCAAGTCCTCAGACCATGCGGGAAGTTTAGGACAAACCTGGACAAGTTCGAAATGCAGAATTTTGTTCTTCTCCACGTCGAGCAGGGAGTACGTCCCAAATTTCGCGCTGTAACCAGGCGAGTCAGCCCGCCCATCTCCAGCAAGCCTCAGTCCTCTACATGAGGCATCCTCAAATAACTGCTCTTGTTCTTTTTTCCAAACCTGTAATAAATTTTGCACAGCACTAAGCATCTGCAATGAATGCCTGAATGAAAGAACAACTTACGGCACCAATGGCAGGCCAGAGGTAATCATGCTGGATTCTAAAGAATGCTCGCTGCTTCACTGTCTGGATGCCAACTGAAGCCAGCATTCGCAACGTAGCAGTGGGGTTGTTCCCAGAGAACAAAATGGCTGCTGACAGCTGGACATTGAGCACAGGCCTGATAACATCCTGGTTTTTCCAGGAGAATATGTGGCCTGCTGGACATTCTGCGCAGACTTCAAGCAGCGTCCCTGTACACTTCATTATGAAAGTGCACGGTGCCAGGCAGGTGAAGCAGGTTTGTAAAAGCTGTTTCAGCCACTTCACCTCCACTAAAAACACGCTCCCTTCTGCAGGCTGAGTGGGCTCGTTTACAGTACTAGTGGGGTCGTCATGACTGGAACAAATGGAACAAATTTTCTGGTGAATAGCAGAACATAAACAGAAAATCCGGTACCAGCTCACTCATAAATTTCTCGTGCAGTGTAACAAAATATAGCAAATGCTGACATGGGGTGATGCAAGCACAGTGCCAGATTAACAGTAACATACTGCACACATACCTGAACTCAGTCAACGGACTGTAGTCTTCATCCTCATCAACTGCCAGCTCGCTGTCGCTGTTGCTGCAGCTGTCGTCACTGTGCACACATGCCTCTGTACCCATGCCAACTTGCACAGCAGCATCCATCATGCAACCACCAACCTGGATACCTGAAACACGCATTTTTTTATGGTCTGTACTTTCATGGCAATTTTCAAACCTGATAAACTTGGTTCATTTCGGATGAGCTACATAACACCCACAGCTGACTGATGCTTCTTTTCTGGTTAATCTTTACAATATCTCAATGAGATACTGTATCTGTGAGATATACTAGTATACAATATTGGTGGGAATTAACAAATGTAGGTTATTATGCAATCACACTGCACCACAGGCTGCATCCAGTTTACTGCAAGAAATCGTGGGAGAGCAGTGGAGGGGAAAGTATAAAAATTTGTTTTGAAACTAAAGGAACTTACCGACAGATGTCATCTGAGGTCTTGCTTGCAGTGACTTCGACACCATACTTCTAGCCCATACTGTCTGCGAACCTTGGCACGCTGTTGATGGCTTCACTGCCACTTGAACGCACTTGTCTGCTATCTCAGCTGTTTCGATGTCTGGAGGTGGTAGGTCTGAGGGCGGCAAGCCTGCCGATGGCAACTCTGACTCTGGAAAGACCGCAGGCAGCAAGGCTGGAGGTGGCGAGGGTACATGTTCTAGCAAGCTTGATGTTGGTAAGTCCGGTGAAGACAACACTGGTGGTGGCAGGACTGGCGATAGAAAGGCTATAGGAGACAAGTCTGCAGGTGCGAAGTGTGCAGGTGACGAGTCTAGAGGGAGTAAGTCTGGTGATGGCAAGACCGGTGTTAAAAAGGCAGGAGGCGGCAAGTCTGCAGGTACCAAGTGTACAGGTGGGGAGGCTAGAGGAGGCGAGCCTGGAGGAATGGCAGCACCGCAGCCTGAACTTTCTAAAAGCTCTCCAAGAATCTGAAAATAAGAAAATGGGTTTTGTACAACACAACATAACGAACGTCATATTACAGAACAGACGCGAGTTTGCATCGCTGTGGATCTGCCTTTCTGTTTTTGCCGCGCGCATTTATGACCTAGCGTTATTATTCGCACCTACGTCTCTGGCAAGCGCAGTCACGATCGGAATCGCATATACGATATGCACGCAGGTACGAAATTGTTGGCGTTTATGAACGCGAGTCAGAAAGGACTGCCTTTTTTCATTACGAAAGGACTGCCTATTTTCATTACGCGATTCAGCAGCGTGATGACGCTTTCCACATCGTATCAATTACCTAATCATGAGTCGCACATTGTAGCGTTTCGCCGCTGGCTAGGAGCACCTGTTGCTATCGGCAATGAACTTCCGTGCTGCGCTTGGGTCGTCATGAAATAACTTCGTTGTCCTAAAGTTCAGCAGCTCGCGCTTGATACATTTACTATCACCGAAACGAACAGTGCACTAGGCGACAGTGCACTTTCGTGATTAAGCTGGCAGCCACAGACGTGGGCAGACTTTAGAGCGCTCATGCGGTGCTCAGCGGAGCAAGGGAAGCGAAATTTTAAAGCTTGTAGAGGTTTTCATGGCAGATTCTTCTGCTCAAGCACTGCGGACCCCCAAAGCAGCAGATCCGCTAGACCTCACTTTATTTGTCCTGCAGCACACCGCTTAGTCGAGTCTGTACACCGCGCATGCTACCAACTGCACAAACAACCAAGACAATGTATTGAACCTCTTACCTCAAGTTTTCTTCTTTTTGCGAAAGCAGCTCTTGGCGGCGGTGAGGCGCATCTTTTGTGCGCGAAAACGGAAGGCACCACACCACTTTTCAGTCGCGCAGACCTGACTGGCATTCCAAAAGAACGCATCATCGACAAACTTTGGTGGTAGTCACTGTCGAGGAAATGGTCTGAACATAGCACAGAAAATTTCGTTGGCTTGAAGTCCTTCCTCTTCACCGCTGCGACCCACTGCCTTGATAGCTTGCTCTCCTTAGGGAATTTGTGAAACGCGACATCGTCTCGGCCGCTAGTGTTCGTGCAGCCATACGCTGCGCAGAAGCCCGGCATGCTTGTTCTTTTCGTCAGAAACGCTATAAATGACGCTAAAGAAGTTGCGCTAAGATTCGGGAGAAGAAAACAAGCGCCACACAAGGAAAAAAATTAGCGCTGCAACGTTCGGCAGCAAACGGCACAGCCAGGCGTACCGCGGCTCCGACAGCGGAAGTCTGGTCGATCCCCACCTTGACGTCACTACCGTCTGTGATACTCCTGTCGTCTGCTACTGCCATCCCCCCTTTCGGCGCTGTGCACTGCGGTGAAGCCTGAACAGGGTCACGGCTTTAAATGAGAATTACGGCACTGCTGCTAAAGCTAGCGCCAAAATATTTCGCATGCTTAACCTACAGGCTTCAAACATTCGACCCACTGAAGCTCGTCGAATTCTAAAACCGGTGCAGTTTCCCTTTAAATGCCCTCCTACCCATCGGCAAAGCACGCGGCCAAAATAAAGAAATCAATACACAAAAAATAAGCTACCTTCAGTTCCAAAATAAAGAAATGAATACAAAAAAAAACTAGCTACACTTCAGTTCCAGCCAGAACAACGTAAAAAAAGACACAAACAAAGGAAAACAAGGCAAACAAACAAACACTGGCATACGCTTCAGTAAATCAAAACAGCTTGCAGATTATATACAATGCGATGTGATTACAACTGTACAGCTATGTGGCAGGTGGATGCCAGCCTCAAAGTTCGATGGCGCGGCCCAGTGGGCCTGTCGGCGAGTCACCGCTCGCAGACTTCAAGTTGAACGGGTTGGGGGGGGGGGGGCGACGACTGATGGTGGTCTTCTTTCCGTTGATGACGACGGGGCCGCGGCAGTGCACTAACCTCGCGCCCTTGGACACGACGTCACGTTCGGTACAAGACAGTTAGTGCACCCCTTTCACGCCGGCTGAAACGGGCGAGGACGTTCGGCGGCGTCCTGATGTGTAACCTTGGCCACAGCGAGGGGTCCTTCTCATCCTCCCGCTCACGCAGAAGCACACAACGGCACAACTCACAGGCGTCGCCTTGGCTCATGGTTACGCGCGCACACAGCCACAGCCACAAACACGCATACACCGGCACGTGCGCGGACGCTGGTCGGCGACAACGATCCCCTCATCAGAAGCGTCCAGAGGCGCCGCGGCGAGGGTCAAAGGGTGCACTTTCCGCCCCCCATCGCCCCAAACGCCCCGCCAACTTCCCCTCCATACGGGCCGCACAAAACTCGCACCGCGACACACGGCTCCTTAACGAGCCAACCACCCACAGTCGGGCCGGAAATGAGAAAAGGCGCGCTGTACAAACGACACCTAATCCAATCTATTCCTTCTAGAACATTAGAGCAAGCACGAGCGGGCTGAAGTTTGCCTATGTACTATCAGCGTCAATTGAAACGCGAACAACCCAATTGAAACGCGAACAGCACAACTCGCAGATATTATGCTAGGGAGGCAAAATAGATGAGCGGCTGATTTTCCCATCGAAGCCGAAAAGACCGCTCTTCTGAAATGTTAATAGCCCACGCCTATATTTGATCTCCAGCTAATAATATGCTTGATTTTTTGTGCTCGCGTTTCAGGTCTTTTGTTCGCATTTCATTTGACGCTGATAGTACATCTCGGTACGTTAGAACAAAAACAGACGAGCAAGCAGGAAACGAAAGTGGCTAGAAACTGACTCAAGCAAAACAAATAAATAAATAGATAAACACGCAAGGCTGGAACTGAGCATGCTGCAAAAACAACAAAAAAAATAACACACCGTGCTTCGCCTAGGTAGGGCCTGACGAGAAAGCTCGCCAGCTAGCTGAGGCTGCGTGCCTTCGGTTGCGGAAAAGTCCGCCGTCCGGCATCAATCACACCGGTGACCGTCGCCTCAGATTGTACCGGTGCTCCGTACGCTTGCGTTCCACAGCACCAGTTGTGCCTTTGCGCTTGCCTTTGATACCAATGGGTACCGGCGCAAGCTCGTCAGACCGTGACGCGTAGGCCTTCAGGTCTGCGATGTGGGCACGGCTGGTTTTCCCCGTAAGGGAATCCTCCAGCAGGTACGCGAGTGGCGACCAGACTCTGACCACTCGGTACGGACCAAGCCACTTAGGAGCGAGCGAGGCTGAGAACCCCTTGCTCGCATCGCTAAGAACGTGGTTGCGCTTCAGGACAAGATCACCCACCTGAAAAGTCAAGCGGCGGTGCTTGCGGTCATATTGAGCCTTCTGTTAGACTCTGGCTGCCGCCAAACTCTGCCTTGCTCTGTTGAGAGCCCGACCAAGCCGGTCCCGAAGCGTCGACGCATAAGCAGGGCAGTCTGCCCGCGTCTGCTCATCCCCGAGCTGGCTCTGCACGACGTTTGACATCGGATTCGCCAGCTCCCTCCCGAAATTGAGGAAGGCGGGAGAGAAACCAGTTGAGCGATTCTCAGCTGTTCGAATGGCGAACGCGAACTCACTCAAGTGGTCTGCCTAATCCTTTTGACACTCGGCAAAGGCCGCAAGCATTGGCTTGAGCGTTCGGTTGATTCGCTCGGTCAAATTGGACTGGGGGTGGTAGGGTGAAGTGGTGTAGTGCTCGATTCCGAGGGAACGGCACGTGTTACCGAACACCCGAGCGGTGAAATAGGACGCATTGTCCGTGATCAGTCTTTCCGGAAAGCCGAACCGACAGAACACTTCCTGGAGTTTATCCAGCACCGCTCGTGCTGACACTTTCCGAAGGGGGTACCACTCAACCCATTTGGAAAAGTGGTCAGCGACTACAATCAGGTAAATGAACCCCTGCTTGCTCCAGGGGAAAGGCCCCATCAAATCGCAGGTGGCCATCTGCCACGGACGCACACTGTCAATTGGTTCCATCATTCCAGGCGGCTTGCCGCCCCGTGACTTCACCGCTTGACAGACATGGCAGGAACGGCAATAGCGGAACATGTCACGCTTCATGCCGGGCCACGTCACCGATTGACTCAGTTTTGCAAAAACTTTGGAGCCACTCAGATGACCGGCCAGTGGTTCGTCATGAGAGAATCTCAACAGTGCGCCTCTCAGACTTTTGGGGATAACCACCTTAAACGGGTCGATGGACTCGTCATCGGTGGCTATGTACTTCAGCACGAGCCCGTCATTGTCCAGCAAATATGAATCCCCGGGGTTCGCCGCGACACACGCTGGCTTCTGACCCCCTGCGCCCGCTACAATACCAGTAGCGTCACGGCGCTCCGTCTCCCTGAGACCGTCGCTCACCTCGCGACAAAAGGGGTCATTTTGCTGGGCTTTCAGCAGCTCTTTACGGCGGAAAACGATTCCAGTCATCCCAGAGGGGAGCCTGGTCTCGTCCCCACTCAGGTTTGCAGCCACAATGTCCGTTCGCGTCGGCAACTCCGAGGCGCTCACGAAGAGCTTTGCCTCTCGTCCGTTTTGCGAAGCGCTGCTTGCCTGGTTAGCGGAATGGTTTAACCCGTTTGCGGGCTCCCCCTCCTTGCCGCCCGGCGGCTCGTCCGCTGTTTCGCCCCCTCCGCCTACAGGCGTCAAGGCGCCGCTGGCGAGTGGGGCACGGGATAGCGCGTCAGCTACCACGTTTTTGCTCCCCTTTCGATACGGCACCGAAAAGTCGTAATGCTGTATCAAGAGAGTCCAGCGCGCCAGCCAACCCGCAGGCTAGCGGAGCCGCATCAGCCAACTGAGCGCACTGTGGTCTGTCTGCACCACGAATTGCGTTCCATCAAGGTAGACGTCAAATTTGCGCAGTGCAAACACGATGGCGAGGCACTCGTTCTCGGTGACGGAATAATTCCTCTCCGAGGGCAGCAAGGAGCGGCTGGCAAAGGCCAGCGGTTGCAGCACGCCATCGAATTCCTGTAGGAGAACTGCTCCTAAACCCAGATCGCTCGCGTCAGTCTGGACTACGAACTGTCTGGACAGGTCGGGTAGCCTGAGCTGCGCTGTCTCGGCAATGGCACTAGACAGGAGGCGAAAGGATCGCTCTTGCTCGGGCCCCCATCGCCACGCTGCAGTCTTTCCCAAGAGCTTGGTCAAGGGTGCCTGCACGCGGGCACAGGACGGGATGAACGACCGATAAAAATTGGCCATTCCCAGAAAGCGGCGGAGGCCGCGTACGTCCTTGGGCGCGGGAAATTCGAGTACGGCTCGAAGTTTCTCCGCATCAGGCTCAATGGAGCCCTCGCCCAGCGTGAACCCTAGTAACTGAACCCGGGTCCGCGCTATTTGGGCTTTCGCAGGATTCAAAGTCATCCCAGCAGCCCGTACCCTCTCGAGCACGTCGGCAATGTGGCCTAAGTGCTCATCGAAGGTTCGTGAATAAATCACGATATCGTCCAGGTAGCACATGGCGTGGGACCATTTCGCTTCCCCCAGGACGCGGTCCATGAGCCTCTGAAAAGTCGCAGGACCATTGCAGAGACCAAAGGGCATACGAGTGAACTCAAACAGCCCTCTGTGACACGTGAACGCGGTCTTAGACCGGTCAGTGTCAGCCATCTGGACCTGTAGGTAACCTTTGGAGGCATCTAGCGTGGAAAAGTACCGCGCGCTGCCCAGGTTTCCTACGATTGAGCTGATCGTCGGGAGCGGATAGGCATCCTTGCGAGTCAGCGCATTTAGACGGCGATAATCCACACACAAACGGTGGCTGCCATCTTTCTTAGGCACCAACACCACCGGAGACGCCCAGGCGCTGGACGAGCGGCGGATAATGTCCGCCGACAGCATCTCATCCAGCAATCCATCAATCACCTGCCTTTTCGCAAGGCTGACGGGTCTAGGGTTGCACTTCAAAGGAAGCGCGTCTCCAGTGTGGATCTTGTGGCTCACTAAAGTGGTACAGCCAGGTTGATCCGTGAAGAGCTCATCGTACTGACGCAATAGCGCTGTCAAACGAGCCTTCTGTGTGTCATCCAATGTTACCGCACAGGCGGCCAGCGGATGTGGTGCCTGGTCGTGCCGCGCCGCTCGGTCCCAAAGGGGGGCTGAACGACGGAACGCTCGACACAAGGGCGTGGCCTGGCCGCTGAGCGTGGTACTCTCCGAACGCCGTCACTGCGCAGGCAGATACTGACGCCGGTGGGCTAATGAACGGCTTAAGCTGGGAAAATGGTCCGTCGCGATAGCCGCCATTCGCAATGTCCACCACGATCCCGGTTTTCAGGAGAAAGTCCCGTCCGAGAATCATGGGCACACTGAGCCCTGGGAGATGGATGAAACGCGTGCGTCTCGTCCGCTCTCCCCACCTGACAGTCAGCCTCGCGGCGCCAGCCGAATGGGCCACGCCTTTCGCAAGGTTGAATGCCGTACGGCAGTCCCGCAAGCGCACAGAGTGCTTCTGCAAGTGGGACAACACCTCTTCACCGAACAAGGAAGCGCTGGCTCCCGTATCCAGTAACGTCAAAAATTCGCGGCCAGCAATGGTGACCGGAATAAACGGCGCGTGCGCATTAGCAAGGCAGCTTGCTCTGTACGCAGAGGGAATTAGCAGAGAATGGGCCGGTGGTCCCTTTACGACCGACCCCCGCCGCCGTTTCCCTGCCTCGTAGGAGGCCTGGCTACGGTGCATTCTCTTGCTAAGTGGCCCCTCTCTTGGCAGCGGAAACAGCGCACACCGCCGCGAGCTTGGTCGCGGGACAATGGCGCCTCTCCCTGCCTGGGTCCACCCGCTGCACGACCAAAGGGTCGGCCGAGTCGGGTTTCCCCCTCCGCTGTGCGTTGGAGCGCTTGGCGCCCATCAGCACGCGCTTCAGAAAACGGTGCAGCGCAGGCTGCCCGTCTCCCGTACGAGTAGGGATCGAGAGCTCTGTCGCTCAACTCCCATGCATCGTTTTGCCTGCTAACAGCTGCAAAGGCAGGTTGTGCGGGTGGTCGCCGGTTGGGTAAGGGCAAGGCCCCTCTCCATGCACAGCGTGGCTCAAGGGCCTCGCTTGCCGGCGGTGGCGGACGATAGGCGCGCGCGGCGAGAATGTCGCCTTGAATGCGCTTTGCCTCGGCGGCCAGCTCCTCCAAATCTCGGAATCGGCCGCCGCGCAGGTAAGCCGAAAAGGTCGGATGTGCCTGCCTGATCGTCCTTTCGACACGCTCCTCGTTCGAGGCTCTGGGCTCGGCGATTGAGAAAAGGTCTTCCATCGCACGAACATACTCTTGCAGCGACTCATCCGGAGCCTGAGTACGGAGCTCCAGCTCTCGCCGCATCCTACGCTCGTTGTCAGCGGGCAGGAATTCGCGTAGGAATGCTGCACGAAACTCCTCGAGAGTCGCTGCCCGGTGGCCAAAAAGCCGATGCCACCGAGCTGCCGTGTCAGTCAGCGCTGCGGGGATGATGCGTGCAAGCACCACCTGTTCAGTGAGACCCATAGTTCTCTGATAATGGGTGAGGGACTCAAGGAAATCCCGGGCACTGAGTAGGTAATCATACCCGCGGTATGTTGGCATGGGCAACTTGACCGCGGGGTGAGACAACTTCGGCGTGGCGAAAAGTGTCCCAACAGCCCCTGACAGCGACTGGATCGTCTGGGCAGCACTGGCTAGCAGCGCCTGCGCCCCGGCCTCAGTGGAGGTTTGAGCGGGCTGCACGAACGAGGGAGGCAAGGCTCCTAGTTCGATGAGCGGCGTGGTTTCCACAGGGAACCGGGCCAGCGCCTCGCCGTTCCCAGAGCAGAATTGACAGCTCGCGGGGCACGGCTGCTGCTGTTCGAAACTGCCGGTTGCGGCAGCGTGACACGAACTGCTTTCGCACTGGGCGGGAAGCTTGCACAGCTGAGGCATGAGACCAGCGGATGCACCGCAGGGTGCTCCCGGTACAGCTCCAATGGGAGCCGCGTGGTCGACATTTTGGGTTGTGTCGCCGTAAACCCCAATGGGTGCCGCGGCCAACCACGCTGTCTGGCTATTCGAAGGAACAGCAGCCAGCGGATCAAACGACGCTACAACTCCGTAGGGAGCCGACATGTAGCTGCCGAGTGCCCTGCTGGGGGTGGTGGACAAGGTGCGCAAGCGTGATCGGCAAGGCGACCTGCTCGGCTAATGTGCCATCAAAGGCGTAAGCGCCAATGACTTATCACGTTGGGCGCCAGTTGCGGGTTTCTGAGTGCACACAGGCCACCACCCACCGCGGGTTCGAGCTTCGTGCGAGCCAAGGGCCCCGATCAGCCGTCACCACACACACACTGGGACACCGCTGCAGCGCACTCAACCTCCGCTGGGAGGAGAGCGATTCGCCGCAAAGAAATAGGCCTCCAAGTTCACCAAGGAGACGTTTATTCACGACGTCCTCCAGCAGTACACATACACTCAATAGTCACCCCGTCCCGGGGGCGCGCGAGGAGCGAGGCTCCGCTGCGCGCACGAAGCGACTCGAGTAATGCGCGCCGCTAGCACGCCGCTGCAGGAGAATGTCCCCGCGGCAGTGCTGTTATCTCTCTCTTGTGTCGACCGTTGGGCCGGTTGCGAGAGAGAGTGGGCAATAAACGCAAGGTACGCCTGTCGGAGGTCGCTGGACCCCGCTGGACAGGCTCGAGCCGCTGCAGGTCAGAGGACACGTGCGGGCGAGCTCGAGTATATGCACTGGTCCGAACGGCCAAGGCCGGCACGGACAAACAGTAGCGTACACACCTTACGCTGTCTCGGAGGGATCTCTCTCTGGGCCCCGCTCGGACGGTCGCGCGGTGCGCGGCCGTCAAAGCGGGTCCCGAATTCCCGCCAAAAGGCGCCAATGGCAAAAGCCGTTGGGGAGCCGGGGCGGAGCTGTGGCCAAATGACAGTGATTAGTCACCTAGCCGCCTCTCCACCGCCTGAGGCGGGAGCAAGGGAAAGAGGAGAAACAACGCGGGAAGGTAATTTAACAATACTGCAGATTGGGCGAGTTGGTTAACATACATCTTGAAAAATTTAGCGCGACACACAAGGACAGAAAGAGTAGACGACACGAGCGCTGACTAACAACTGAAAGTTTATTTGAAAACACGTAGAATTATAAAGGAAGAAAGTGCGATAAAATCGTTGGTCAAAAACCAAAAGAAGAAAACTAAACACAACAGTCACCGCCAGCTCCTGCTATCAAGACGCAAAGCACTTGTCCAGATAAGCTACCTCTTTTTCCCGTATAGTAACGGACGGTTTGGCCACGCACGTGTTATGAGCCTTGGCGATACTATATGCCTCGTAAATTTCCCTACACAACACGTTGTCATTCTTGTACACAATCGTAGTGTTGTCAAGGTTCGGCGAGCACTTGCTGGTCCCGAGATCCTTACACTCACGGCAGTGCAAAACAAGGTTCGAAGACACCGGTTTCCTGCAGTCCAGTGAATTCTTGTGCTCCTGCAGCCGCACATTGATGCATCTGCCCGTTTGGCCGTAATACACCTTCCCGCAGGCCAATGGCACCTTGTACACAACCCCCTTTTCGCAGGCGGTGAAATCGCTGGCATGACTGGCAGTAAAATACCCTCGAAAATACCCGCGGGAGTGTACTGCCAGTCATGCCAGCGATTTCACCGCCTGCGAAAAGGGGGTTGTGTACAAGGTGCCATTGGCCTGCGGGAAGGTGTATTACGGCCAAACGGGCAGATGCATCAATGTGCGGCTGCAGGAGCACAAGAATTCACTGGACTGCAGGAAACCGGTGTCTTCGAACCTTGTTTTGCACTGCCGTGAGTGTAAGGATCTCGGGACCAGCAAGTGCTCGCCGAACCTTGACAACACTACGATTGTGTACAAGAATGACAACGTGTTGTGTAGGGAAATTTACGAGGCATATAGTATCGCCAAGGCTCATAACACGTGCGTGGCCAAACCGTCCGTTACTATACGGGAAAAAGAGGTAGCTTATCTGGACAAGTGCTTTGCGTCTTGATAGCAGGAGCTGGCGGTGACTGTTGTGTTTAGTTTTCTTCTTTTGGTTTTTGACCAACGATTTTATCGCACTTTCTTCCTTTATAATTCTACGTGTTTTCGAATAAACTTTCAGTTGTTAGTCAGCGCTCGTGTCGTCTACTCTTTCTGTCCTTGTGTGTCGCGCTAAATTTTTCAAGATGAACGCGGGAAGCCGGCAGAGCCGCGCAGAGGCAACGGCGGAAAGCCAGGATTCCCACAGGTATTAATAATTTCTGGTCTAAGTGATCATAACTTTGTCGTTGCGCGTTTTACGGTGTCAGTTGCGCGGACTGTGCATAAACAAACGAGGAATGTTTATTTTTACAACAAAGGCGACTATGAATCCTTATCACGAGATCTTGTTTCCTTCTTGCCGGATTTTTTAAACAGCAGCCATTCATTAACCTGTGAGAACACTTGGGAACTCTTTAAAAACAAGTTCAAAACTCTTGTTTCCATACATGTGCCGTCAAAAGTGGTGTCTTGCAAACAGCGAAATGATAAGCAATGGTTCGATCGGGATATCGGTGCACTGGTCAAAAAGCGGCACCGCCTTCTCACCTCGTACTCAAAAAGCCGTTGCTCACGTACATTTCAAGCAATGAAGATGCTTTCGAGCGATATCAAAGCTAAACTAAAGATTAACAAAAAAAATTCTTCGCTTTTTTGGGCAAACAAAATTAAGCGTAACCCTAAGGAGATACTTCATTAACACTTCTTTTTGGGCAAGTTGGTTCATATTTGAAAACTTTAAAAGGGCGCAAACACACACGACCACAAAGTACAAGAGACGAGACACAAGCGCCGACTGTCAACTGATTTTTATTGGAGCAAGGGAACACCTTATATACACAGCAGCATACACAAGATAAGAAGTTGCAGAACGCACGTGCGAGCAAGAGACACTGCGGAAAAATGATACGAAAAACCAAGCAAGGCGCTCAAGAGGTGAACAGATTAGTCGCATCTAAAAAACAGACCTCAGCGTTTAAGAGAGATATCGAAGGCTTGCTAATGCAACTGTTGCCATATTTCATGATATGAAAGGCTTCCAAGCTGAGACGTGCCGTCTTATCAATGCTTTTGCCGAGAATCTTCGTCTCATGAAATCGGGCCACGCAACCACTGCAATTACTAATATGCGCAACTAAATGTGCGTACTTGTCTTTAAAATTCTTAACATTTCTTGAATGGTCCCCTAATCGATCATTGATGCAACGGCCGGTTTGGCCGACATACACCTTCCCGCACGTCAAGAGAATAGCGTAGACCACTCCCGTGGAACATGTCGCAAACCGATGCTTGTGATTAATTTGGCACGAAGCCAAATTTTGCTGGTCTTACTACCCTCGAGCGAAAAAAGATCTGCTGCCATATAGCTCGGCGCATTCCAAGACTGTGAAGAGAGGGATAGCTTTGCAATGCATGGAATCTGCTCTCAGGCGGTCGTGCCCGCATCGAATGCAAAATAGCTTCCTTAATCAGATAAGCCGACTTTTAGCGGCAGGGTTCCCCTCTTCGATCTTGATTGCTGTTTGTGAGACCCTCCTCCAGAAGTTGAAGCATGGAACAGGAATGACCGGTTGTAATCGGGAAAAGGCCGAGAAACCTTTGGTTGTGCCGTACCTACACAAGACCACTCACAACCTAAAAAAAGTGGCCAACAGGCACGGTGTGCCGGTTGTGTTTTCGGCACCCAGTAAGCTGGGAGGGCTATGCCCCCGCATCTGTGGCCCGAAAAAGAGTGGGTGCCAAATTAATCACAAGCATCGGTTTGCGACATGTTCCACGGGAGTGGTCAACGCTATTCCCTTGACGTGCGGGAAGGTGTATGTCGGCCAAACCGGCCGTTGCATCAATGATCGATTAGGGGACCATTCAAGAAATGTTAAGAATTTTAAAGACAAGTACGCACATTTAGTTGCGCATATTAGTAATTGCAGTGGTTGCGTGGCCCGATTTCATGAGACGAAGATTCTCGGCAAAAGCATTGATAAGACGGCACGTCTCAGCTTGGAAGCCTTTCATATCATGAAATATGGCAACAGTTGCATTAGCAAGCCTTCGATATCTCTCTTAAACGCTGACGCCTGTTTTTTAGATGCGACTAATCTGTTCACCCCTTGAGCGCCTTGCTTGGTTTTTCGTATCTTTTTTTCCGCAGTGTCTCTTGCTCGCACGTGCGTTCTGCAACTTCTTATCTTGTGTATGCTGCTGTGTATATAAGGTGTTCCCTTGCTCCAATAAAAATCAGTTGACAGTCGGCGCTTGTGTCTCGTCTCTTGTACTTTGTGGTCGTGTGTGTTTGCGCCCTTTTAAAGTTTTCAACCCTAAGGAGCTATGGAAGTTTTTAAAATCTCATGGAAGGGAATAGGTTGGCGTTCCACACCTATCAGTTGATGGCGCTGACGTCACTGAGGGACAGAGGCCTCGTCAGGCGCCACAGCCTTTAGCCTCTGCCCCTGCAGCAGATGCTGTAACTGCTCTTCTCAAATAAATCTTTTCAATTTCAATTTCAATTATGACAAAGCTTGTTGTTTTAATCGCTATTTCCGGCCTGTTTTTAGTGCTCCCGTTTGCACAGAATTTCCTGAAACCATTTATGTTATTTCTACACCTATGCCACCTATTACAGTTACGTATAATGGAATTTTGAAGCAACTGCAATCGCTTAATGTTGAAACCGCTATTGGTCCTGATCGAGTTTCATTTTATGCTCTGAAAGCATGCGCTGAGGTGGTCGCACATTATTTGGTTGCGCTGTACAACAAGTCGTTAGACTCTGGTTGTCTTCCCACAGAATGGAAAACGGCTAACATAGTTCCAATCCACAAAAGTGGCTCCAAAAGTGACGTTTCAAACTACCGACCAATTTCCCTCACAACGTAAACTGCAAGATTCTAGAGCACATTATCTACAGTGCCGTTATAAAACACTTGTAAAATAGCAACCTCTTTGCGAATGTACAGCATGGTTTCAGGTCTGGGCTTTCATGTCCCACACAACTGTTTTTTTTTCTTGGGGTTTAACGTCCCAAAGCAACTCAGGCTATGAAGGACGCCGTAGTGGAGGGCTCCGGAAATCTCGACCACCTGGGGTTCTTTAACGTGCACTGACATCTCACAGTACACGGGCCTCAAGAATTTGGCCTCCATCGAAATTCAGCCGCCGCGGCCGGGATCGAACCCGCGTCTTTCGGGCGAGCAGCCGAGCGCCGTAACCACTGAGCCACTGCGGCGGGGCACAACTGTTGGAATTCATTGATGATATTATTTCGTGTTATGACACTGGAAATCAAGTTGAATGCATATTTATAGATTTTAAGAAAGCGTATGACTGCGTACGCATGCCATTCTATTGCATCAACTTGCGTCCCTCGGGATCCACCCCGCTGTAATTTCATGGATTCGCGACCACCTTTCCGTTAAATCACAATATTTTGTAATTAATGGTGTTACATCCCACTTTGCAGATGTTACTTCCGGTGTACTTCAGGGGTCAGTTTTGGGGCCTTTGTTGTTTTTAATTTATATTAATGATATTGTCGTGAACATTTCCTGTAAAATACGTCGTGTACAGCCCAATAGTCGCCGAAGAAGATGTTCGCACCCTGCAGCGAAATCTAGACAGCAGCCATCGATGGTGCATCAAGTGGAAAATGACACTGAATTAAAACAAATGTAAATATTGTCACGTAGTGGTGACTGCAGTCCGGCGAACAGGAAAACAGCGAGAATGTCTTCGAAACGAAACTCTTTATTCGGGCTGACTTTCGCCCGCAAAGAATTGAATCACTCGGCGGCGGCGTAGCAACAAGCGTGCTTGGCGGTCGTCGAACAGAATGACCGCCGCTGTCGGCCATGCTCTTTTTTAAGCTGATAGCGAACCTTCGAGATAAAGCTTTACATGTTACTAGAACATTCTGGCGCAAACTAGAAACGGCTACATCCGGTTGCGATCAGTCGAGATAATTCTAGGCGCGTCTTGCTTCACAAACGAAGCGATAAAGCAGCGTGCCGGCAGCTTTGAAGCTTGTCACGTAGTGGTGACTGCAGTCCGGCGAACAGGAAAACAGCGAGAACGTCTTCGAAACGAAACTCTTTTTTTTAACGTCTTTATTTCTGCATTTAGTAGGCCGATACCTTGCGGCAGAACTAAGGAGCTTCATGGAGGTTGGGGTGGGGGAGTGGTTAAGGGTGGCGGTGAGGATGGGGGTGGGGGTGAAGGTCGGAGTGCGGGTGGGGGACCGGTGTCCGCTTCTTCCTCGAGGTAGTGTCGTCCCGAGGTCGGCTCCGCGAAGTGATGGCCTGGCCCTTCATCTTCCTTGAAGTAGGAAAGAAAAGTTCGCCAGAGCCGGAGTGAGTCTGATGGCCCGATGTGCGATGGCGGATCGACCCATTCCTGCAGGGTTCCAGGTCGAAGCCCGCCCAGGGACTTGAGTGCTCTCTCCCGTACTGCGTCAAAGGTAGGGCAGCTCCACAGGAGATGTTCGGCCGTGCCTCTGGCAGGGCACTTCGGGCACTGAGGAGTCGGGTATGAGCGCGGGTTTATGAGGTGCAACTTCGCTGGTGATAGAAGCTGGCCGGTCTGGGCTCGGCGAAGGAGCACTGCCTCCACTCTCCGGAGTGCGCTATGTGGACGGCGATATAGTTGCTCAGGGTTGGCCAAGTGCTGGAGTATGCTGCGACGATAGCGCTGTGCGCGATGCCATGTCTCCGCCCTATCCATATGGGGCGACGACGGGTGCGCAACGTCATCAGGGTGCCAAGAAGCGGAAACGAATGTGGATCCAGGCAAAGGTGCGGAAAGAGCTGCTGCGCGCGCTGCCGGGTGTGCCTTTTCGTTTCCAGTGATTCCTTCGTGTGCAGGAATCCATTTGATAATGACAGTGTAGCCCTCCTCTCGCAGGCGACGGGCTTCTGTTCGAATAGTGTTGAGAACGGCATAGTCAGCTCCCCCTGCGCGGCAGGCGCTGTACGCTGCTTGTGAATCTGTGTAAACATGGTAGGTGCAAGGAGCCGGATCTTGTCTTCCTACTATTCGAGTAATGGCTAGTCGTCTGGCAATGAGTTCGAGATTGGTGACGGTGTGTTCCTCGGAAAGCCGTTGAACTACAGAGGTATCTGAGACAGAATCGTGACAAGCTATAGCGGCGCAATGTTGAAACTGAGCGGCGTCTGTGTATAGTTGAATGGCTCCTTCCTGGGCTAACTTGTATGATGTCTTCTCGTGCCGTTTGGCGGCAGCTTTGCGCCTTTGAGGATTAGCCGAACTCATATTCTTTGGTAATGGCATACCATCTACTAAGTCGATCAGTTCCCATGGCGGGGCAGCGGACGAAAGTGGCTCTAAGTTGTCAACGTTGTAGCCTAATGCCCGCAGGATCTGTCGGCCAGCCGCCGTTGTGGAGAGACGGACTCGCTGGGCTAGCGATTGCTGCTCTGCCAGATCCTGTAGGGCATTGATTTTGCTGCATGCGTGTAGGTTCACTACTCGGCAGTACTGCGGCAGGCCAGTAACCAGGCGCATCGCCTTGCGATTGATTCGCTCAAGCTGAAGGCGTTGGGTTGCGTTAAGCTGCATGTACGAATATGCGTACAGGAATTTTGATGTTATGAGTGCCAGGGTAATCTGACGGAGCCCCACCTCCTTGATTCCCCATCCACGCGCAGAGACGCGGCGCATAAGGTGTAAAGCCTGATGACAGCTATGCATCGTGTTATGAAGCCAGCTTTTGGCTCCTCCATCCTCATGAATAAGCATGCCGAGTATACGGATTGTTTGTTTCCGGCAGATAACTGAGTGCCCTAAATGAAGAGAGATAAGTTTGCGTTCGGCCTCGGCTCGTACCCGCGAACCATTTAAGACAACCACATACTCGGTTTTTTCGGGAGAGGTTTCCATTCCACACTTCTTAATGTATTCATGGACGGCATTAAGGCCTGTTTGTAGGGCTAGTTCTTGCTCTGCAGGGGACCCTGAATTAGTCCACAACGTTATATCGTCCGCCTACACGGCAAAATTAAGACCGGGTATTGACGACAGCATTGGCGGGAGACCTGACATAGCAATGTTAAAAAGAGCCGGTGATATGACAGCGCCTTGGGGGACACCTGTTTGGTTATGTTGCCATTCACCCTGACTATCTCCAACCATTACTGAGAAAGTTCTTTCTGCAAGAAAGGCTTTCACGAAGCGGTAGAGGTTGCCGCCTATCCCCACTTCCTGTAGCCTGCGAAGTATGGTCGAGTGGGCCACGGAATCAAACGCCTTTTTGACGTCTACCCCAACAACCACTCGGAGCTGTGCGCTGTGCGAGAACGTCGTTATAAAGCCTTTTGAGAATGTCTTGGGAAACAGAGCCCTCGACGAAAACCTACTTGCATAGGAGACAGGACGTTGTACTTGTCTAAGTACCATTCAAGTCTTCTTAGAGCCATACGTTCCATGACCTTACAAAGGTTGGACGTCAGCGATATTGGCCTGAGGTCTTGTAATGTTCGACTTGGCTTGCCAGGTTTTGGAATTGGTATTACCACTGACTTCTTCCAGGCAAGAGGAAGATCACCGTTGGCCCAGTACTTGTTCATCTCTTTCAAGAGGGCAACTTTATGTGACTTGGGAAGGTTCAGAAGTGTTGAGTAGCGTATATCATCCGGCCCTGGGGCGCTATTGTGATTGGAGTCATACAGAATCGCGTAGCAGAATGCAGCTCTCAGGCTTTCGCCTTTCACCACTTTAGCCGCTAAAGTTCCTCGTAATTTTTTTAAAGAAAAGCTTTAGTCTTGATTTTTTCCTTCGATTTTCAAGTGACTCGAGCCCACATGAGTTCAACATTTCCGTCACTGAGTCCCTTCTTCTGTATCTTGACGAAATAAAACGAGCAGCCATTCTTTGAATTCGTTCCAGTTTATCTTTTAGAACTTTTTGGCGCGGGCTCCAGACAACACAAGCGTACTACAAGGATGGGCGGATGAATGTTTTGTAAGCTATCAGTTTTACATCTTTTGTTGCATGTTCCAATTTCTTCCTCAGAAAGTAAAGTATTTGGGAAGCTGTCGAGCACACATTATTAATATGTTTATGCCAGTGCAGATTATTTATTTATTTATTTACTTATAAATACTGCGGTCTTGAACTACAAGACCATCGCAGGTGGGTACATGATTTGTGTAACACCAAATGACAAAGAAAAGGAAATACAGCAGACAAGGCGTCACGGCCACGAAATTAGTACATCACACTGTACTGTATCAATTCACAACCTCAGAATATATATACTGCAGTCATAGAGCCAAGCATATAATTAAGTAAATTTAAAAAAATTACTCATCAACCGAACATTCAAAATTTCTTCACTTGTTGCAGCAGCTCCTCAAAATGGGACAAATTATTCTCTTCGACTATATGACCAGCAAGGTTGTTCCATTCGGTAATGGTTCCCGGAAAATAGGAATATTTGTAGCAGTTCGTTCTTGTGGATAAAGGTTTTACGGAAAGAGAATGTCTCAGGCGTGTTGCATAACCACTAGAGTAACTAACAATTTTCGAGATGTCAATGTTGTATTGCCCATGAATTAACTCGAAAAAGAATTTCAAACGACAGATACGGTTTCTATCAGTAACGGATGGTAAGCCACTCTTTTTAATAAGATTAGTGATAGAGGTGCGGCCATAGGAATTATAAATAAATCTTACTGCTTTCTTTTGAATCCTTTCTAATTTGTTAATGTTAATCTTGGTATATGGGTCCCAGATCATTACGGCATATTCTAAGATTGGCCGCACAATAGTGTTATACGCAAGGAAACGTGTTTCAGGAGTAGCGAACCGTAGTGCACGCCTCAAGAAGAATATTTTGCGCAGAGCATTTGCCGAGATGGTATCAATATGTTTGTTCCAGGAAAGATTGTTGGAAATCCATAGGCCGAGATATTTGTAGCATGTTACCTCTGAGAGTGCACTATCGGAAGTACCATACTGGTAGAGAAGAGGATTCCTTTTAAGCGTTTTTCTCATATATACTGTTTTATCAAAATTTATCACCATTTGCCCCCTATCACACCAGCGCATTACTTTCCGAAAGTCATTATTTAGCCTGATTTGATCTTCACTTGAGTTAATTCGTTCATAGAGGACACAATCATCAGCATATAACTTAACATTAACAGAGAGATCTTGGACGATATCGTTAATATAAATAATAAACAAAAGAGGTCCAAGCACAGATCCTTGGGGAACTCCCGATTCAACTGGAATGCAATGTGAGAGGGCACCATTTAGTGTAACAAACTGGCGCCTGTTTGTCAGGTAAGCCTTAATACAGGTTATTAGTTTATCGTTTTTTATTACAGAACTCAATTTATATATTAGCTTGTTATGAGAAACCGTATCAAAGGCCTTGCGGAAATCTAAAAATATTACGTCAGTTTGTCTTCCTTCGTTTATGGCTTCTGCAAAATCATGAATTGTTTGTATTAGCTGTGTACATGTCGAATATCCTTTCCTGAAACCATGTTGAGCTTTCGATATTACGTTATGTTCTTCAAGAAAGGTAGATAAATGTTTATGAATAATGTGCTCAAGTATCTTACACGCTGTGGACGTAAGTGAAATAGGGCGATAGTTTTGCACCTGCGTTTTGTCACCAGTTTTATGTAAAGGTTTAACTCTGGCAACTCTCCGTGTTTTTTCCGTGTTCCTTCTACTTGTGTTCGTGCTTCTTCGCTGCAATATGAATCAAGAATGTTACCAACTTGCCCAAAAACGTGTTTTACTCTGGCAACTCGCTAGTCATCGGGTAGGGCGCCTTCCTGTATAGACCTTCTAAAATGACACATAAATACTTGGAGCACCATTGCGCGTACTGCTTCAGAAAGGCATTTGGGATGTCGTCTGGGCCAAACGATTTAGAAGTAAATTGAACACTCCATTTTCAGATATGGTAACATCAGGTATAGGGGGTAAAGACAGACTGAAAGATGGGAGATGACCATTGTCTGCAGTAAAAACAGTTTTAAAGTGGTTATTAAAGGCTACACAGGCAGCATTATCATCGCGAATAGAATTTCCATCTATTACAAACATGTCGGCACTGCGGGAACTTGGGGTAATCGTCCTCCAGAATTTTTCAGGAGATTTTTTAATAAATGATGGGAGTTGGACACCAAAATATCTTTCTTTGTCAAGTAAAGTCTGATTTATTTATTTATTTACAAATACTGCTATCCCAGTTGGGACATTGCAGGAGTGGTACATAGGATGGAAAACAGATAAAACAGTAGGATAGTGCATAAACATAAACAAACAAACAAACATAAACAAAAGTGTGCTATTAATAAGAAAATACATGATTAGACAATTCTTGAGCAAAGCGGTCAACAGACATCTGACGTAATGTAATATCCAAATTATTCCATAGCTCCACTGTCGAAGGAAAAAATGAATATTTGAAAGAGTCCAAAAACGGCATAAACGGCACAATGTTAAGCGGGTTAGTACGGCGAGTGACACGTGCTGAAGAACTGGCGAAAGAAAAGAAAAGCGGGGCGTCAACATAAATGCATTTGTTGATGATCTTGTGAAGAGTGATAAGGCGATCACATATGCGTCTGTGTTGAAGTGTGTCAAGTGATAAGGTGCGGGCATGAGCTGTGGGAGAGAACTGGCGGTCATAACGTTTATATATAAATCTTATTGCTTTATTCTGCACATTTTCTAGTTTAGTGATGTCTTTAGCGAAGTGCGGTGACCAGACTGCCGAGGCGTATTCAAGCACAGGCCTTACCAGAGATTTGTACGCCGTCAACTTACAGTTTTTAGTCGAATCTTTTAAGGTGCGTTTTAAAAATCCGAGTTTCTTCAGTGCCTTGGAGCAAGTTAAATCGACGTGTTTTGACCAATTTAAGTTAGAACAAAAGGTTACTCCTAGGTACTTGAACTCGTTTACGTCCGTTAGTTGATGAGTGCTGTTAGTGTACGAAAAACGCAAAGGATTCTTCTTGTTAGTGAATGTCATCGACACAGTTTTACTGAAATTTATCTTCATCTGCCATGTGTTGCTCCAAGCACAGAATGAAGAAAACACATTATTTAAAATTAGCTGGTCGCATGCATTACTTATGTTTGAATACAGAACGCAGTCATCTGCATATAGACGAATTTTAACAGGTGTGTTAGCAGTTATCTGGACGACGTCATTAATGTAGATGAGAAATAGAAGTGGCCCTAGAACTGATCCCTGCGGGACGCCAGATGTTACAGAGACAGACGCTGATTGAGAGTGATTGAAGGTGACAAACTGGGATCTTAACCGTAAATAGTCCTTGATCAAGCCTAGTAGTGGAACGCCGTGAGTTCCTTTGAGAAAAGCGCCAAGTTTAGTAATGAGTTTACTATGAGAAACCAAATCGAAAGCTTTGGAGTAGTCTATAAAAATGGCGTCCAGCTGACCGCGGTTATTTAAGCATGATGCAATGTCGTGTGAGAATTCAATTAACTGCGTTAGTGTGGAGAACCCAGCCCGGAAACCATGCTGATTATTACAGAGAAGATTGTTGTTAGACAAGTACGACACAATATGTTTATGAATAATGTGCTCTAATACCTTGCAACAAGTACACAATAAGGAAATTGGTCTATAATTGGAGAGGCATTGTTTATTACCGGACTTAAATACTGGTACTACATTAGCTATTTTCCAGACTTGTGGAACGGTTTCGGATAGAAGGGACTTTCGGAAAATCACAGTCAGGTAGCGGGCACACCACTCAGGATACTTTTTTAGAAACATATTGGGTATACCATCGGCTCCAGCGCTTTTCGTCGCGTCAATTTGTAACAGTAGATTAAGAACTCCATTGTATGTTATATCCAACTTCGGGAAGGACGGCAATTCAGTGACTAAACTAAATGTTGGTGTAGTGCCATTGTCACTCTCAAATACCGATCTAAAGTAATTATTAAAAGCTTCGGAGATAACTGAAGGGTTAGAACATGGTTTATCATTAACAACAAATGATGAAGAACAGCGACCGGACGGAGTAATTGTTTTCCAGAATTTGGATGGGTTGGATTTCATAAATGTTGTTAGCGTGTTCTCATAATAAAATTTCTTAGCGTCGTGCATTTTAGTTCGCAGAGTCGTTTTCAAGGAAACAAGAAGCCCAGCATCACTTTTATGCCGTGATTTACACCGGTTGCGAAGCCTCTTTATGCGGCGTATAAGTTGGATGATTTCCCTGTTGTACCATATATGCGTGGGGTTTCTCTTGACACATTTCTTGGGGACGAACTTACACAGACAGTCATGCACAACTTTATAAAATTGTTCGACCAGCGTATCAACATTGCATTGATCACTACTAAAGAAAAAATCATCAAAATTTGACGCCAAAGAGCCAAGTATCATGTTATCATCGGCACGAGAGAAGTCAGTAACCATCTTGTATTCAGGTCTTTTGGGTTCAGGTGCGATGTTCAAATTAAGAACGACTGCTTTGTGATCGGAAAGGCCATCAGTGACCTCGCATTTGAACCCACACTGTAACAACTGCTCGTTCAAAAGCACAAGATCGAGTATAGAGTCACCACGCGTAGGAGATTGGACAACTTGTGACAAATCGAAAGATACGGCTATGTCGATGAGCGAGTCACATTGTGCCTTGTCCCGACCAGTCGACACAAGTGAGGCCCAATTTATGTAAGGCAAATTGAAGTCACCACACAAAACCATTTTGTGATTATGTAATCTATGGGTTGCAATATAATCATTCAGAGCTGGAAACACATTGTAATCAGCATTTGGAGGACGATAAATAACACCTATAACCAACGTCGAGAAGGAAGTATGAATTTTGCACCAGACGGACTCAGTCTCTGGAACATCGGGTAGCGAGGAAAAGTTGATGCTACTTTTAAGAAATAAGGCCACACCGCCTCCGCGACTGGACGATCTGTCTTTTCGTAAGACGCAATAACCAGGCGGAACAAATTCTTCGTCTAAGATTGAGTTGTTGAGCCATGTTTCTGTCACACAAATAATGGAAGGGTGGTGCGTTTCAATAAGCCAGTTGAAGTTAACGATTTTGTTCAGTAAACTGCGAGAATTCACATTTAAAACCGTGATGCAAGGTACTTCGCTTCGGGATTTTGCATACGGCATTCTCGGCTCGCCCTTCCCCCGTCATTCAAGGCTGGGCGATTTACCGTCTTGGTTGTTCGTGAGCCGGACACGCATGCCAGTTCGCGAATCCCACGTGTAAGCGGTACCATCGATAAAAAGTTTATCATGGACCAGCTTAATCTTCGCACCTTCGCGCTTATCATTTTTTGCCGAACGCCAAAGCAATGACCTTTTTTGTGACGTTTCGCGAGAGTAGTCGTCAGAGACACTATAGCCGGACCCTTTCAGTTTGCTACATTGTTTAAATATAGCTGCTTTTTCATTATAGTCATATAGCCTCATAATTACGGGCCTGTGTTCATCTTTTTTCTTATGACCAATCCTGTGAATTCGCTCCACCGAAGAAACAGTAACACCAAGAGTGTCAGAGAATATTCCTTTCAACACTTTATGTTCAATATCTTGTCTTGTTTCCGTATTTCCCTCCGGAACACCATAAACTATCAGATTATTTCTACGCGCTCTATCTTCCAATTCAATTAGTCTTTGTTGTTGCTGGTCGACTGTGCGGTATAGGTGTTCAACAGTACTTTCAAGAGTAGTTAGCTTAACGCATAGCTCAGAAAAGGATTCCAGTTTTTTTTCAATTCCAGTTAGTCTAGCTTCCATATCCGTCTGCTTATCCAGGATTAGCTGCAATAACTCCTCTGTTGTTGGCCCCGGATTGGTTTCGATGTCCCCGGATAGCAAAAGAGAAAGATGAGAAAGATGCGACAATACCACACTGAGCATTTCAAAAACGTTCACTGGGAGCGGCAGTACTACAAGAAAAGGATCACTTGTGCGAAAATGTGATACAGAAGTATAATATCCAACCTGCAAGGTAATCCACACATGTTTGAGCGACATGACCGATGCCGTACCGCCGCTCCCACTGAAGACGGAGCCATGCAGGGACGCCTTTATAAGCCCAGTTTCAGACGACGTGCCCCTGGCGGGTTGTTTCCAAAAGCTTTCCTCGGTGACGTCACTTTGCATGATGAACGATGATTCAGGCAAGGCGGGTAGTCTATAGCTCATTCCTTGATAGGCAATCACAAGCGGCAGCATCTGCAAGGTAATCCACACATGTTTGAGCGACATGACCGATGCCGTACCGCCGCTCCCACTGAAGACGGAGCCATGCAGGGACGCCTTTATAAGCCCAGTTTCAGACGACGTGCCCCTGGCGGGTTGTTTCCAAAAGCTTTCCTCGGTGACGTCACTTTGCATGATGAACGATGATTCAGGCAAGGCGGGTAGTCTATAGCTCATTCCTTGATAGGCAATCACAAGCGGCAGCATCTGCAAGGTAATCCACACATGTTTGAGCGACATGACCGATGCCGTACCGCCGCTCCCACTGATCTTCTAATTGTTGTGACACCTCCTCAATAACACGGGCTATGGAAGGGGTGGCTGATCTCGCTCGCTTTTTAAGACGTTTTAGTCGACGCTGCAAGTGCAGCGTCTCTCTGCTGATCCAAGGGTTGCGGCTACAAGACTGCTTAGATATCTTCGGCACAAAACACCGGATACATTCGTGAACCATGTTCTTGAAGATGAGCTACAAGTCATTAATAGTGCAAGGATTCGTTTGGAAATCGTCATAACGAAGGTCAAGAATGTCAATGATGGACTCATTATCTGCTCGCGAAAAATTTGGAAAGGAATGAAGAGCATCTTCATGCTTTAAAGAAGCATCATTTAGTGACAATAAAACTGCCTTATGATCTGATATACCAGTAGCAACATCACAAGAGATGTTTTCCGTAATGGTGCCACTTAGAAAAAAGAGATCTAGGATGGACATCGAACCATGCTGTATTCTTGTAGGCTCATTTACAACTTGCAGCAGATCAAAGTTTAAGGCAAGGTCCAGCATTTCGTTTTCCATCAAATTACAGGACTGTGAAGAAAAAGTGCACCAATCAATATTCGGGAAATTGAAATCACCGGTCATAATTATTCTGTCTCCCGGTTTTACATGACACTGGATATACTCTTTTAAATGGTGCAAGACAGTGACAGGAGAGTTGGGGGGCCTGTAAATGGCGCCTAGTAAATACTTGATGTTATCAGCATAAACTTTGCAGAATATGCCCTCGACTCCGGTGACATCAGGTTGTAGAGATGCTTTGTATAGTATCGCAACTCCCCCACCTCTTCTGTCACGATCTTTTCTAAAGACCTGGTAGTTATTTGGAACAAATTCACTGTCATATATATCTTCACTTAACCACGTCTCAGTCAGCACTACTACATCACGGTCATGCTTAAGTAAAAGACCTTCCAACTCAACGACTTTATTAACAACACTGCGACCGTTAGTATTTAAAACCCGAAAACAACCTTTTTTAGTTTTGTTCTGTCAGGTGTGCTTGGTAATCCTGTAACGCTTGTTTTCAGTTTTGTCCCAGGCAAATAAAGTCCCGTTCACACTTAATTTATCGAAGAATAAAATCTAGAAGAGTGCGGTGAGGGGCTAGTTGGTACGACATTATGAGAACAAAAGTAACTGCGCAAAAGGACGGGACAAGAGAAAGAGAACCACACGGGACAAACGCAGACTGACAACTGATTTATTCCACAAACTCCTCTTTCCTTCAGCAGCAAAGCGCATGCGCACCAACCACAAAAACAAAAAACAGAAGCGACACTCATCTCGTGGAATCAAGGAACTCGAACTCCTTGCGGTACAGGTGTACTGAAGCATCGCTAATGCACTTATCAGGCCCTAACCTCGCGATTTCCAAGGCCTCGATAATTTCTCGTTCTTTCTTGTCCCTCGAGCGTCCGATAATCTTAGTCCTATCGAAAAGCGGATTACAATCTCTGTCATCATGCTTGCAAGTGTGACAATGCTTAGGCAGATGCTGCCCCCTTGAATCTTCTAAGGAATTTGCGTGCTCTAATAATCTAATGTTGACGCAGCGGCCAGTTTGCCCTATGTAGAACCTACCACAACTCAGGGGAATCTGGTAAATTACATTGCATGTACACTGGACGAACTTATTCCTGTGGTTAATGCCACACTCAACCTTCTTTTGCTTATCTTTTCTCGCCAAATTGCACAAACGCGACAACTTGCAAGGTGCAGAAAAAATGACGTCAACGCCGAATTTTCCGGCGACTCTCTTGAGGCCGTGCGAGACCCTGTGAACATAGGGCATAACTTCATACTTCCGCCTCTCCTGTGCATCCGCCCCCAGAGGTTTTGAGTTTGGGCGGAAGGACTTCAACAGGGACTCAGCGACAGCCTGAAGAAGGGCCAGCGGAAAACCAGCAGACCTAAGGCGACCAACCTGAGCCTCAAAGCTAATCTGAACTTTATGTGGACAGGACTTGGCTAATGAAGCCCTGAGGCAAGTTGATGCCATACCCCTCTTGACCAGCTTCGAATGACACGAGTTAAAGGGTAAGAGTGCCTTTTTCGACCTAGGCATGTACGCCCAGCAGAGGTGGTCAGGATCGTTAAAAAATAATTTTAAATCTAAGAATTGCAAACAAGAGTTTTCAGGAAGTTGAATGGTAAAATTAAAACTCGGAAAGGCTGACTTAAAAGATGCTAAAACCTCCATTGCCACCTGGGCCAAGTCGTCGTTGTGGTCAATATTTAAAAGGATTAAAAAGTCATCCACGTATCGGAAAACTCGAACGATACGGTCGTCAGATAGTACCCGCGATAGCGAGCGGTCAATTTCAGCTAAAAGGATTTCCGATAAAACTGGGGCTACACATGACCCGATGCAAATTCCGCGTTTCTGCACGTAAAATTTTTCCGGAAAACTCACAATCGTTGAAGTAAGATAAACCTTAAGCAATTCCAAAAACCCTTCAACAGAAATACCGCACGCATTCTGGAAAGACACAGCACCAGAACGTTCGATACAGTTCCGGACTGCTTTCGGAAATCCTTTTAGCTGAAATTGACCGCTCGCTATCGCGGGTACTATCTGACGACCGTATCGTTCGAGTTTTCCGATACGTGGATGACTTTTTAATCCTTTTAAATATTGACCACAACGACGACTTGGCCCAGGTGGCAATGGAGGTTTTAGCATCTTTTAAGTCAGCCTTTCCGAGTTTTAATTTTACCATTCAACTTCCTGAAAACTCTTGTTTGCAATTCTTAGATTTAAAATTATTTTTTAACGATCCTGACCACCTCTGCTGGGCGTACATGCCTAGGTCGAAAAAGGCACTCTTACCCTTTAACTCGTGCCATTCGAAGCTGGTCAAGAGGGGTATTGCATCAACTTGCCTCAGAGCTTCATTAGCCAAGTCCTGTCCACATAAAGTTCAGATTAGCTTTGAGGCTCAGGTTGGTCGCCTTAGGTCTGCTGGTTTTCCGCTGGCCCTTCTTCAGGCTGTCGCTGAGTCCCCGTTGAAGTCCTTCCGCCCAAACTCAAAACCTCTGGGGGCGGATGCACAGGAGAGGCGGAAGTATGAAGTTATGCCCTATGTTCACAGGGTCTCGCACGGCCTCAAGAGAGTCGCCGGAAAATTCGGCGTTGACGTCATTTTTTCTGCACCTTGCAAGTTGTCGCGTTTGTGCAATTTGGCGAGAAAAGATAAGCAAAAGAAGGTTGAGTGTGGCATTAACCACAGGAATAAGTTCGTCCAGTGTACATGCAATGTAATTTACCAGATTCCCCTGAGTTGTGGTAGGTTCTACATAGGGCAAACTGGCCGCTGCGTCAACATTAGATTATTAGAGCGCGCAAATTCCTTAGAAGATTCAAGGGGGCAGCATCTGCCTAAGCATTGTCACACTTGCAAGCATGATGACAGAGATTGTAATCCGCTTTTCGATAGGACTAAGATTATCGGACGCTCGAGGGACAAGAAAGAACGAGAAATTATCGAGGCCTTGGAAATCGCGAGGTTAGGGCCTGATAAGTGCATTAGCGATGCTTCAGTACACCTGTACCGCAAGGAGTTCGAGTTCCTTGATTCCACGAGATGAGTGTCGCTTCTGTTTTTTGTTTTTGTGGTTGGTGCGCATGCGCTTTGCTGCTGATGGAAAGAGGAGTAGGTGGAATAAATCAGTTGTCAGTCTGCGTTTGTCCCGTGTGGTTCTCTTTCTCTTGTCCCGTCCTTTTGCGCAGTTACTTTTGTTCTCATATTATCGAAGAATAACTTGACCTTCGCACCGTTCGACCTTTCCTCTGCAGAGCTTTCCCATAGTTTTTGCCTTAACTGACGAACGCGAAGAGAAAAATCCTCTGAAATCGATATTTCAGAGGATGCCGACGATCTCTCGCTGTACCTCCGTCGTGAGGGGCCAGGGGGAGCAGAGGCCGTAGGGGGGCGTGGCGCGCGTCAGCTGGTCATATTCCTGCAGTGCCGCGCGGGTATTGACGAAGGCGCTGCAGGAGTTCCCCGCCGTCTGGTGCGCGGTGAAGGCGGTCGATGTGGTGCAGCGAGCGCTGCGTGGCCTGTAGCTGCAGCGGCCACGCGCCCGCCTCGGCCAGTGTGGCCTCGCATTGCGAGTTGCCGGGTAGGCCGAGGCAGGTCCGCAGCGCTTTGCGATGCTGTACCTCCAGTGCCTTCCATGATGGTTTGCGCACCGTGACGAGGGGCAGCGCGTAGAGTATCGCCCCTAAGGCTGCGGCGTTGTAGAGGCGCAGCGCAGCCTGCTGAGAAATCCCCTGGCCCCGGGCGGTGAGCTTGTGCACGGCGGCTGTAGTCCTCTTCATCTGCTGGCAGGCCCTGGTCGCCGCGGGGCGAAAGGAGAGGCGCTGGTCGATATCCAGGCCGAGGTACCTCACGGAGCTCTTCCACGGCAGCGGCGTCCCAGCCAACGTCAGCGGCGCCAGGCGGGCGCTTCTGCGAGCTCCGCAGGCCATGGCTGCAGACTTCTGCGCGCAAAGCGCCAGACCGAGGCCCCGCAACCGGTCGCCGATAGCGTCAAGGGAACCCTGGAGGCAGTCTCTCACGCGGGAAGCCTCGCCCGGAGGTCCCAAGCACCACAGAGCGATGTCGTCCGCGTATATGGAGATGTACACGCGGTGCCGGTTGCCTGTGGGCAGACAGCCCGACATCGCCACATTGAACAGGAACGGGGACAACATGTACCCCTGCGGCACGCCTAGATCCACCGGGCGGGGCTGAGAGAGAGCTGCTCCCACGCGCACGCGAATAGTGCGAGCGTTGAGGAACCCCTGCACATAACGCAACCCGCCTCTTCCAGCCTCGCGAGAATTACCGCACGGTGGACGTTGTCAAACGCACTCGAGACGTCGAGCAGCAAGAGCAGTGCTACGTGCCGCGCCGCCATGGCGTGCTCGAGTGCGGAGACAACGTCCGCGATTGAATCTGCCGCGCAGCGCATCCCGCGACTTTTGGTCACGTGGGCCGGAGCAGACGACAACCGAGAGCTGTCAACAAAGGCGACAACCTCGCGATGGCTGCAGACCGGATACCCTTTGTCTCGGAAAAAGGAGGGCTCCCTCTACCGCACCTGCAGCGGGCTACCAAGGAGTACCGGGAAGTGCTGCGGGGTCCAGTCGTCAAGTGTTGACATCGGAATTCGTCTCTAAAGAGGAGGCTGACACCGCGTACCCTTCCGCGTAGCTTGCCCGTGCATTAATAGACACTTTAGTTGGACGTACGCAGTGAGCTTGCGTACGCAACGACACCGCGGGTAGCGAATGCGCATGCGCAGAACGCAACGTATCTAGCCGCGCGTTACGTACGCCCGCCCGCTGTAAAGCATAACGTAGCGTACGCAACGCGGGACGCTACGTGCTGCGTGGAGAACATGGCGGCGACCATCTCGCCCGCTTCGGACCGATTTCACTTCGCCGCTGCTTTCTTCAATGCGGAGGCTCGCTCTAAACTGTGCTGTTAGCTTTTATTTTGTCTACTCTCACCCACACGCCAAAATATTAGGGACAAATGCCCCTTGTTTTTCAGATAATGAAGCGATTTTTGGACCTTTTAAGCCTAACTAAGGTTGTGTACGTTTATCGTCATAGCAACCTAACCTGTCGAATAATTTTTTTTAGTCATGTGCCTACTTTTGCACTTCATTAAACATTATACATTTTTTCTTTCATTAAAAAGAGTAATATACTATTCATATTGTCAGAAACTGAAAAATGTTCAGCCGAGCGCTACAGCGCTTTCAGTGTTTGTCACTAGATGGCGACACAACATAACGCGCTACGCGACTGCTCTGCGGCGGTACGGCCAACTATAAGTGTGACGGGGGTGTTCTTTACAGCGTACGGAACGTAGTGAGCGTTGCGTACGCAATGTCGCTACGTACGCAGCAACTAAAAGTGTCTAATAAGAAACACGCGCGACCAACTGCACACCTTGGGAATGTCGCTCGTGGAGATTCCTGTCTGCACAACAAAGACGCTCCTCTCAAGCTCAACACGTTGTGGGGGCGTGTTCCCTGGGGAGAGTGCGTGATGACCTGCCACAGTGAACATAGACACGCCTTCCTCGGCAAACACTGTCTCCATCTAGGGATTCTAGGGAAGAAATCCCTTATAAAACCCGGCCCCGGGGACGGTCAAGGAGTTCCTCACATCGAGTAGCTTTCTCTCATCGAGACTGTTCGACGGAGCACCATTCTGAGTTGCTGTACGTGTACATAACGTAAATAGTTGTATAAAGTTTTCCTCGCCTTCCTCCTAACCCAGTCTCCGATCATCCTCATAGCATCATCCGATCCTCCGAGTAGCAACAGTGGAGACCGTCCGGCCCGAGAGCTAGGATGCGAGCGGACAGGAGAGCGAGGCTACAGAGAAGGCTGGATGGATGGATGGATGGATGGATAGATGGATAGATAGGAGCGCCCCATTTGAAACGGGATGGTGGCAATTGCCACCATGCTCAGCTTTTCTTTCTTTATTTTTGTTGAACTGAGTTGTCAATTCACATTAAGATTCGCCATCTTTTTTACCTACGGTTTCCTACACTTCTAACCTTATGCCACATCTCTGCTTTTCAGCCACCAATCCTCCAATCGCTTTTTGCTAACTTCTACTGCAGATTTATTTGCATGACCATTGTTATCTTTAAATCCTAGGGCCTCCGGAAGAGTGACTGTGCCTGCATCGACATCCCGATGGATACCACCACATTTGAGTATGAGGTGTTCAATTGTTTCCACAGATCGACCACGCACTGCACATGTGTCATCTTCTTCGTTAAATTTATTTTTGTAGCTGCGCGTTCTAAGACACCCTGACCTAGCTTCAAAAAGTAGGGCACTGCCTCTTGAGTTATCATAGAAAAATTCTTTCCTGGTCTGCCTTTTCCAGTATCGATATAGTTCTACACTACGTTTCTTTTCCATTGAATTAATCCAATTTTTTTAACTGCCGCGTTTTTAACCTGTCGTTTAATGCTATTTCTTTCTCCGTCCTCATGACCGGCATACTTACTGGTTAGTTTTCTAGTTCTCTCCCGCCACTGTGAGTCAACGCTCTTCCTGTATAAATATTTAAATACCTTAGCTGCCCACCTGTTATCATCCAATTTCCTCAGGCGTTCTTCATATAGTATTCTACTCTTAGCTTCCCGTGCTTCGAACGATGCCCAGCCCATATCTCCTTGTACTGCCTCGTTTGTGGTTTTGCCGTGGCACCTAGTGCTAATCTTCCAACAGCTCTCTGATTTACGTCTAATCTCGACTGAACTCCTGCCCTTAAGCACAGAGCCGAAAGTAAGCCCCGGCACCATTATTTCTTTCCAAATACCTCTTAGTACTTCATATTTGTTGTACCCCCATAATGCCCTATGTTTCATTATCCCGGCATCTCTTCGTCCTTTTGCCCTAAGAGACTGTTCATGCTTTTCCGTGTATATCTGCCCTTCGTTAGCCATATGAATGGCCACGACACTGCTGCTACGGATCCATACTTACGAATGACGCTTGTACAGGTGCTGCTGCTGCTTACCCTGGGCCAGCTACCGAGCCGACCCTGTTGCCTGGATGGGCCGAAAATGGACGTCTGGGAGAGCGGCGCTGCAGCCTACCTTACAGAGCCATCTGACAATTGCCTCCCCACGGATTGGCCGCATTACCCTTCACCGCTAAGCCTGGAACACTTCACAATTCGTCGAGCAACATGAGGCCACGTCACCTGTCCGGCTACTTGAAAAGGGCGTCATTCCTGTTGACGCTGTTGGCCACGACACTGCTGCTACGGATCCATACTTACGAATGACGCTTGTACAGGTTAGTTATCTTGAAACTAAGTGTTATCGTGACAATAATGTTTGCCTCTTTGCGGTGTCATGGCCACCTGATGTAGTCGATTATGTGAAGCATGTTCGTGCTGCTGCGTCGTACATTTGGCGCCTTTTGGTTCTTGGCGGTGACGTGGAGGTAAACCCAGGCCCTATGACTAAAGCTCAAGAAGACAAGCTTGACGCTGTAGCTTTAGCCTTTCAGCGTCTTGAGGCGAACAACACAAGCATTCTTGAATCGATAAATCAAGTCTTGAACCTCCACGTCACCCTTAGGAACACCTGGAACAGTTAACTAAAAGAGTTAATGACCTGGAATGCAAAATTGAATCTCTACCCTCCAGCCAGCCTGTTGAAAATGCGGATATCTCTAAAAAAAATTCAGGACAAAGTTGATGATCTGGAAAATCGCTCAAGGCGGTCGAACGTGTTGTTTTTCGGCATCGAAGATTCTGATCCCTCTGAGCCTTGAGAAGACTCGGAGCGGTATGTAAAAGAATTTTGCACAGATAAACTTGGCGTTACTGTCACTTCCGTTGCCAGAGCTCACCGCTTAGGGCGTCTTTCGACTGACAAGAAACGACCCATTATTGCAAACTTTTATAATGAGAAAGAAGTAGACTCCGTCATTAGTCTTGGCTACAAACTAAAGAACACCAATTTGAGCATATCACGCGACTACTCTGAGGCTGTTCGTGATAAGCGCCGTAAACTGTGGCAGTTTTCTAAGACGATAAAGAAAGAGGGGGAACGGATTCGTCTGTATTTTAATAAACTTCACGTAAACGACGACGTTTATCTCTGGGACACTACTGACAACCGGGCTGTGCGTCTAAGTGAGCCTTCTACCAACTGACAACATTCAAATCATCATGGTGCTTCCGATCGTGCGCTACCAATCTTGCCGGGACCGAAGTGTTTAGATAACATTTGCTTCCTATATACTAACATCAGAAGCGTTACAGCGAAAAGTGATGCCCTTTCCTCCTTTATCGACTCGTCTGGAACCTCATTAATAGCACTAACTGAAACTTGGCTTACCGATTATATCTCAGATGATGACATCCTTTCATGCGAATCAAGTTTTAAATTTTTTCGTTGCGACAGAAAGAACAGAAGAGGAGGAGGTGTGCTTATCGCGATTAAGCAAGAGCTCATATCTATACCAATTGTTGCTTCTGCTTTTCTCGAGTGTGTATTCGTCTCCTTGAAATGTACTGCTACGAACATTATTGCTGGTGTGTTGTATCGCCCACCCGACCTGTATGATGGCTTTGCAGATGAATTTTGTCGCTTACTGACCGATGTGTGTACGCGTTTTCCAAATTCTGTCCGAATTATATTTGGCGACTTTAATTTCCCAGGCATCAATTGGGAAACACTATCTGTTCCTCCAAGTGATAAGGATGCGCACGCTTTCCTACAGATTTGTCTTGATTTTCACCTAACTCAGCTCATTACAAAGCCCACGCGATCCTCAGGTACCACTGCAAACATTCTTGACCTGATTCTAACCAATAATCCCGATGCTTGTTCTAAAATATTTCACCTTAATGGTCTTTCTGACCATGACATTATTACTGGGTGCATCAATTGCAGAATTATCGAAAGAAAAACTACCACCAAGATGATCAGGTGTCATTGCAGAGCTAATTTTGACCAAATGAACCATGAATTAACCTCTTTCTCTGGGCTGTTCTTGGCTGAATCTACATTCCGTTCCATTGAACAGAACTGGATAGTGTTTAAAACTACTCTAATTAACCTCATTACAAAACACATACCAGTTATCACAATTAAGTGCAGCAAAAGTGCGCCCTGGTTCAGTGGGCGGCTGCGAAGAGCTAATAATAACAAGAAACGTTTGTATAGGCAGGCAGTTGCTAACAACCAATTAAACACATGGGAAAAATACAAACAAAGTGATAAAAACTACCATAAAATGCTTAAAACTACCCGTCGCCAGTTTTATAATGACGTTTTGCCTACCATGCTGTCTAATAATCTCCGTAGGTTTTGGAGAGCAATTAACCCTCATTCGCGTGCCGATTCTTTTTTGACAAGTTCTGATGGTGACCAGCTGGACGATGTCCATTCTGCTCAGCTCTTCAACAATGCCTTTTCATCTGTTTTCACTCAAGAAGTCATCACCACCTCTCCAGTTCTCAACCCATTTCGAGATTATTCAATGCCCCCAATAGTCATCAGGGAAGATGGTATTCTTACTTTGTTAAGTAATCTTAAAATTACCACAAGCGCAGATCCACTGGGCTTTAACAACAAAATACTAAAAAAGATATCTCACAGTATTTTCCAAGTCTTGTCTGTACTTTTTTCTCAGTCTTTATCTTCTGGCTCCATCCCGCACGACTGGCGTATAGCCAAAGTAATTCCAATTTTCAAATCTGGCGTCCGCTCTGATCCTCTAAACTATAGACCCATATCATTGACTTGCACTTTCTCTAAGCTCCTTGAACATGTCATACACACTCAGATCATTCATTATCTTGAAGATCATAACATCATATTTAAATATCAGCACGGTTTTCGCAAGGGATTTTCTTGCGACACTCAGCTCGCCGGGTGTCGAGCTGAGTGTCGACACCCGACTTATTTAACTTATTTTACTAAACTTATTTTACTTATTTTACGACTTATTTTACTAACGACTTATTTACTTCTTTATATGTCGGAATTCAAGTCGATGCCTTGTTTTTAGATTTTTCAAAGGCATTTGATCGGGTTCCCCACCATAGACTACTTCTCAAGCTATCGCACCTTAATATTCACCCTCAGGTACTATCATGGATTAAAGACTTCCTTTCATCTCGCGCTCAGTTCACTTCTGTTAATGGTTCTAACTCTACAATGGCCCATGTCACATCTGGTGTGCCTCAGGGGAGTGTGCTTGGTCCCCTGCTCTTTCTAATATTTATTAATGACTTGCCAAATTGCATTTCTTCACAAATTAGACTGCTTACGACTGTGTTGTGTATCGAACCATTACAAATGACTGTGACCGACAATCCTTACAAACTGACCTCGATTCTATTAACACTTGGTGTCAGTTGTGGCGTATGACCCTAAATCCCTCTAAGACAAAGCTCGTCTCATTTACTAGAAATTCGTATCGCATACCAACCGCATACTCTCTTAATGACATAACAGTTGAGACAACTTCCACTTACAAGTATCTAGGAGTTCACCTTCAATCAGACTTAACCTGGAGCTATCATATTAACTTGATTCTAGCAGCTGCTAACCGTTCTCTTGGCCTTTTAAAACGTAACCTTCGACATGCTCCGGCGCACGTGCGTAAACTTGCTTATATTACATTAATTCGACCTAAAATTGAGTACGCTTCCGCCATATGGGACCCAGATCAAGCCTACATCAAAGATAACATAGAATCCCTGCAAAACCGTCATGATGTGAACAGCGCGAACTACAAGGGACAAGAAAAGAAGGGACACAGGACGAGCGCTGACTCGCAACTAAAAGGTTTGTTCACTGAAACCTTCTTATGTGAAGAAACAATCAAAGGGAAGAAAAAACACAAAAAACTAAAAACATGAAACGCAACAATCGTCAGGTGCTCCCGAGAAAATTCATCTCCCTATCGCAAAGGAAAACAGATGGTTTGCTGACGCAATTCTGTTGATCCCCTGCGATGTGAAAAGCCTCGACAACTTCTCGTGTCGTCTGATCACTGTGGGTGTATAGTACACGTGTTTGATTGAATAATGCAGTACATTTTTTCTTTTTCTTTTTCATGACTTTACATTCTAGACAATGTCGTCCTGTGTCCCTTCTTTTTTTGTCCCTTGTAGTTCGCGCTGTTCACATCATGAATATCTACCAACTCGCCCAACTGAACGTTTTGCTGCAAAACCGTGCTGCTCGTTTCATTTATTTAATTATTTATTTATTTATTTGAAATACCTTACAGGCCCATTGGGCATTGTATAAGGGGGCGAAAAATATATAATACAGTGCATTAATAACCAAAGGAAACATACGATCATGATAAAAAAGGAATAAATCTATACAGTGCATTAATAACCAAATGAAACAAAATAGAAACATATAAGTCATGATAAACAATATATCAACAAATTAGTAGAGAAGAAGAAACGACGCGGAAATAACAACAGGAAAAGAGAAAAAAAGAATACGCGGCACAAAATAAAGCACTACAATAAAGGATAATGTGCTCACCGAACGTGGGAACAATAAGTAAAATAGCGCGATGACGGAAAACACAGAAACATGGCAGACAAACATAAATAAGAAGACATCCGAATGGCACGAGTGTAGCAGCGAAGCAAATAACAAAAAATCAGAAAAAAATAAAATATTTGAACGTAGGCTTGCTAAATGACTGTTTCAGTGAAATATGTGATGAGTTGAGAATGGAAAGATTCTAGATTAGATGCGGAAGCGATGTTGTCTGGCAGATCATTCCATAATCTGATGGCTCGTGGTAGTGCAGATGAATTAAAAGCCAATGTGTCACCATATATTCTTGCAAAACTAAACTGATTATACAATCTTTTCGACGTGCGGGATGAGACATCGAGTTGAAATGAACTAGTTCTATTGAAGTGCGCATATTTGTGAAATAGTGTTAGGAGAGCGATGTCACGGCGCGTGCTTAATGATTGTAGAGAAAGATCTGTTTTAATCTGAGTGATGCTTGAACAGTAGTTATAGTTTCGTGAAATTAATCGTGCTGCCCTGTTTTGGATAGATTCTAACGCGATGATCATGTTCTTATGATAGGGAGACCAAATGGGAGAAGCAAATTCAAGTTGTGGACGGACAAAAGTGAGGTATGCTAGTTTTCGAATATTAGATGGTGAATTTCGGAGATTACGGCGTAGGTATCCTAATGACTTCGAGGCGACAGCACATATGGATGAGATACGGAATGACCATGAAAGATCTGAAGAAAGGTTAACGCCAAGGTATTTGTAATGTGATACTTGAGAGAGTAGATCATTTTGAATACGGTATGTATAGCTATATTTGTTATTTTTACGGGTGAAAGAGATGACTTTGCATTTTGATACATTAAGAGTCATTAACCATGAGTTGCACCAGTCGTTAATAGTAAGGAGGTCTGATTGGAGCGCCAGGTGGTCATTAGTAGATCTAATAGGGCGATAAATGATGCAATCATCCGCGAAAATTCGCATACTGGAAGTTATATTATTAGGTAAATCATTGATATAAATAAGAAATAATAAGGGACCAAGCACACTGCCCTGCGGTACACCGGAGTTAACCGGGGAAAGGTTACAGGACAGATTATTAACAAATACCAACTGTTGGCGATGCGAGAGGAAGTTACGAAGCCATGTTAAAGTTAGCGAGTCTAGACTGAGTGATGATAATTTCGAAATCATGCGGCAGTGAGCTACGCGGTCGAAAGCTTTGGCAAAATCAAGGAATATACAATCAGTTTGAAGGTTATCGTTCATATTAAAATGCAAGTCAGTAGTTAGTTCGAATAACTGTGTTTCGCAGGAGTGACCCTTTCTAAACCCGTGTTGATTAGTGAAAAAAAAGTTATTCTGCTCAAGATGACTGAAAACATGCGATGAAATTATGTGTTCCAGCATTTTGCAGCAGATGCACGTGAGAGATATAGGACGGTAATTTTCAGCTGAGTTTTTGTTACCAGATTTAAAAATTGGCACTGTTTTAGCTATCTTCCAGTCTGAGGGTAGTATTCCTGTAGTTAATGATTGCTGAAAAATATGAAATAAAATTTTGCTTGCAACTGGAACTGTATTTTTTAAAATTTTTGAATTAATGCCATCAACACCAGCCGAAGTAGATACCTTAAGAGAATTTATGAGACACGTGATGCCATCTTCAGTTATCTGAATAGGTGTCATGTAGCGGTAATTAAGATCGGGAACTTCCGGAAGGGTAGAATGATCTTCAGAAGAGAACACAGATGAAAAGAAGGTGTTAAATATTGAGGGGAACTCGTTGTCTGGAATGGGGGTGTTCTGACTACTCACGTTTTACTAGCGTCACGGCTTTAAAAGCTCGTGCTGGACTTGACAGCCTTTCCCATCGTCGTAAACTGGCTCGCTTAACTCTTTTTCACAAAATTTACCATCATCCGTTGCTTCACGACAATTTCTTTCACTTGCCCTCAGCAGTGTTTCCACGCCGTGACCATCCTTTCAAAATCAAACGCATCACATGTCGCACTTCAAGTTATGCTAAATCATTCATACCCAAAACCATTATTGATTGGAACCGGCTGCCTTACACAATCGCAACTGAAACGAATGCGACATCATTTCATGAACTTTTAAAAAATCAAAGGCTTGTGTAGTTTTCTTCTAGTTCTGTTCTGCTCACCGCAGTGTGTTCGAGTTTTGCTTTTCGTTCTGTTTATTCCGTTGTTTTTATCTTTGTGTTTTCTTTTCTTGTTTTTTTTTTGTTTATTTTGTGACTTGTTGTTCCGCCACATTTCGATTCTTGCTGACTACCAGTTTTTGCTTTTTTCTTGCTTCTTTTTTTGCCCTGTTACTCATGTTAATGTTCCTTCTATGTATTCAAGTTGAAATTTTTACCACCCCCTATGTAATACCCTCGTGAAGAGGGCCTTTAGGGGTATCTTGAAATAAAATAAATAAATCAATATCCCGAGGTATTTGTATTCGGCCACTTTGGGTATTTCGTGGCCTTGTATTGTAAGCACCTGATCAGTTGTATCGTTGAAAATCATCACACCTGACTTAGTTGCGCTAAAACTGAATTCTAGAGCGCCTCATTCGTCTCCGCAACCATTAACCCAAGTTTGTAATTCTTCCTGGCTATCTGCTAACAGTACAATATCGTCCGCATACATTAAACCCGGGAGTCGCTGCTCAACTACATTTCCGCCTAATCTGTACGACAGATTATAACCTCGATTACTTTCTTCTAGCCTTCTTTCCATATTCCGTATTATTTCCATATAGCCTGCCGCGGTAGAAGACCGCCCTGCAGGAAAGGGCAGCGCACCGCGTGTTGACTTTAAAAGAAATGTACAGCGTGAACAGAGACGACGGATGAAGTGCACAACACCAGCGATTCTGTTGTGAACTACTTCTTCGTCTCTGTTCGCGCTGTATATTTCTTTTAAAATGAATTTCACCCAGCTAGCCCAACTTGCCATCCTAATACACCCCTTGTCGGAAGTGAACTGCGTATCGGAGAGGGAGCAGGCACGTTTGTCATCTCTGTCCTACGAATTCAACGCGACATTCACGGGCCGTCCTGGCCTCACTATACTAGTAAGGCACAGAATAGACATGGGTGACGCACTGGCTTGGAAGTAGAATCCTAGACAAATTAGCCTGGCTAAGAGAAAAGCACCAGACAGCGCCTTAGACGAGCTTATCGACACTGGCTTTGTTAGAGGTCTAACAGCCCTTGGAACTTCCCGGTAGTCTTAGTTCCAAAAAAAGACGATACGTATCGACTTTGCGTGGACTACCGCAGACTGAATGAGGTTACGAGAAAGGACGCGTACCAACCATTTCTACCCTAGTGTCCAACCTAGGTGGAGCGATGTACTTTACAACGCTCGATGCTAGCCGCGGATATTTCCAGGTGGAAATGAATGAGCGTGATAAGGAGAAAACTGCTTTAACTTGTCACAGCGGTCTTTTTCAGTTCAAAAGAATGTCTTTTGGCATGGTAGGAGCACCCGCTACTTATCAGGGCCTAATGGACCGTGTTCTGGGAGATGCGAAGTGGCAACATGCGCTCGCATGTCTAGACGACATCGTGGTGTACTAGAAAACGTTTGAGGAACACCTGCGCCAATTTAGGGACATCCCAGAGAGACTGAGGTCCTTGGGAATCACTTTGAACCCGAATAAGGCACAGATCGCCCCAACCCGAATAACACTGTTGGGGTTCACTGTCCACAGAGGCCGCATTCTACGGTGCGATGATAAGCTCAAGGCTCTGCTTAAGTTTCCGTAGCCGTCAGATCTAGCCGGTCTCAGACGCTTCCTGGGAATGGCGAACTTTTATCGCCAGTTCATCCCAGATTGCGCAGCGCTGTAGGCACCTTTGACAAAGCTTTTGAAGAAGGGCGAGCGCTGGAGTTGGGGCCACGGTCAAGAGGCTCGCGGACACGGTTGAGTAGCCGCTAACCGACCTAAACAGGGAGTTTGTGATTCAAACACACGCAAGCGACCTGGGCTTAGGAGCAGTGTTGCTTCAGGAGCATGAAGGCGTCCTCCGTCCGGTAACATTTGCGAGCCGCTCGTTGACGCCGGCAGAGAGGAACTACTCGGTGACAGAGAAGGAAAAGCTTCACTATAGGCTCGTCAACACCGCGCTTCGCGTGGGCCACCCCTGGGCGCCTCCGCGGCGCGCCCTTCCTCCTCCTCGCCACCTGTTTACCCTTCCCCGCTGCCAGCGGTTCTTATCGCAAGGCGTTTCCATAACACCCGAGCGGCGGCGGCGGCGGACATAAAAGAGGCCGCGTGCTCCGTCGTTACTTCTCCTCCTCGCCATCTGTTAACCGCTTGGGGCGGTTGGGACGGCGGTCTCCGTCCCAAGAGAAGGCTCTTTCGCAAGGCGTTGCGAGAACGCACGCGTGAGCGGCGGCGGCGGCCATAGAAGAGGCGCAGACATTCGCCATGCAAGGAAGAAAAGAAGACCCAGAAGTGGTAGCGAGGGAGTTGGCTCAAAATCTACACCGCTACCGTGGTGCTCCCAGTGCATTGTGCGCGAACTGCGACAGCCATGACGTCAAACAAAGCATAACTGCAGCTTTTCGCTTGTATATCCAGGCGTAACTAGAGCTAAGCCACTGCCAATTTTTTGCTCTGCGAAAGTTCGACTACTACGTCGACGGGGTGTCATTTGTGATCGACACGGATCACATGGCGCTCACCTGGCTGACACGACCCAGCGAGCCGAGCGGCCGCCTAGCGCGTTGGGCCCTGTTGTTGCAGCGTTACGACTTTACCGCCCGCTACCGCAAAGGGAACAACGCCGTGGCTGACGCGAGCGCCTGTACAGAGCGAGGAAGGTCTCGCGGCGCACCGCCCGACAGACAGAGAGAGCGCGGGACTGACCCTAGCCGTACCTCATGTAACGGGTGCGGACCAACCGCTGATCCCGGGCGAGAGCGTGAACCACGTGGACTACGTGAGTTCCGTGGGGATCGTGTTCAGCAGAACACGAAGCTCAGCGGCGAGATCCGTTTTGTCTAAGGGTGTTCGACAGGCTGCGGGAGCCGGGCGGGGTCTGTGCGGAGCGCTTGGAAACAGCTGGTAGGCGCGCTGGATTCGTATCTGCTGGATTCCGACGGCGTCCTGCTGAGGTGGATACCCTCCGAGAACGACACAAGCGAGGCGTTCAAGGTGGTGATACCGCCAGCCAGTGGCGTAACCAGAAATATTTTTCGGGGGGTGTTATATGCCGCCGGTAAAAACATAAAAAGAAAGAGAGCCTGCGCCGGAACAATATCTTAGTAATTTTTATTGTTTAATAAAACCGAAGGGTTAGGTGTTTCTTTCACTGTAATATCTACACAAAAATTCGAGTGCACACAGGACCCTGAAAACTTGATTCGTAAAGAACATTTATTTTCTATAAAAAAAAACACTCGTACGAAAAATCGCTGATATTTAAAATATTTCAGTTATATACAACAACACCAAAGCTTTTTTTCTACAACAAAGCCAGCAAATACGAACGAACGGCATTTGTCAAAACTTCTACCCCATGCATGTGAACCTGCGCTCGGCCGCAGGGGTGGTTTGAAAAAGAAAAGCACTTTTTATTTTCGCGATAGTTTATTGTCGTCTGGGGAAAATGCAAAGGACGAAGTATATTTAATTTTGTGAAAGTATATTTAATTGTGAAAGTATATTTAATTGTGTGAAGTGTGCCTAGAATTAAAAGCAGTGTCATACGTCGTGCGATGGCCAAGGAGAGTGGCTCCTTTCTGAAATAATTTCGATCCACTTCCAACTGTAGAGCCACCACAGTGTGCACCAACTTTTTCAAGAATAAACCGTAGCATATCGACGCTTATTGCCAGAAGAAGCTTGTTGCAATAGAAAAGAAGCTTGAAAAAATTTGTGGGCTCGAAAAGCTAGTCACGGAGTGCGCCAGGAAAGTCACGGAATTAGAACGTAACCTTGCTACCATAATCAGCAAAATCGACGACCTTGAGAACAGAAATTGTCGCTCTAATCTAATCATTTATGGTGTTAAGGAGCAGGAGGATGAAACTACAGACACTTTGCATGAAACTGTCACGAAAACAGTCTTTGAGGATACACTTGGAATTACAAAGACAGACATTGAAAGAATTCATCATCTGGGCAGACCAAGTAAAGACAACGAAACTAGACTTAGGCCGATAATAATGAAGTTTCTTGACTGCCGACACAAACTTAGCATTCTTAAAAAATGTTCTAAACTAAAAGATTCCGGTTACTCCATTGGAGAAGATTTTTCGCTTGCTGTCAGGAATGTTAGGAAAAAATTATGAGACCGTACTGAAGAACACCGTGGTAAAAAAAGAAAAGGTCTCTCTGGTATACTACAAAGTAAAAATAAATGGTCAGCTCTTCACATGGGATAGTGAGTGCAGTGACATTGTTGCAGTTGAGCCAAAAATTGAAGATCAAAACAAAACTGGAAAGCGAATCACCAGGAGTCAACGTCACTAACTGCACTCAACTTAAATGCACGCAGTATTACAAATAAAACACATGAACTTGAAGCTATTGTGCTGGCTTTCAAACCCGATATTGTCGCAGTTATAAACATGGTTACACAATAACATTTCTGCTCGTGAAATTGTGCCGCCGGGCTGCACAATTGTAAGAAAAGACCGAGAATCAAAAGGAGGGGGTGTCGCTCTACTTAATAAAGGTGGCATAAAATATTCAGTCATGCCGGACGTTCTAACAGCTGAATCAGTTTGGTGTAAGATTTATCTGACAAATGGTATCGCGCACGTTGGCGCTGTTTATCGGCCACCAAACACAGAAAACTCGTACCTAGATCCCTTGTTTGATTACATGTTGAAGCATATGTCTGGCAGCAGGATACTAATGGCAGGAGATTTTAACTTTCCGGAAACTGACTGGAGCTCTCAGGGTTCAGGAACTGTGGCAAGATCCATAATGCTTGATTTTTTGTTCACACTTAATCTAAGTTAGCTTGTTTCCACGCCCACTCGCATCCAGGGAGCGTTCAGAACAATTCTCGACCTAATATTTGTTACGAACCACTTCCTCCGCGCTACAATTGATATTCATATACATGAAGGATTTTATGACCATGAACTGGTCTCGTGCACCTTGCCCTTACCGAATGTCATCCGCTCTCATCGTCCATTTAAAAGTGTACACGTTTTTAATAGAGCAGATGACGCAGCCATACTTACATACCTTGCTCACGAATTTCCAGATTTCTATGATCTCTGCACCAATGAACAAACTAGCATAGATGAGGCCTGGCTTCAATTCAAAGCTCATATTGGGCATTGCATTGGCAGTTTTGTACCCTCCTCCCTAAAGGTCATCCGTAAGCAAAATCCTTGGATCACGCGTGATATAATACACACGAAGCGCAAAATAAAAAGACTATGCAAATCTAACAAGTTACAAGCTGTCCCAGCCTACCAATCGCCGAGCCGGGAATTAACAAAGTCACTTAAAGGGAAAGAATTAAAAGCCGCTTGTAAATGTTATGCTCAGAAGCATTGACACCAAGTCTTCGGAACTGAGCCGGCAATTTATTATGAATTTTTAAAAATCGTGTTTTTTAAAATTCGCGGGCCGTTCGGTGTCTTCGTAGGGAGCCATTTTGGAACCAAAATCGGGAAAACAGACGTCACTAGTCCCATGACGTCGGCAGGCCACCACACGCTCTCATTCGCTCGAGCCGCGGCAGCTACGACGTCACGGGCACACTTCCGGTAGCGGTGAAAATCGTCTGCTCGAGCCGCCGCGCGACCCCCTCGGGCAAGCGCGAGCCAGGGCATTGCCTTCGCGCATGTTTTCAATTTACCTCTGCCGGCTCTTTCTGTCGCGAGTTCGGGAGCCAAGAAAGCGCAGAGACCGGAGAGACGCTGCCGACGCACGCTGCTCCTCGGGAGTGCGACAACCGGAAGTCGTAAACCGAACGTCAGCGAATGACGTATTCATGGGCGGTGCCCAGTCCCGGAGCTGTTTTCTTTATTTTTTTATGGTGCTCCGCGCGTACGAGTGGAGGGGGGAGAGGAGGGGCGTGATTTTTAATCGTCTATAACTTCGTTGTTATTGATGCTAACTCAAATATTCTTGAGCTGGGGCGACGAGTGATGGATTGCCTATCTTTACGTAATCTCAATAAATTTATTTCATAGTCCCTTTAAGAATAAAATTAAATGCTCGAAAGAATGTTTTTGCAGCAGCACTTTAAACAATTTTATCAAAACCGCCCCGTATAAGCTTTGGCATTATATTAATCAACGTCCAAGCCCTCATTCGCCGGTATCTCCCTAGGAAGGCAGAGAAAAGGCAAATTTATTCAACCGGTACTTTCAGTCAATTTTTTCGCCAGACGACAGCCAGCTTCCTGAATGCAGGTCCAGCACTACCGGTCACGTTAAACTGTCAGGCGTTCCTATTATATCTGAGAGCGGACTGTTATCGCTTCTGCTGAGTCTAGACGAGAAGAAAAGCAACGGACCGGACGGAATCCTAAATACTTTTCTGAAACGGTATGTGGAACCAGTCAGTAAATTTCTCTCTTTTGTATTCAAAATCACTCCGGGAAGGCCGTTTACCATCAGAATGGAAAATAGCTAAAGTAGCCCCTGTGCACAAGTCAGGCAACTCATCTTCACCGACTAATTATCGTCCCATTTCACTCACCTGCACGTGCTGTAAATTACTTGAGCATATCATACTTAGATACATGGCCCAGTTTGTAGAACACAATCTACTTAATACAAACCAACATGGGTTTCGAGCGGGCTTATCTACCGTTACCCAGCTAATTGAAACCCTCCATGACTTTGCGTTAGGCATTAACGACCACTCACAAATTGATGTTATTTTTTTTTTATTTATCAGAAGCCTTTGATCGGGTGTCCCACATGAGATTGTTATTTAAACTAGAGAACTTATTTGTAGACGGCCCGATTCTTCGCTGGATTATTGACTATCTTCGCTACCAGTTTGTACAGCTTGGTGAATGCGTTTCAGACACGGTTCCTGTCCTACCCGTCGTTCCATAGGGCTCAGTACTTGCTACTCTTCATTAACGACGTAACCAGGGATATAAATGCCAAAGTTCGCCTATTCGCAGATGATTGCGTGATTTATCAAGACATGAAAAATTCGAATGACCAAGTAAACCTTATCAACGCCCTGAATCATGTCGCGCAATGGTGCAATAAATGGCAGATGATTATGAATTCAGACAAAACAGTTTCCATGAGAACAAGAATAAGACATCGTTGAATTTTGAATATCGCCTCAACAAAGTCCCACTACGTAAAGTGCAGGAGTATCGGTACTTGGGCGTACCGATAACATCAGAACGCACGTTCGAAACGTCACAAAAAAGCTACGAACAAACTGTTTTTTCTCAAACGTGTGCAGCGTCACACTGCTCCCTGCACTAAGCAACTCGCATATGTCACCCTTATTCGTCCAGTTCTTGAATACGCCAACGGTTTCCGTACGTGAAAAACGATGCGACCATGTTAGAAAGCGTGCAGCGCAAGGCTGTTCGATTCATATTCAATAGATACCGCCGCAACGATTCCTCAACTGAACTACTGCATCGCGCAGGCCTTCCAACGCTGACTAACCGAGCAAAGGTACACGGCTTCAAGTTCTTATTTCGACTGCTTAACAATTATTTTAAGATTGATCCCTTAGCCTTTGTTAGTACCAACCGTTCTAGAAACACACGCCGCAAACACGCTCTCACGCTTCAGAATTCTCGAGTAAAAACAACGCCTAACGCTCCGTTTGCCCGGTTCCGCAGGTCGTTCCCGCCCCTTTGCATCGACAGTTTCTAGCCGACCGAGCATTCCCTCCGCTTGGACGCGCTGCCCTTTACCGGACAACCGGCACCAGGGGACGTAATCGTCACCGACGAGGGGCGTCTGCTGTCACCAGCAGCAGTGACGTACCGCGACCCGGATATAAAACCGCTATCGCTGGCTACCCTCATCACTTGGCAGTAGCGACGACGCACGGAAAACAACGCCTAACGCTCCGTTTGCCCGGTTCCTCAGGTTAGTGCTTGGCATTTACACATCGAATTTTTTGCATTTCTTGTCCGTCGCCGCTGCTGCCAACTGGTGTGTGCCCTGTTGTTCTGAAAATGTGAAAAGACGCGGCAAAAGTAAAAGATGAAATGCGAGCCGATCTGTCAAAGTTGAAAGAAGAGATAAAGCAGGAACTGAAAGCTTCACGAGAATCTGTCGAACGAAACCTGCGCAATGAAATCCGAATAGTTCGCAATGAGCAAACTGAGATGATTAAGAGCATTGACCACGCGCATGCTGAAATTGAGGACCTAAAAAGGGAACTAAAAAATGAAAAGGAAAAGAACGCCAAGTTGGAGCAAGTAACCAACGAATTGAGCGTGGCGTGTGCTGCTCTGGAAAAGCAGACAAAGGAGCTTGAGAGAAAGCTTAATCATGCGGAACAGTATTCACGAAGGTCGAACATTGAAATTAAAAGTGTCCTGAAGCAAGACGAGGAAAACGTTCTTAATCTTGTTACAAACCTTCGAGATGCTATTCATGAACCTATCACTGAGTCGGACGTAGCGTGTTGCCACCGAGTGCCCACTCGTGACCCTAATAATTCAAACATTGTTGTTCAATTTAAATCCCGTGTAAAAAGGGACGCAGTGCTGGAAAAGGCGAAAAAAGTACGTCTGAAAAATGAGGACATCAGTGTAGATTGTTCTTTGCCAACTTCACCACCGATTAATGTCAATGAACACTTGACACCAGAAAACAAAAGGCTTCTAGGCGCTGCGATTGCGAGAAAGAAGGAGGTCTCGTGGAAACATGTGTGGACGAGGAACGGCACTTTTCTAGCCCGCCAAACTGACGATTCTTCGGTGGTTCACATCTACTCACAAGCAGACTTATCGAAGATGAATTAGGGACGCCGTAAAGCAGCACACCAGGAAATTGCTCTTCTAACATTGCCAATGGAGGAATCGCCACTTTTCACACCTTCACAGCTCAACGCATATTTTTCCCAAAACAAAGACAAATGCTGCCAAATCATACATTTTAATATGCAATCGGCCGTAAATAAAGCTGACCAACTAACATACTTTTTATGCAGCTTAACCTGTCCCTTCGATGTCATTCTATTGACAGAAACATGGTATCGCTCAGACGTTGACGTCATCCATCTTCCCGGGTACAGATCATTTTTTCTTAATCGTACTACGAAGCGGGGCGGAGGCGTAGCAATGTTGATCAAAGAAAACTATTCCTGTGACATTTTATCTGATCACTGCTTAAGTAACGATGACATAGAAATGCTGACAGTTAGGTGTGGCGGTCAAGTTTTTGCGTTGTTTATCGTCCCCCACATGGCAATACAGCCAATTTTTTTGGCAGCTTCGAACACGAGTTATCTTTTCTTTCTGAAAACTTCTTGGCGTGCATCGGGGGCGATTTCAACATAGATATGAGCACAAGCAGTTCAGTGCAAGAGCGCATGTTAGTCACCATACAAACAGCTGGCTTCCAAAATGAAATCCGCGGACCTACACGTGTTACCTCACATTCTTCTTCTTCTTTGGATTTACTAATCACCAATCGCGAGGATGCGTCATTTGCCGGTCGTATTGCGATAGACATTAGCGACCATCTTCCTATCTTCGTCCGTCTTCAAAAAGAACCTTCCGCAAAGACAGCCTTGAAAGTCCGTCGACAGCTACTTTCCCAAAGCCGCCTTGACCATTTCAGGAACAGTATTTCACTTGTGAACTGGAATCCTGTTTTCCAGCACGCAACACCCGATGAATCATACAGTGAGCTCCTTCGGCTATTTCTCCCAATTTATAATGAGTGTTTCCCTATCGTTGAGATAAAACCTTCAAAAAAAGCACGAAAGCCATGGATGACTGCTCGCTTGGTACGACTGGTAAAAAAGAAACACAAGCTCTTCGTGACTTTCATAAAAAGTAGAGCCCCCGCAGTGTTAGCCACTTATAAGTCGCTAAGGAACCGCTTAAACAGCGAAATTAAATCATCTAGGACTGCCTACTACAATAACTTGTTTAATGCGCATCTCTCAGACCGCCCGAAAGAAAAGTGGAAACGCCTAAATATTCTGCTAAATCGAAATAACCAACATCAGGACCTCGCGAGCCTAGTTATGCATGGCAAGGAAATCGCTGGGCCGTCCCTTGCAAATGCCTTCAACCAATATTTCACTGAAGTTGGATGCAGTCAGTACAATCCAGGTATGTCTAGATTTTTGGGCAACAGGCTAAACGAATCGATGTTTCTTGAACCAACCGACGAAGCTGAGGTTTACTCGGTGTGCAAAAGTTTAAAGAACACGACAAGTCTTGACCCAACTAATATTCAAAGTTTACCTGTAAAATACGTACTACCTTTGATCGTGCCATGCCTTACACATATTTACAATGCCGCGCTTCGCACAGGACGTTTTCCCGCTGCCATGCAGGTGGCCAAAGCTGTGGTTATTTATACAAAAGGTGATAAAAACGTTCTAGGAAATTACAGGCCAATATCTGTACTACCTTTTTTCTCCAAGGGGCTAGAGCGAATAATGCATCTACGTTACTACAATTTCCTACAGAAGCACTGTGTAATAGCCAACTGTCAGTATGGATTCACAAAGCATAGATCATCATCATCATCATCATCATCATTTATTTACCCTTAAGGGCCCTTGGCTTAGGGCATTACATAAGGGGGGGGGGAAAGGTCGTTTCATAATCAGTGGTCAGTGAAATCAACAAGAAATACAAAGTACAGGGTACATGGTCAACATTAACATTATCAAAATATTAACATGAGAAAGACACAGCAGCTCAAGAACAACTTGAGATAAGAAAAAAAAAACACATGCACACACTCAAAAACACGACAAAATAACTCAGCCCTTGAAATGTGATGATAATAACTGCCTGAATTTAATGGGTTCTGTTTCAATAACTATGAAATCGGGTAAGTCATTCCACAGTGTAATGGAGCTAGGTAAAAAAGATTTATTAAATGAGTTTGTGGAGCCGTGAATGCGCTGCAGACTTAAAGAGTTAAAAAGTCGTCGTGAGGTGCGAAGCGGCGGGTGCAATACAGAGTTTCTTAGCTGTGGGAAGGTGTAGTACAATTTGTGAAACAAAGAGAGCTGTGAAATGTTACGCCGGAGTGCCAGGGGTTGCAGATCAAGGGATGCCTTGATGAGAGTTACACTGTGTTGTCTGCCGTACTGCGATGTGATAAAACGGGCCGCGCGATTTTGGATGGCTTCAAGCTGATCGATTAGATATTTTTGATGGGGATTCCAGATCGCCGAGGCATATTCGAGTTTGGAACGGATGAATGTTACGTAGGCGAGCTGTCGGACAGAATGGGGTGAAAAAGCAAGGGATCGTCTGATAAACCCAAGCATTTTGGAAGCGTCTGTACAAATTTTTGCAATGTGCTCACACCAGGTTAGTTTGTTGTTTATGATGATTCCAAGATACCGGTATGATTCTGTTTCGGAGAGTGGTGTGGAACTTAATGAATACTGATAGCTGAGGTTATTTCGCTTTCTCGATACATGCATGAATTTGCATTTCGAAATGTTCAGTTGCATGAGCCATAATGTACACCAGGTTTATATGAGGTTTAAGTCGCGTTGAAGCAGAGTCTGATCATCGGGAGTAGATATGCGGCGGTAGAGGACACAATCGTCTGCGAAGAGGCGGATACGAGATGATACGGCATTGGGAAGATCATTTATAAATATGAGAAAAAGGAGTGGTCCTAGCACCGATCCCTGAGGGACACCAGAGAGGACTGTGGTATTTGACGATCTATGGTTGCCTATTACTGTATATTGTGAGCGGTCGCGGAGAAAGCAGTCGATCCATGACAGGATTAAAGGGTCGATGTGGAGGCAGGAGAGTTTTGTCATTAAACGCCGGTGTGGAACGCGATCGAAGGCTTTGGAGAAATCCAGGTAAATGACGTCGGTTTGAAAAGAAGAATCTAAGTTTAAGTGAAGGTCTGTAGTGAATTCGAAGAGCTGGGACTCGCAAGAATGGCCTGACCTAAAACCGTGCTGTTTTTTATAAAAGAAAGCGTTATTGTCGAGGTGTGATGCGATCTGCGAATATAATATGTGCTCCAGTAGCTTGCATGGAATGGATGTTAATGAAATTGGGCGGTAGTTAGAAGGGTCGGATCGGTTGCCTGCCTTAAATACTGGAGTTACTTTACTAGTTTTCCAGTCATTTGGTACTTCACCATTTGAAACCGACTGCTGAAAAATAATTTGCAAAATACGGCTAGAAATGCTCACAGTTCCCTTTAATATTTTTGCAGTTATGTTGTCTGGCCCAGGGGCGCTTGACACTTTAAGGTTGTCGATGAGTTTAGTGATGCCTCATGGGTTATAAAAGCTGGTGGCATTTGGGAAAAACTAGTGGAAGGTATTGAGGGAATATGGAGAGCAGGTTCATGCGTGAATACGGAGGAAAAATATGAATTCATGACATCTGCGCGCTCATTCTCAGGGACATGTAAGCCGTCTTGGTTAATCAACGAAATGTTTTGAGTACGGTTTTTGCAAGGAGTGACCAGATTCCAGAATTTTTTCGGGTTGACGCGCAATATGTTTCCAAGATCTTCGTGAAAAAATTTCTTTTTAGAACGCCGTAGTAAGGTAATGTATTCATGTAGGCACCTGCCATATATTTCCCATTTTTCAACTGAATTCGTACGCTTGGCCGCACGATAGAGGCGCTTCTTTTTGTTTGCTAACTGACGTAAGGCATTGCTATACCAGGGCTTGTTACAGTCACCGCGTATGCAGATAAGAGGGACATGTGTTTCGACAAGGGATAAGATTTTGTTCTTGTAGAGCAACCAGTTTTGTTCTACTGATTTAGAGGGTGCGGCTTGGTGGAAAAGGTGGAAAAAAGTTTCTAACTCGAAGTTAATAGCGCGAAAATCTGCTTTACTGTAGTCGCGAATGTACTTTAAGGAGCGCTGCTTGGTGTGGATGGGAACGGCAAAATTGAATACAAGCACCTCGTGATCGCTTAGACCGGTGATGCTTGTTAATGACTCAATTAACTCAGGTTTAGAAGCGAGAACAAGATCGAGAACGTTGTCACCACGAGTAGGCACTTTAACTGTCTGGGTAAAGTTAAACGTGAGCACTAAGTCAATAAAATTGTTCGACGGACCGGAGGGTGCTGACAAGGTTTCCCAGTCAATATCGGGAAAGTTAAAGTCTCCACAAAGTAGGAAGTTGGCATGAACAAAGCGGGAGTGCAGATCGAGTAGGACGGAGTGAAGGTCGGTAAGAAAGGAGGAGTCGCAATTAGGAGCCCGATAACATGCAACAATAATATTTGTACAGGTAGGTAGGGATAGTTTAACGCAAAGTATCTCGTGGGAGGAACTAACATGGACGGGAGATGTATGCAATTCAGATTTCGTGAGAACAAGGACACCACCACCCCTTCTTCCCTCTCTGTCGCGCCTGTAAGCAATAAAAGATTTCGTTTCGGAAAGAAGCTCTGTGTCCTCGATATCTGAAGTCAGCCAAGATTCGGTAAAAATAGCAATATCCGCAGTGCTATCTTCAAGAAGGGATCCTACTGCTTCTTTCTTTGGGAGGTAACTGCGGATATTTGTCAATAATAGGGTCATTTTCTTAGAAGCCCGTGCATCTCTGTTTGCTAATGACGATTGATGAGGACTGGCACGTAGACGGCGGAAAGGAGGTGGTGATGATGGCTATGGCGACGACAGCTGTGTTACAGAATCGGTTGTGTCATTGTACACGTACTGCTTGCTACCAATAACAAGCTTGTTGAAACGGATCTTGAACGAAGCGTTAGTTTGCTGAGCATACTCAAAAAGTTTTTTCCGGGCCAACCTAACACGGGCTGAATAATCTTCGCGAACATTAAACTCCGAGTTTTTAAGCTGAGATGTAGCTGAAAGAATTATTGATTTGGTTTTAAAACGCGCAAATTTTACAATAATGGGGCGATTCTTTGCTTCCATGTAACGTCCCATTCGGTGCGCACGCTCAATGTCAGCAGGATCAATTGACACACCCAGTTTCTCGCTGCAGAAGGAAACGACATGTTCTTCAGATCGCGCCCACGTTTCATCTTTTACATCCGAAATTCCAAAAAAGATAAGGTTCGACCTTCGAAGGCGGTTCTCCGCGTCATCACATTTTTCGGCGAGCTGTTTGATTTCAAACGAAAGTTTAGTACTGTTCTGGCTTGTGTTATTGTGTGGGCAGGGGCTACTCGAGTGATCGTTCTTAACATTTCTTTCCAAATCATCGACACGCAGAGACAGATGATTCACAGATTCTAGTATGTTAGACTGGGCACCGCGAATAGCTGACAACTCAGCAATTATTGTGGCGTGAGTTTGTTCGAGGCGAGCGAATGCTTCAGAAATAGACTCTAATGATACAGAGGGCCCAGGATTAAGTTCAATATCACCTGACTGGACGAGCATCAAAAAGGCAAGGAATGCATTAAAGTAGTGGAAACATGAAAGGCGCAGCATCCGGCGAACACAATCAAGCATTTCACGACACCGCGAGTAAGAACGGGTCATTTGAACGGAAGGATGCCGAGGACGGCAGGTAACTAACCTGCGTAAGAAGGGGCGAAATCATGACCGAGTTCCGAGCGGTGAAGTGCCCCAAGTGGCTCCAGAGCAGATGCGTCTTTTCTAGTCGATGCGTATCTCCCGCGCTGATAGTTCCACCAGGTTGCCAGGCGTTATACTTGACAGGGGGCGGGAACGGCGGTGCAAGGCAGGTTTCGAGTTCTTCGTGGTCGGTGGCGGAAGGGTACCAAGGTAAGTCGATGAAGTCGAAGAATCCGGGGGGTTTGTTGAAGCAGGGAGGCGGTGCGGTGATGCAAAGTAGAATAAAAGCCTGCGTAAGAAGGGGCGAAATCATGACCGAGTTCCGAGCGGTGAAGTGCCCCAAGTGGCTCCAGAGCAGATGCGTCTTTTCTAGTCGATGCGTATCTCCCGCGCTGATAGTTCCACCAGGTTGCCAGGCGTTATACTTGACAGGGGGCGGGAACGGCGGTGCAAGGCAGGTTTCGAGTTCTTCGTGGTCGGTGGCGGAAGGGTACCAAGGTAAGTCGATGAAGTCGAAGAATCCGGGGGGTTTGTTGAAGCAGGGAGGCGGTGCGGTGATGCAAAGTAGAATAAAAGCCTGCGTAAGAAGGGGCGAAATCATGACCGAGTTCCGAGCGGTGAAGTGCCCCAAGTGGCTCCAGAGCAGATGCGTCTTTTCTAGTCGATGCGTATCTCCCGCGCTGATAGTTCCACCAGGTTGCCAGGCGTTATACTTGACAGGGGGCGGGAACGGCGGTGCAAGGCAGGTTTCGAGTTCTTCGTGGTCGGTGGCGGAAGGGTACCAAGGTAAGTCGATGAAGTCGAAGAATCCGGGGGGTTTGTTGAAGCAGGGAGGCGGTGCGGTGATGCAAAGTAGAATAAAAGCCTGCGTAAGAAGGGGCGAAATCATGACCGAGTTCCGAGCGGTGAAGTGCCCGCTCAACTGAGCATGCTCTGCTTGATCAAAAAGAATACATATTAAATAACTTCGAAGCTCAACACCTCACCTCAGGCGTCTTTGTAGACTTTAGCAAAGCATTCGATACACTGAATCACGAAACTCTGTTTAAAAAACTCGACCACTACGGTATACGTGGCCACGCCCTCTGTCTCATTCAATCGTATTTCGGTTTGGTTTAGGGGGTTTAACGTCCCAAAGCGACTAAGGCTATGAGAGACGCCGTAGTGGAGGGCTTCGGAAATTTCGACCACCTGGGGTTCTTTAACGTGCACTGACATCGCACAGTACACGGGCCTCTAGAATTTCCCCTCCAAAGAAATTCAACCGCCGCGGCCGGGATCGAACCCGCGTCTTTCGGGTCAGCAGCCGAGCACCATAACCGCTGAGCCACCGCGGCGGCTCAATCGTATTTCAGTGCTCGTCGCCAGTATGTTGCTTTAAATCACTGCTCTTCGGACTTGTTAGCAATCACAAACGGCGTGCGCCGCCGCGGTGGTTCAGTGGCTATGGTGCTCGGCTGCTGATCCGAAAGACGCGGGTTCGATCCCGGCCGCGGCAGCTGGAATTTTTTTGGAGGAGAAATTCTAGAGGCCCGTGTACTGTGCGATGTCAGTGCACGTTAAAGAACCCCAGGTGGTCGAAATTTCCGAAGCCCTTCACTACGGCGTCTCTCATAGACTCAGTCGCTTTGGGACGTTAAACCCCATAAACAACAACAACAACAAACGGCGTGCCCCAGGGCAGCCTTCTGGGGCCGCTCCTATTCAACATATATATTAATGACGTATGCAACATCAGTAACTTAGTTAAATACATCATATATGCTGACGACACCAGTCTGTTTTTGTCCTCACCTGACATCAAATAACTAACTAGCACCGCAAATACAGTTTTGTCATCATTATCTGAGTGGTCATCTTTGAACTCATTAAAAATAAACAAATTAAAAACTAAAGCTTTATTATTCCATCCGAAGGGGCAGCATATAGGCAGTGTGCCACCACTCTATTTCGACAACGCCCCCATTGAGTACGTGGAAACCTTCACATTACTCGGAGTGGTATTTACTGCTACTATGTCGTGGGACGCCCATGTAAGCAAAGTGTGCCTATCCCTTTCCAGATATATTGGGATAATTTCGCTGAATAAACATATTTTACCCGGCAAAACTAAGCTGAATCTGTACTATGCGTTCTTTTATTCTTATGTATCGTATTGCTTCCTTGTATGGGGACAAACCACAGCATCTAACATCCAGAAGCTTCTAGTACTGCAAAAAAGAATACTTCGCGTAATTTCTAATGTACCGTATGATGCTCCGACACGTCTTATCTACCAGCAATACAGAATGATACCCGTAACAAGAATGTTCGATTACAGGTTTGCATCCTTCTATAAAAAAATAATAGCCGAAGACGACACATTTCTTTCTAGCATTGTGACACTTACACCACATCGGACACCGTATATGACACGACAGCGTATCATCTATGCATTACCACGATGCAAAACAAACTATGGCTTTTTCACACTAAAATACATTCTTCCCAAATACTTGAACACGCCCTTTTACGACATGTTGCTCAGCATGTCTGTCTCGGCTATTCGAAATGTGTTTGCAAGCTAGGTCCCACAGTATGCGTACCCATGTGTAGAATTCTATTGCACTGAACCGTAAATGTTGTGTAAAACCTTTATTCTGTTGTGCGGAAATATTACTTGTCCATGCAAAATGAAAACAAAGTTTCCTTTTATGCATGTATTTAGAAAAAAAAGTTTCTTTTTATGCACATATTTAAAAAAAAATGTTTCCTTTTATGCATATATTTACATTCCTTGTCCTTCCGTGTACCTTGCGTTGTTACCAGTGTATGAAGTAACCATCATAGTCGCTACCAAACTGCCTCTTTGTAGGGGTGGCGAGGCTTGTCAAGCGGTCGTAATGACTGCTTTTTTCTTGCCGCCCTCAGTTTTTGCAAAAAAAAAAGCTGAAATAAAGTGATTGATTGATTGATTGACCCAGCTTGTAGAAGAAACACTATTGTGGCCAAACGCAGAGTGAAACTATTTTATGATATCTGTGTCGTTATTACATTGATCATTTTGCTTTCAGTGTTTGGTGATTCATTCTTGCATGTATTTTATGATCCTAATTTTATAAACTGTGTACTTACCATTGTTATATGTGTATTTTGAAGCACAGTAAGTATTCTGTGTTGGTTCTTGTCCTGTAATAATGTGACCAGTCGATTGTGCCGCTCTGTCTCTGGTATAATTCCTTGTTACCAATAACTGTAAAATTTCTTTTTTTCTTGTACCCATCCCTGTTACAATCCCTCTGGGGATTGACAGTATATTTAAATAAATAAAAAAAATGAAAAATAGCATGTGCGAAAAAAGGCCGAATAAGTCGTGTCGCTTTGCTGCCTGGCTTGGTATGAAAAGCGACGTAATACGCTACGCCCGCTCGTGCCATGTGTGCCAAAGCGTGAAGGCCCGAGGCGGCCGACCATCCGGCATCATGCAGCCCATTAACAGCCTGGCACCGAGCAGGAACAAGATTTGCTGGTGGTCACTCAAGCAAGCGGGCAGAACTTTTTCCCCTTGGCATAAGAGAAGCTGATGCTCGACCGTTAACCGCTCGACTGGGTATGGGGCCGTCTTCTCTAACGGACGCCAGTCGCTTCGTCAGCATGGGCTGAATACGCGACGCAGCTGCGCAACCTGAGCACTGCCAAGGCGCAGCAGAAAGTGCAGCACAACCGGGATGTTCACTGCGAAGTGGGTGATCTGGTGCTTCGGCGCCAACGCCTTCTCAGCGACGGTAGCCAACAGTTTGCGGCCTCGTTGGCGCCGAAATGGATCGGGCCGTTTCGCGTGCGCGAAGGCCTTGCATCGCTCGTTTACAGGCAGGAGAACTCCCGCCGACGCTTCTCCTGTCATGATGACCCTAGCGCATCACGTCCTTTCATCGAAGCCGCCAACCCTGTGGGGTTTTCCCAATCCGTTGATGCCGCCTCTGCACAGCGTCCAGCTGGTCGCCTTGCTTCAGCGGCTCCGAACGTGCTTCGACTCCGAAGTTGAATCGCGCAACCGGCCACCATGTCGAGACCCATGGTCCCTTCGGCTCCTACCGCGTCTCCACCGGTGAGCGCGGCATCATTGCTGAACAGGTGAGCGACATGCTATACCGTGGAGTGATCCAGCCCTCTCACAGCCCGTGGGCTTCTCCGGTCGTGCGCGTCAAGAAAAAGGATGGCTCCATTCGATTCTGCGTAGACTATCGCCGGCTAACAAGTTTACTTGTAAAGACGTCTGCTCCCTGCCTGGTATCGATGACGCGCTAGACTGCCTGCATGGAGCGTACTTTTCTTCTTTGGATCTGCGCTTTGGGTGCTGGCAGGGGCCGATTGTCGAAGTATTCTGCGATTCGCTGATAACATTGCCTCGCTAGGTCACTCAGGAGATGAGCTGCAAAGCATGATCAGCGAGTTGACAGGCAGAGCAGAACGTTGGGGATAAAAATGAACATGCAGAAAACGGAAGTAGTGTTGAACAGTCTCGCAAGGGAACAGAAGTTCACATTTAAGGGAGTAAAGTCTGCATAGGGCAGGTAGTGGCCGCAGATCCTGACCATGAGAGAAAAATAACTAGAAAAATAAGAATGGGGTGGAGCACATATGGCAGGTTCCCTCAGATCATGAACGGCAGTCTACCGATATACCTCAAGAGAAAAGCATACAACAGCCGTACCTTACCGGTACTCACCTATGAGGAAGAAACATGGAGGCTAAAGAAAAGGGTTCGGCTTAAGTTAAGGACAACGCAGCGAGCTACGAAAAGAAAGATGATAGGTGTGCCGTTAAGAGACCGGAAGCGGGCAGAATGGGTGAGGGAGGAAACGCGGGTTAATGACATCCTATAGTCGAACTCAAGAGGAAGAAATGGGCTTGGGTAGGGCATGTAGTGCGAAGGCAAAGCAACCGCTGGTCCTTAATGGCAAGTGAGTGGCTTCCAAGAGAAGGCGAGCGTAGCAGGGGGCGGCCGAAGTTAGGTGGGCGGATGAGATGAAGTTTCATTTCATTTCGTTTCGCTTTATTTTTCGAGAATATAAGTTACATCCTAGAAAGATGGGAGGGCTAAAAGCTGCTAAAAAGCAGCTTTTATCACAGCTTGACGGGGCCCAAGCACCTCAAATGGCAGTACACGACAGAACGCGAAAAAAGGTTTACAAAGATATATAGGTTAGAACAAACAAACACAACGAAGCAAGTGACATATTGATTCAATACAACGAAAACAATGGCTGTTTACAGACGCACGAAAACAAAGAGAGGACCCCCCCGCCAAAAAAAAATGGATGAGGCTTAACTTGGTTAAGCCTGGAGAATGCAAGGCATCATCGTGTCGCGTAATTTGGAGGCGCACAACCACAGCGACGGCGCGAGGTGGGCCCCCGTTTCTCCACTGTCGTGACGTCATCAAGTCACGTGGTGTGACGTCATGTATCACGTGATTTAGAGGCGCACAACCACAGCGACGGCACGAGGTGGGCCCCCGTTTGTCCACTGTCGTGACGTCATCGTGTCACGTGGTGTGACGTCATGTATCACGTGATTTGGAGGCGCATAACCACGGTGAAGGGCTGAAGTGGTAGCTAAAGTAGTATGCTTCGCATAAAAACAAAACACTTATTGTGCATACATGGCACCGGCAGACAAACAGAGGCACATAAAATGCAACCTGGCTATATATTAACAAAATACATTTTTAACTCACTTTGTTTAACACTAGCCAAAACTTTGTACTTGTTAAGAGTGGTCGGTAAATTGTGTTCAAGCGTTTGAAGTTTATAATTATTTCGAAAATATGGAATATACCAGGGATCGGTGTTTCGGGTGTGGGTTCGATTCGAAGCGGTCCTTAAATGGGCAGTATGTACGAGGAAATCTCTATAAGCAGGAGAAGAATGGTAAAAAAATCTCAAAATGCGAAAAACATACATATGTTCAAAACGAATTATTTTATAATTAATAAAGGCACTGCGTGATGGAGAGAGATAAGGAAGGTTTGCAATGTAGCGGATCATTTTCTTCTACAGAACCTGTATTTTTATCACATTTGTTTTCGTGGTGGTTGCCCAAACAGAGTTACAGTAATTCAAAACGGAGCCTATACCCGTAAACGGAGTTTACGGGTATAGGCTGGCTGCAGCTGGCACAGGACAGGATTAATTGGCCTCTTTCCTGCAATGGTGTAGTAAGGCTGATGACGATGATGGTTTCGGCCCCATAAGGCCACCGGTAAGATACAGCAGTTGTGTGCTCTTGTCTTGAGGGTAAACTGCCATTCATGATCTGACAAATCCAGGCGGTGCTACGTGAACCGCCACGTGCGCAGCTGAATCTTATTCACACTGCAACATGACATTCGAAGACGTCCCAGTGGCAGAGCTCATGGTGTCTCAGGAAGACAGCTGCTTTGCGTGAATCGAGGCGGGCACTGTTATGACTCTCCTCCCCTCCACCCCCCCCTCCCCATTTGTGTGTTCCTGCCACAGTCGTCTTCACTTTGTGGGGACGCCTTCGTCCCCTGCGTTCGCTTTCCCTCAACGCCCTAGTTCCCTGTAGTTAGCTCCTCCGAAACGCGCTCTTCTCAGTTTTGGTTACTTTAACTAACAGGGGAGGGCGCTCGCGTAGTAGCGACACCAGCGCCACGGATGGCGTTTTGCTGCGCGCTCGCGGGGACCGCCGGGCTCTCTTCTCCCTGGGACAGGATAGCGTGTGGACGTTTCCGCGCGCAGCTCCGCTCTTCGTCGACGGGCGCCTCTTGGTCGGAACTTGCTCCCGCCGAGCCCGTCCCGCTCGGCCTCGGAGTTTATCCCTTTGCCCTACCGTGGGCGAACGTTCGCTCGTAGCCGTGCTGGTGAGTCGGACATCCTCGATTCCCCAGTGTATTTTGTTGCTAGCTGGCGTTATTGTTGTTATAGCAATAAATGCCTTGTTTGTGTCAGCCTGTGTGTCGTTCCTTTGTTCCCGTAGAGCAAGGCCCGCCGTGGTCGTCGTGCGCTCGGTAGCGTACGCGACCACGGGGTGGGGTCCGCGCGGCTTTGAACTGTGTCAGCCGCGGTTAAGCGGGGAGAACGTATTTATCTCTCCCCAATTTAAACCCCACAACTTAAGCGATTCCCAGGGGCAGTGCGGGGTTGTGCTACAGTGGTGCTCCTCCGAGTACGCGCTCCCATGCGACACCTGCAAAGAACAGTGGCGCCCGATACGACGGCGGAGACTGAGTCTAGACGACTCCTCTCTTCCACTGCGGCGTCACTGCCACCCCGTTTTCCAGACTTAAAGGGCCACTGCCCAGGGTCCGGACATTTTTGAAAAACAAGCCCACTGCATAGATGAGGCATCGGAGATATCCTCTGCAAAATACTAGAGCCATGCGCGCCCCGAAAGGCTGCGAAAATTCAAATCAAAGCCCGCTCGTTCTTTCCTTCAACAAAAACGGCCCGCCCCACTACTCTGAACCCCGTTGACGTCATGGGGGTTACTTTCGCTAAAGGCACTCCATTGGTGCATCGTTCTGACTGACGGGAGAAGGTTGGGCGTAGCCTTGGCGTCGCGTCGTCTGCACAACGCTTTCCGCAGCGCCTTCTGTCCTGGCTCATGCCTACAAACCCGCATGAAGGAACAAAAAAAAAAAACTGCGGAGGGAGCGTGCGGCGACAGCCTTGAACCCTAGCCATAAAAAGTAAAAAAATAGTAAAACTGAGGGAGTTGGTTCGCCCCCCCGCAGTGATCACGTCACGGGACGCTCTGCGTGCGCGCTCCCTTCTGTTTTTTTTCTTCTATGCAAGCCCCCCAAAACAAGGTTTTAATCAGTAGTGCAGCAGAGCCTTTCTCTCGCTCGCCCACTTGACCGCTCCGCACAGACACCGCTTATCCTTCATACATCTTGCGTACGCCTTGACTCCAATGAACGACATGGGCTTCGGAGCGGAGAAAAGACACAAACACAGAACACAAACACACATGAAGAAAAGCAAACGGGCGGTTGCCGGGTCCGCACTTCGCCGTGTGTTTCGAACAGAACCGACTTCCGCCCCTCCGCTCGTGAAGCGGTGGGGAGGCCTAAAAAAAATGAAAAGGTGGCTCGCTAACTGGGAATGACAAACAGATATATGAAAGGATGCGCTCGCTAACAAGTCTAGGTGGTCGAGCCGATCGCGCCTCTCGATCGTTCAGTGTGCGCGCCCGCAGCGCCCCCCCCCTCCCCTCGAACAGACCCAGCAGCAAAAACCAAGAAAAGAATTCTATTGAAGGCGGGGCCATGACGTACCCTGTGACGCACTCCACAGACATCACTCCTCCGGCTTACGTCGGAGAAGGAAGGGGTGATTTTGCCTTGCCGAGCCTACTCGACGAGGAGCGGGAGAGAAGAATTTCGAGGAGGGAATGGAAGGAGAGGAGGCTCGCTCAAAGAGGTAGAGAGTTCAGGAGAGCAAGCTGCCGGGCTAGTTGGTGAAGCATGTTAAATTGAATTCAGCGCAAAAAAAAAAAAAAAACAGACAAGGGACAAAGAGAGACACACTGAGACAACACGAGCGCTAACCAAAAAGAGCACTCACAATGTCTGGCGTGACCCCTTTCCGGAGGCAGAAGGCTAACTGACGTGCTTGACATGTTGTGCTGACGATGTGCTGAACAAGAAGATCGATGCGTGAAGGGGAAGCAGGTGACACACAAAAAGATGGGCCCGCTGTACTAGAAATGCAGTTCAGGAGAGCAAGCTGCCGGGCTAGTTGGTGAAGCATGTTAAATTGAATTCAGCGCAAAAAAAAAAAAAAAAACAGACAAGGGACAAAAAGAGACACACTGAGACAACACGAGCGCTAACCAAAAAGAGCACTCACAATGTCTGGCGTGACCCCTTTCCGGAGGCAGAAGGCTAACTGACGTGCTTGACATGTTGTGCTGACGATGTGCTGAACAAGAAGATCGATGCGTGAAGGGGAAGCAGGTGACACACAAAAAGATGGGCCCGCTGTACTAGAAATGCAGTTCAGGAGAGCAAGCTGCCGGGCTAGTTGGTGAAGCATGTTAAATTGAATTCAGCGCAAAAAAAAAAAAAAAAAAAACAGACAAGGGACAAAGAGAGACACACTGAGACAACACGAGCGCTAACCAAAAAGAGCACTCACAATGTCTGGCGTGACCCCTTTCCGGAGGCAGAAGGCTAACTGACGTGCTTGACATGTTGTGCTGACGATGTGCTGAACAAGAAGATCGATGCGTGAAGGGGAAGCAGGTGACACACAAAAAGATGGGCCCGCTGTACTAGAAATGCAGTTCAGGAGAGCAATCTGCCGGGCTAGTTGGTGAAGCATGTTAAATTGAATTCAGCGCAAAAAAAAACAGACAAGGGACAAAGAGAGACACACTGAGACAACACGAGCGCTAACCAAAAAGAGCACTCACAATGTCTGGCGTGACCCCTTTCCGGAGGCAGAAGGCTAACTGACGTGCTTGACATGTTGTGCTGACGATGTGCTGAACAAGAAGATCGATGCGTGAAGGGGAAGCAGGTGACACACAAAAAGATGGGCCCGCTGTACTAGAAATGCAGTTCAGGAGAGCAATCTGCCGGGCTAGTTGGTGAAGCATGTTAAATTGAATTCAGCGCAAAAAAAAACAGACAAGGGACAAAGAGAGACACACTGAGACAACACGAGCGCTAACCAAAAAGAGCACTCACAATGTCTGGCGTGACCCCTTTCCGGAGGCAGAAGGCTAACTGACGTGCTTGACATGTTGTGCTGACGATGTGCTGAACAAGAAGATCGATGCGTGAAGGGGAAGCAGGTGACACACAAAAAGATGGGCCCGCTGTACTAGAAATGCAGTTCAGGAGAGCAATCTGCCGGGCTAGTTGGTGAAGCATGTTAAATTGAATTCAGCGCAAAAAAAAACAGACAAGGGACAAAGAGAGACACACTGAGACAACACGAGCGCTAACCAAAAAGAGCACTCACAATGTCTGGCGTGACCCCTTTCCGGAGGCAGAAGGCTAACTGACGTGCTTGACATGTTGTGCTGACGATGTGCTGAACAAGAAGATCGATGCGTGAAGGGGAAGCAGGTGACACACAAAAAGATGGGCCCGCTGTACTAGAAAAGCAGTTCAGGAGAGCAAGCTGCCGGGCTAGTTGGTGAAGCATGTTAAATTGAATTCAGCGCAAAAAAAAAAACAGACAAGGGACAAAGAGAGACACACTGAGACAACACGAGCGCTAACCAAAAAGAGCACTCACAATGTCTGGCGTGACCCCTTTCCGGAGGCAGAAGGCTAACTGACGTGCTTGACATGTTGTGCTGACGATGTGCTGAACAAGAAGATCGATGCGTGAAGGGGAAGCAGGTGACACACAAAAAGATGGGCCCGCTGTACTAGAAATGCAGTTCAGGAGAGCAAGCTGCCGGGCTAGTTGGTGAAGCATGTTAAATTGAATTCAGCGCAAAAAAAAAACAGACAAGGGACAAAGAGAGACACACTGAGACAACACGAGCGCTAACCAAAAAGAGCACTCACAATGTCTGGCGTGACCCCTTTCCGGAGGCAGAAGGCTAACTGACGTGCTTGACATGTTGTGCTGACGATGTGCTGAACAAGAAGATCGATGCGTGAAGGGGAAGCAGGTGACACACAAAAAGATGGGCCCGCTGTACTAGAAATGCAGTTCAGGAGAGCAAGCTGCCGGGCTAGTTGGTGAAGCATGTTAAATTGAATTCAGCGCAAAAAAAAAAACAGACAAGGGACAAAGAGAGACACACTGAGACAACACGAGCGCTAACCAAAAAGAGCACTCACAATGTCTGGCGTGACCCCTTTCCGGAGGCAGAAGGCTAACTGACGTGCTTGACATGTTGTGCTGACGATGTGCTGAACAAGAAGATCGATGCGTGAAGGGGAAGCAGGTGACACACAAAAAGATGGGCCCGCTGTACTAGAAATGCAGTTCAGGAGAGCAAGCTGCCGGGCTAGTTGGTGAAGCATGTTAAATTGAATTCAGCGCAAAAAAAAACAGACAAGGGACAAAGAGAGACACACTGAGACAACACGAGCGCTAACCAAAAAGAGCACTCACTCAAAGAGAGTGTCTGCTGCCCGGGGGTGGGCAGGGGCCCTTTAAGGGGTTTTGACATTGGTGAAAACAGCGCGAAAGAAGAAGCCTGAAGGCGAAACGAGGAAGTGACAGGAAAGAGCGCTGACTGACAACTGAATTTATTGAGCGAAACTCGCGCAATATATAGGAAGGCAGTGGCAAAGATAGTCAGATGTAGTCAACGTCACATGGTGAAAACAGCCATAAAAGCGATAAAAACAAAACAGGGTGATAAAGCTAACAGTGAACTGAATCTCAAAAGGGATGGTAACAAAATGAAAACTACACTCAATGACTATACACAGTTAATGTCACATGGTCTAAAGAGCCATAAAAGCGATAAAAACATAACAGGGTGAAAAGACTAAAAGTCACCAGAATCTACGGAGAAAAGACCCGCTGTGCGGTGGAAAAGAACTTCACTCAGACGAGCCTCAAGCCGAGTAAAGTGAAATCGCGAGCTGTCGCCCTCTGCAAGAACTTGGAACTGGAGCAGTTGGCAAATGCTATAAGTACAAAGAAAAGACTCTTAGCATGTTTTTACTGCAAAGGCCCATAAAGAGGAGGTTCTGTTCCGGTGTATTGTTAGTGAGCGCTACACTTATCAAAGGCTTATTAGCCAATACCTGTTAAGGCATTTAAACTCGCTTGTCGCTGATGATCCCTTCTGTACGAAAAACTCGACGGAAATTATTGCTTTCTTTCAATCCTCCAAAGGCATTGGAAGTGTGTTTTCGGTAGATGCCAAGGACCTTTTCTATTCCATTCCACACAAACAGTTGTTCTCAGCTGTTGAGTCTTGCATTGAAAAGAGAGGTGTGTTGTTTCAAAATTCAGCGGGTGTTTCAATGGAGAGTTTTCTTTCTTTGTTGGAATTCTACCTTAGTGCTACTGTGGTCGAGTTTGACAATCAGGTGTACACACAGAAGAAAGGAATTTGTATAGGGTCCTGTGTAGCGCCAGTTTTGAGTAATATTTTTCTCGCAGCAGTTGACAAAAATCTGGACGATAGGTTCGACAACAGCAAAGTTTTAAAGGTTTTCAGGTATGTCGACGATTTTTTAGTAGTGTTAGCCAAGCAAGACGAACCAGCTTACAGAGCCACTGTAAATGAAATTCTAGATGCGTTTAATGAACTGAGCCATGGTTTGGAATTCACTTGTGAATTTCCACAAAACAACAAGTTACAGTTTTTGGACTTTGAACTCTCCTTGGAACGAGATAGATTCTGTTGGATGTACAAGCCTCGAAGTCAAAAAGAGCTGTTGTCCTACGAGTCAGCTCACTCAAAAACAGTTAAACGAGCCATAGCCACATCAGGATTAGGATCTGCACTAACAAAATCATGCGAGCATTGCATGCAAGAGAGCTTCCAACTGCAGACCGCACGGTTACTACAGGCAGGTTTTCCGCAGACTGTGATTTCGGCAGTGACTGAAGCTCTGCTTCAGAAAGTTAAAGGCAAGAAGAAAAACGTTACTCAGGAAAGCAATAGGAGGGTGAGGCCAGCCGTTATCCCGTATTCCCCCCGGGTAGCACATAATTTGAAAAAAGGTTGCAAATAAATATGAGATTCCCGTAGTCTTTTCTGCCCCTTGCAAGCTAGCTACGTTGTGTCACAGGATAAATAACGAAAAGCCAAGACAGCAAACCTGTTGCGTAAAGCATGCCAACATATTCGTCAGGTGTAGGGAAGGGGTGATTTACCAGATTCCGCTTACATGCGACAAAGTTTATATTGGACAAACCGGAAGGTGCCTGAACGAACGTTTAAGGGAACATGAGCGCTCACTTGAAAAAGGCACTGGCTCTAATCTAGCGCTTCATTGCAAAGAGTGTAAATGCATGCCTCGATTACGCGAAACTGCTGTTCTTGATAGGAGTAGAGACAGCGTAGCCCGGGAGTTGAAGGAGGCTTTCTTTATAAAAAGAAAGGGCTTGGAATGTGTCAGTGACGCGTCAAAATCATTGTACAGGAGTGAACTTGCCTTTTTGGAACAACATTGCTAAATTTTTATTGTTGACTACGCGTGTTTCAATCGTTGAGTGTCACTGTTTCATCGTTTTATTGTTAAGGTCTGTGCATGTTTTTAGTCATACGTTGTTACATTCAGTTAGTTTTTATTCTTTCCACAATTCCATTTCGTCAGTTTTTATCGGTTTTACCCTTGTTACCTGCTATGGTTGTTTTATCGGTTTTTATGGCTCTTTACACCTTGTGACATTAACTGTTTTTGTCATCATTAATTTTTTTTTGTTACCATCCCCTTGAGATTCTAGGCCTTTTCACCCTGTTATGTTTTTTATCGCTTTTATGGCTCTTTACACCATGTGACATTAACTGTGTATAGTCATTGAGTGTAGTTTTCATTTTGTTACCATCCCTTTTGAGATTCAGTTCACTGTTAGCTTTATCACCCTGTTTTGTTTTTATCGCTTTTATGGCTGTTTGCACCATGTGACGTTGACTGCATCTGACTATTTTTGCCACTGCCTTCCTATATATTCGATCCCGGCCGCGGCGGCTGAATTTCTTTGGAGGAGAAATTCGAGGCCCGTGTACTGTGCGATGTCAGTGCACGTTAAAGAGCCCCATGTGGTCGAAATTTCCGGAGCCCTCCACTACGGCGTCTCTCATAGCCTTAGTCGCTTTGGGACGTTAAACCCCATAAACCAACCAACCAACCTTCCTATATATTGCGCGAGTTTCGCTCAATAAATTCAGTTGTCAGTCAGCGCTCTTTCCTGTCACTTCCTCGTTTCGCCTTCGGGCTTCTTCTTTCGCGCTGTTTTCACCAATGTCAGAATTGACCAACTAGCCCAGCAAAAAGTTCTGCTAGATTAAGGGGTTTTACCCATGCATGTACCACCTCCAGGGAGACAACACTCAACGCCTGTCACCACGCACCGAGACGACTGGCTGTCAATAATCCGTGCTTCGCTCTTTTGTCGACATCGCGGGTGGCACCGCTGCCAGTGTTCGCCTTCGGGCGTCTCCATGAACAGACATGGACCCCCTGGCCAGCTTCTTGAAGGGTCATCAGCTGGCGGCTGCGTCTGGTTAACTGCGCGTCCAACTGTGGGTTGTTGTTGTTGAAAACATTTATTGAGAAAAGCAAAAGAAAGTAAGAAAATGAAAGGTTACAGAACGGGTGGTGTCCTCATTTCAGGACCCCAGTGGCTATCGCTGCCGCCCGGGCTTGTTTGATCAGCTGTTGCTGAATGGCAAGGTCCGAGCTGAGCAGAGTGGCCTCCCACTGCTCCATTGTTCTAGGGAATTTTAGTTCCAATGGTTTTGGCCCAACGCACCCACTTGTAATGTGGTATGTTGTGGGATGTTCTTCGCACCACGGGCAGGAGCCTTCGTAACGGCCCGGCAAAATAATGTGGTACTTATATGGATTAGGAAAGGTGTCGGTCTGGAGTTGCCTCCATTCGCGCGCCTCCTGAGCATTTAGCCTTTTATGCGGTGGGGGGTATTGCTGGCGAAGCGTTCTAAAGTATTGGAGCCGTGCACTGTAGGCAGTGGGGATTTCGGGGGCGGTGGTGTCCTGGTCGGGGGTGTCTGTCGCTCGGTTGGTGTGCCCTCGAGCTGACAGGTCCGCGGCCTCGTTTCCCTCGAGCCCCGAGTGCCCCGGAGCCCATGTGATTTCGTGTCGGAGTTCGAAATTGTGTACAGGGGAAGTCGTTGCAAATATGGTGAACTTTTTGGGGATTCTTCCTGCGAGAAGTAGTCGACATGCCGCCTGGGAGTCCGACACAATCTTCACTTCTTTGCCGTGCGTATCTCCGTACTGGCCGGCGAGCGCTATCGCGCCCGTTTCAGCTTCAGTGACCGTGCAGTGCCTCAGGGAAACGCTGGCCACTTCTTGAAATGTCGAGTCCACCACCACTGCCGTGGCGCGCGTGGCGTCTCTGTGTAGGGCGGCGTCTACGTATAGAGTATAGAGCTGCGGGCGACTGTGCGCTTTAAGTAGTCGATCCGAGCGTTGCGTCGGCCCTCGTCGTGCGAGCGTGATATGTTCTTGGGTAGTGGATTGACGTGGACTCTATTGCGGTACTTGGGTGAAAGGTTTTCCGTCTACTCGATGACTTGGACATCGGCCGGGAAGCCGATTCTAATGAGTATCTGCCTGCCGGTTTCCGTGCGAAGGAGTCGCTCTCGCTGTGCGAGGAGGAGAGAGTCTCTGATTTCGTCTAAGGTGTTGTGAAGTCCCAGTGCTTCGAGTTTGGTGTTGGTCGTATACGGGGGTAGTCCGAGGGCGTGTTTGTATGCCGTGCGGATCAGCGCGTCCGCCTTCTTGAAGTCTTGTCTGAGAAGAGCGTGATACGGAAGACCGTAAGACATGCGGCTGAGGACAAGCGCCTGCACCAGTCTTATTGTGCCTTCTTCTCGCATGCACTTTCTGTTCCTGGCCACCCGGCGTATCATTCGGGCGATTTGCTGGGTGGCGTGGGACAGTAGCTTGAAGGTGTGTGTGGCTTTGCGGTCGCTTTGTATCCAGAGACCGAGTATGCGGACTAGAGAAGTTAACCTTCGGGAGTGACTCAGCCGAGGAAGACGCTGGAGAGGGGAGCGCCGTTAATGAGAACCCTATTTCGACAAGATGGCAAAGCCAGCCAATCAGCGTCGTTGGCTCCATTTAAAGGCGGCGCCCAAAACGATGTCCCTACGATTGGACGAAATAGGCGGGAAGAAAACGGGAGAGGCTATTTAAAGCGCTCGACTAGTTCGTCGAGCAGCGATTCCCTGAGACTCTTCTCAGTTTTTACTTTGTTTTTTTTTCTTTCTTTTTTTTTTTAAGTTTTGCCGGTATGCTGTTATGTTGTCTGCATATTTTCCCTGTACAACTTATATCTATTTTTGGGGAGGCGAGAGCTCGTCAAGCTACACCCCTAGCTTTTTCTCTCTGCCTCCCTCATCCTTGTGATGAAAAATAAAGGCATTATTATTATTATTATTATTGTTGATGTTTGTAAATAATGTTGTAAATATGTGAATATAGTTCTCCTTTGCTCCTCCTATTCCCTGTCTCCGGCTCCAGCCCACGTTCCTACCTCCATCGGCACAACGGCGGTGTTCCTGGACCCGATGCCTGGTGAAACACGCTACTAGCTCGGCAGAACATATCAGCAGTCGGTTTGGCACATACAGAAAGACACTGCGCGCTGCTAGCGACCACCGCTCCACTGCGTAAACAAGGATGCCCGGTTGGAGAGATGAGGCGGCAGCTGTGCGAGGACCACCAGCGCCCACAGTCCTGATTGCCGAGGGCGCTGCCAGCCGCACAGACCCGCCGCGGTGGCTCAGGGCACTCGTGCACTGCTCGGGTTCGAACCCGACCGCGGCGGCCGTGTTTTGATGGTGGCGATGTGCGATGTCAGTGCACGTTAAAGATCTGAAGGAACAAACAGCGCGACGAAACACGGACACACGTAGAAAAGACACACACACGAGCGCTGTCTTTTCTACGTGTGTCCGTGTTTCGTCGCGCTGTTTGTTCCTTCAAATGCATTACCAACTAGCCCGGAACCTTGCTCTTCTGCACGTTAAAGATCCCCAGGTGGTCGAAATTATTCCTCCGGAGCCCTCTACTGCGGCACCTCTTTCGCTCCCTCCTTTACATCTTCTCTTACGGCGTGGTTCGGATGACATTTGCGAGACAATTACTGCGCCATTCCATTTCCTCAAAAACAAGCCCATTTTCATCCGCACAGACGCGGTGTGCGGTCGCCCTCCCAAAGGCTGTCCTCGGCGGGGATCCTTCGAAACGAGGAGCAGAATTTAACGCCTCAGTCAGTCTCCCAAGAGGTCATAGCTTTTTTTTTATTTTGAGGCAAGGAAAATGACGCAGTAATTGTCTATCATATCGGTCGCGCTGTAAGGGAAAGAATAAGGTAGGGAGTGAAAGAAGAAGGGAAAGAGTGAAAGAAGAAGGAGGTGCCATAGTGGAGGGCTGCGGAATAATTTCGACCACCTGGGGATCTTTGACATGCACTGACATCGTACAGCACACCGGCGCCTTTTGCGTTCCGCCTGCATCGGAACGGCCGCCACGGCCGAGTTCGAACCCCGGAACTTGGGCTCAGTAGACGAGCGCCCTAACACTGAGCCACTGCGATATCTTTTTGTCGGATGTTAATAGTAAACGTAAAAAGCTTTCGATGAAGGCAAAATTCTAGAGGTCCGTGTACTGTGCGATGTAAGTGCACGTTAAAGAAACCCAGGTGATCGAAATTTCCGGAGTCCTTCACTACGGCGTCCATCATAGCCTGAGTTGCTTTGGCACGTTAAACCCCAATAAACCAAACCAAACCAAATCTTCGCTGGTATAATGCACCAGCTACATCCATCCGTAATGGGCTTTTCCACTATCTGCTGCAATCTGGACACGTGTCCAGAACTGGAGTGACGCAAATGTTCCTTCCTCTCAGCGTGACATCCGCCGCGAAGTGGTTATATGGTGCTGACCCGTAAGACGCAGGTTCGATCCCGGCCGCAGCGTTCGCATTTCGATGCGGGCGAAATGCTAGAGGCCCGTGTGCTGTGCGATGTCAGTGCACGTTGAAGAACCCAAAGGGCATCCATCGGTTTCCTGCTGTTGCCTTCCGGCATCTCGTCAATATCGGAGGTTATAGCTCGTTCAGTCGAAGACCCGTCGGCGTAGTCGGCACCGCGTGTCGGAAATCATCGGGGGGCTACATAAAAAATGTGTGCCATGAAAATTCGTGGTTGTGCTGATTATTCGATGTGTGATAGGCGATGACGAGGTAATGAAATCATTGTAGTTGATTAATTTATGAATTCAGGAAATTAATCAATTGGAAAAAGGCGTTCAAAGGTGTCAGAATGCTCAGAACGGAAAGCCAATGCGTGATGATGGTAATTAAGAAAATGCAGTGTGGAATTGATCAACTAATTAATTGAAACCGAGAAAAATGAAAAATGCTTACAACCATGTCAACTGCTCAGAATGGAAAGCCTAACCCCGGCCAAGTGCGTTGTCGGCGCAACCGAGATAGACCAATTTCTGCAGAAGGTGTCAGGCCGAGTCAATCCCTCGTTCAGTGTATGTCGCAGATTCCAGAGCCAAGCGACAAATTGGGCCCTGCGATGTAAATTACTCTGGCAATTTTTTTCCAGATAGAAGAAAGCTTTGAAGCAGCATTATTAAGAAAGACTGTTTATCTGGACTCCAAACCACGCGGACGAGTGGCGTCAACTATAATTGTGCGAACAGCCGCTGCTGGCAATATTTTATCCGGAAAGAGAACCAAACGTCTCACGCGACGCATCGCGCAGTAAAATGGGCGCTGCTGAAACATAACGGCACATAGTGCCCCCCCCCCTCCCCCGCAAAAAGAAAGAAAAGGACATGCTATCTATTACGTATTTAGAAAAGATGGACCACTTTGTGTGCAGCCGAAAATTCATAATTGAAACCAACCATCCATCTTTGTCATTTGTATGAAAGCCACTGGCCATATACCACCGATGCAGCAGCGATTCTTCTTGAGATTGCTCAGACATGATTTCGACCTGCGCTTTGTTCCAGGAAAGCAGCTCCTCCCATCAAACAGAAAGCGATACGTCAGCACCGATGGCCAAAACGTGCCCGCAAGTTAGCAGCGATGAAACGTATCGCTGCTGAAACAAGCTACCTGAAAACTGTGCTTCAGAACTTGTAAATGGATGAACCGCTAGAAGGTCATTTGAAACCGTGCTCCTACTCAGAGCTTGCTCATGTTCAAGGCGTCATGCGAGGCTTAGCAAATGTCATTTGGGGATCATCAAATTTATAACAAGGATATTGCATCAGAAATGCGCTGCATGCAAAAAGTGCAGTCAGTCCAAGGAACCCTTCCTGACCAATGTTGGCAGCAGCTGACAGTTCGCCGCAACTATCGCAAAACCATTTCAGAAGGTGGCAACATGCCCACCGGGTTGTACGCAGCCTGCCATCATCAGGCTTCAACCGCACACAGGATGGTTTTTCCGCCAGCGAGGCACCTCTAACGCACTACATGCGCGGTAAGTTTTCACTGCCAGCAGCAAGCTGGGCCTGACGCGCCCTGACCTGACGGGATTAAGACGGAAGGGAATATCGGAGTGCACACTTAAACACGCAAGTGAAATATTAAAGAAAACACGACACTCCTAATAACTCCCCACATATACACCTACTATGTTGTTCCAAACAACTCTGACCCAGTCGTTAGAATGAAAACTGGCACTAGAGTTTATTGACCAGACTGCTGACACTGTTGAAAACCGTGACGTACCTAAGAGCTCTCATGCACGGTGCTTTCTGACGAACACAGGCTGCAAAACTCCAAGTTGGGCAGTCACGGCACACATGCACGCTCAAGCGCGCAGCGTCTCGTAGCGGGGCGGCAGGTCTCCGGGCAGCGCGCCCGAGAGCACGGGGTCCGAGTCCCCGAGGCGCGGTGGCTGCGGCCTGAGCAGCGGGGGCGCCGCCGTGGAGCGCAGGAAGACGCTCTCGCGGCGACGCATCCACAGTCGGATGGCCAGGTGGCAGGCGCCCAGCGACAGTACGCAGCCCAGCAGCAGACCGATGATGGGCAGCGCCACGCTAGCCTCGTCGTCCGAGGGGCAGGAGGAAAGGCCGCAGTCGGCCCGCGTCGGCCGCCACGCCAGCTGCAGCAGCAGCAGCAGGCACCCCGCCGCCATTCCCTGCGGCCGCCAATCGATGACGTTTTCACCACTTCATGTCGCCCCACTGTTTCCTGCGGATGCGCAGTCTGCGCGTCGTCTGCTTCGGCGCGCCCCCAACGCCGTTCTCGGCGCTAGCGTGCACTGCACGTTCAAGTCACGTGTTTTGAGCATTCGCGCCAATTTTGACGGCAGCGGTACGGCCGTACGGCTTTGCTTTCCAAGCTTCCCTCGTTACCAGCGCTGCTCCTCGCCATGGCGGGCGTCGTGTCAACGGTATCTGAAGAATAAACTCTTCGAAGAGATTTGCTGGGTGTAAAGAAGCAAGGAAACATGCGGGAAGGCTATGCTTCATCGCGCGGGGCGTTTGTGGACCTTCAAAGTGGCCTCGCCTCCACCAACATAGCACTCCGAATGAGCACTTCTGCACAGCCTTTCTGAAAGGCTCGTGCATGATACGGCTGCAGATGTCTCAAACGGCTGGTGCACGGGCTGCGTTCCTTGAGCCCGCATCTTTTTTTCTTTGCAGGGGGGGGGGGGGGTTGGACGTTCTTATGTAGAAATGGGGGGAGGTGGTGTCACGCACGCTTGGGAATGCTCTTCGCTCCTGTAAGAAACGGGTTTTTTGTACGGCTGTGGCTAGAGTTCCGTCTAGACGGAACTTTTTATTTATTTATTTATTTCAAAATACTGCAGGCCAGCTTTGGCCCAAGCAGGAGGGGCATGAGAAAACACAAATCACAACACCACGTGAAAACATTTCATGTGACACACAGCAAAAGTGGACCTTAAAAGATGAACATAGCAACGGCAAAGAGAAATACATGCTGAAAATTGAATACAGGAGAGTCACTTCCTTTTTACTGAAGCAAAAATGTTTTTAGCGCCTGTTCTACGTTAGGGGAGTTAAAAATCGATTCAGGGAGTGCGTTCCAATCTGCTATTGTTTGAGGGAAGAAGCTGTGCTTAAATGAGTTTGTTTTAGCGAAAAGATGCTGTAAGGAGTGTTCACGAGTATGACGGGTCCTTCGAGCAGTGGAGTGCTTGATGAATGAAGGGGGAGAAATGCTGAGCTTGCCTGAGATAATTTTACGAAGGAAAGAAATAGGTTAAGTTTTCTGCGCGTACGAAGCAACGGAATGCTATTGACTTTCATGAGCTGTGTTGGGGAGTCAGACCTTCTATATTTATTAAAAATGAAACGTACTGCCTTCCTCTGGATGAGCTCAAGTTGATAGATATCTTTCTTTGTGTGCGGGTCTTAAATTTCAGAAGCGTATTCAAGTTTGGACCTGACAAAAGTTTTGTAAGCCAAAAGCTTAATATTTCTAGGAGTATGTTTTAATTTACGCCTCAAGAAACAAAGCTGAGAGAAAGCGGCTGAGCAGATCTCAGAAATATGAGTGCCCCAGATTAATCTATTGTTAAGAGTAATTCCTAGATATTTGTACTGGGAGACCTCTCTGATGTGACTGTGGTGAAGGCAATATTGGTAATTACTAACATTTTTTTTCCTCGTAACTCGGAGAAGCGCACTCTTACCAATATTTAAATCCATGTTCCATTCCTCACACCAGTGACATATTTTCAGCAAAGAATCTTGAAGCAATTGATGATCTGCAATTGAGGCTATTTCTTTGTATACAGCGCAGTCATCCGCGAACAACCTTATTGACACAGATCATATATATCATTCACATATCATTCATATATATTAAAAACAGCAAAGGTCCTAACAGACTGCCCTGAGGAACACCGGAAGTAACAGGAAGCGATTCAGAAAGAGTACCATTCACATCAACACACTGAGTTCTGCCGCTTAAGTATGCTCTGACCAATTCAACAAGATACAACGGAATACCAAGTAACTGCAGTTTAAAAAGAAGCTTTGCATGTGGTACCTTATCAAAAGCTTTCGCCATATCCAAAAAAAGAACATCGATCTGTCCCGAGTTGTCCAGCACTCTAAGCAAATCATCAATAGTTGTAACTAGTTGAGTGATGGTCGACATTCCCTTCCTGAAAAGGTGACAGAATATTTCTTTCTTTTAAAAAATCAATTATAAAGTGGGCCACAATGTGCTCAAGAAGCTTACAGGATGTAGAGATAATTGATACCGGTCGGTAATTAGTCACGAGTAACTTTTCACCTTTTTTATGAATCGGCACAACACGAGCCTTCTTCCAATCTTCTGGCAACTCACTGGTTTGTAGAGATAAAGTGAATAGTTTAGCCAAATGCTCCGAGATCTGGAGCGCGTAACGCTTTAAAAAGGCATTTGGAATGTCGTCTAGACCATGGCCCTTCCGAATATTTATTTTTCGCAGCAAAGAGAGAACCCCTTCTGTGGAAATAACGGGAACTTCGTTAGGATCGATAGATTGTTTGGGTGCATCAAAAACCATGTCTGAAGGGCTCCCGAAAACACTTTGAAAGTACCTGTTAAAGACTTTAGCTATTTCCTTCTCATCAGTGACGAGGCTCCCATCCTCAGTTCTAATTTCTTTGAAGGTTTCCTTTTGTTGACCAAGGTATCGCCAAAATTTTCGCGGATCTGTTTTTATGAATGAAGGAAGGGTGACCTTAAAGTAATGGGATTTTGATGTAGACACTGCCTGGCTTAATTCATGTTTTAATTTCTGCAAATACCGAGAAGATGAGGAGTGATGTCGCCTAAGACGTTTAAGTCTACGCTTCATATGAATGATATCACGACTCACCCAGGGGTATCGACGCTTAAAAGAGTAGAAAACTGAGCTAGTTGGTTCATACTTCTTGGTGGGAACAGCCGAAATAACAAAACGCAGACACAGAAAGGAACACACAGAACGTAGACGAAGCTGACTGTCAACTACAATTTTATTGGAAAACCCGCGCTTTTCGTTTCCGTGTCAAAAAAATCTTGCTTTTATCTCCAGTGGGGTTCGTTCAAGAAGGAAATTTCTTTTCTTGATAGTATTAAGATCGACGTCAGCGGGTGTCGTTTGGAGCCAGCCAGCACACCTGTTTCTACTGTATAGATATGGCTGCGAGCAACTTCAGCGTGATTACTTTCGGGCCTGCCGCCATGGACCGCACGCACGAATAGGACCCAGGTGACAGCTGACTTCAATTACAGAGTTTGCCCGGTCGGAGTACAGGTACAAAACGAAGGGGCTGAGTTTAAGCAAAACCAGGCCCCCTTTCCGAAGTGCCTGCACGTGTAGAACGCCGCCGCCGCCTCGGGGAGACGAACGTTATCTTCCCCATTTGCCGTGGCCATGCCGGGGAACAAAGGGCCTCGTTTCCTGTGGCTCTTTGGCGTGCCAAGCACCGCGACAAGCTGGCGGGCATCATCTCCGACCCTCGCGAACATCTCCAGGCACGGGGAACCACTTTCGGCCTTTTCGTGACCTCGCGTACCGGCCTCGAGCGGCGGATGACATTTGATGATCAACAGATGTCGGTGACCCGCAGAAACCTTCGGCTGACCGGAGGCCATCACCTACCGCCGTCGACGCTACCTCGACGACAACCTTCTTTCCCTCAGACTCCACATGAGACGGGGGCGTGGCCCTAAGTGCAGTGGTGTGTTTGTGCGCACAAGTTTGTGTTGTTTGCGATCTGGGCCCCTCCCACCCCGGCGTGGGTGTCCTCAACCTAGGGAATTTAGGGAGGGAGAACAGTATAAAAGTCGACAACGAATGCGGCCGATCAGCCTCTCTTCAAGCCTCATTTTGAGCCTCATTTGGAGCCTCACTTCAGTCTCTTATGCTTGTAAAAAGATGTAAATAAACCCTCTTGTAATCTTCCTCCCATCACTCAACTCTTCGACTTGACGGCACTCATGTCCTGGTGGTGGTGGGAACGGGTGTCGGTAGCTTGACCGCGGTTACGTCAAGCGAGCAACTAGCAGCAGCAAGCTAGCAACGACTCCGAACCGAACCGACCCATGTTCGCCAACAACTGGTGGCAGCACCATCAACTGGTGGCAGCGGTGGGATGAACCTGGTGACATGGTACTGCTTCTGCGGGTGAGTGTTTGGTTTTTGCTTTGGATCCTCCAGGCTTCAAATTCTGGGTTAATAATCTGAACTGCTGGTTGATCGGGAACAGCTACAGGAGCGTGAAAGAGCTGAGGAAGCGGAAAGAGAGGAACGAGAGGCACAGCTACAGGAGTGTAGGGAGAAGCTAGCAGAGGAGCTAAAAGAGCTTAAACTCGAGGCTGAGAAAAGGCGGCTCGCAAAGCTCGAAGGGCTAAATGGGCTAAAGGGGTAGTTGCACAGAATCACCATGAGCGAGCAAAACCAATATTTAAAAGCAGCGACCGTGGACCTGACGAGGTTGTCGAGGACAGAACTGTTGTTCTTGTGCGATGAGTTAGGAGTGGATGTGGAGGAAAGAGCGAAAGATTCGGATATTGTTCAAGCAATCCAAAATTTGGAAACGGAGGAAGAGGGTGATTTTGAAATTGCTTGGGATAATATGCACAAGTGGGTAAAAGAAGAGCAGCGTAAAAGAGCTGAGGAAGCGGAAAGAGAGAAGCTAGGGAAACAGCTACAGGAGTGTAGGGAGAAGCTAGCAGAGGAGCTAAAAGAGCTTAAACTCGAGGCTGAGAAAAGGCGGCTCGCAAAGCTCGAAGGGCTAAATGGGAACGAAGTAGCAATGAGCGACGCTATCTTTGTCCAGACAGGGCCCTTAACGTTCCAGTCCATTGCCGGGCTGGAGAGACATGACGCCATAATACAGAATTGCGAAATGGCGCAAAACCGGCATGGATGGTACACGACAGAGCGCGGCCAAAGTAGAGAGGCTACAGAGACAGTCTCAGAGGAGTTAGCTAGGTGTAACTCCGCTAAAGCTCGTTCAGAAAACGTATGGAGAGGGCACGGATGGCGTCGGACAAAGCCGAGCCAAGAGAGACCTCCGAGGCTAGCTAGCCAGACCGTTGCCCAGTCAGATAGTCGCAAGCCTGCGATTAAGGGCCGAGAAACGGAGTCTGACCGGCACCCGCGGTTTAGAAAAGAGAGAGCTCCGAATGGAGGCTGTGTAGTGAGAGTAGGAACCGTCGCCGAGTTAGTTAAGCGCGAGGACGCTAGTAAGGGGCCTGTACTGGCAACTAACTGGCACGGGTGTGAAAGGGATAACTCCCCCAAAGGTAGATGTTTCGAAAGGGAAACAAAGGGGAGCCCTTTAGAGATTGTGAATCGTGGCAACTCAGATTTGAGGCATCAATGCGGTGCCAGTGACCAAGCCAGGGTTATGGCTACCTCGGCGAAGCTGGCGTATCAAGAGTGTGGAGCTGCTGTTGGGTTAGAACGCAGTATTGAACGCCATGCTGAGACAAAGGACGAGAGCCCGATTATAGATGAGCAGTGCGTTTCAGAGGAAAGCACTGAGAGCGATAAGCCAGCTGCGGAGGACTACCTTCAGGGGAGCGAACTGCTCATTTGCGGGGCAGCTGAAGGTCCGTCTGTCAGCTCTGTGGAGATGACCATCTGTTGCGAAGGCAAAGAGGTCAATTTTGTGGCTAATGAAAGATCACGCGATGCATGTCAAGGGCTGGAGGAAACAGTCTTGGCTCAGGCGGTGCACGCGGAAAGTTCAAAGCGAAAAAGGAAAAGGGCAAGAACCAAAAGGAAACGGTTGAAACGTCAGGCCCTAAATTCGCGTGCGCGTACAGGTGCTAGTGTTAGCACAGATAAAAATGCGGCAGAAGGGAAAGAGAAGCCTTCCCGCATTAGAGCTCGCAAATTTGCGGCTAAAGTTACTGTTTCAAGAAATGCTTCGGCGCGGCAGACAAGGACAAAACGTAGAATAACACCACAGAGCGCCAACTAACAACTGATTTTATTGGAACCCGCGTCAACGAATATATGCTTTGCGCTCATCAATGACAACAGAAAAAAGATAACATGCAGTGAAGACAGCATTAGGCAAAAAATGATCAGCACCCATGGCACGTGTGGCACACGCGTACGTCGTCATGCCCCAAATCTAATCATTCTGATAGGAATTCTAATTCTCTCTTGAGAAAGTTACTGGTCAGGCGACACGCGTGGATTGTTGTAAACCTGACCGCAGTAACAGAAAGGGAAGGCCGCATCTTCCAAGCAGAGCAGGAGGGAGGTTTTTCAAAGGGCATCGGCCTGCGGGAAAACCCAGACAACCCGTACCTGACAAGAAGGTGGCAAGGGAAAAGGCAAAGCGGCCCAAGAGACCGGAAGGCGCTAGGTTGCGCGACCATCAGCGCATGCGAGCACAGGGATTGAGCAACAGAGACCCCGCACGCAGGCATGTTCACCGCGCGCAATTGAAAAGAAGGATGCGCCCTTCACTTTCGGCACTGGATTCCGGGAAGCGCGCAGGGCGAAAGGGTAGCCGAGCTTCGTGCTGGGGGCGACAACAAAGAACAGCTTCTCAAGCTGGTCGCTGTGCGTCGCCAAGAGCCGGTTCTCGACTTTGCATGTGCTACCAAGGCTTTCTGAGCGTGTCGAGGGGGCGCGGAGACGACAGAGGGAGTCGTAGGTGGCTTTTTTCAGAGGCCTTTTGTAACGAAATGACAGCAGTGTCATCAGTCAAAACGCGACCCCAGCGGGCGCGTCTGAAGGGCTAATCCCTTCAACCCGGCGGTGAGTCAGCTTTCACCCCCGCGTAGCCTCTCGAAGTAGCTGTTTTTTTTGTTCCTTTTTTTGTGCGTGCGAAATCAAAAAGGGAAAGGCTACTTTGTTTTGGGCTAAAGATTTGGAGTTGATGAATGTTACTGTGTTTTCTCTTAAAATTGAGGAAGATTAAAGTGTGAGTTAGAAATGAGAGTTCAATTTGTCATGCTACCCAGAAATAAGGGCACTTAAAGGAGTGTAGTGAAGATTCCTGAGTAGACCATGTGCGGTTTGCATAGTTGGAACCGTTCAGAGCATTGAAGTTTTGCTGTGTTTTAAGGTTGGCACAGGTTTCTTTTGTATCGATAGTAGACTCAGACGTGTCAAACTTGGTTAAGATACCATGGCCTTGTTACTACGTTAGCGGCATTCATCATCATCATCATCATTTATTTGACCCTTAAAGGCCCCTGGGAGGGGGTATTACATAAGGGGGGGGAGTAGTACATTCATCATGACTCACATTGGTGGGGAAAAAAGAAAAAAAGAACAAACAAGAAAACACACACACAACAAAAGCATAAAGAGAAATAAAGTCACGAAAGGGAAATGAAACCATTTATACAGCAAGATAACACATCAGACGTTCTTTAAACCTTACTGGATCGCTTTCAATGACAACCGATTCTGGAAGCCGATTCCAGTCTTGAATAGCGGCTGACAAAATGATTTGTTAAAGGCATTAGTTGATCCGTGTAAACGTTGGATGCTCATGGAGTTGAATAAACGGGATGACGTGCGCACAGGAGGGACTAGAAGGGACTCGCGTAGGTTAGGAAAATTGTGATATAATTTGTGCAATAAACATAAGCGAGAAACTTTGCGTCTAAGGGCTAGTGGGCTGATAGCGATGGATGACTTGATAGCGGTAATGCTGTGGTGAAAATCGTAATCTGAAGTAATGAAGCGTGCCGCACGATTCTGAATGGATTCAATGGTGTTAGTTAAGTAAGCCTGGTGAGGAGACCAAATTGCTGATGCGTACTCAAGTTTAGTGCGAATGAAAGTCTCGTATGCTAGTTTACGGATTGATTGCGGAGACAGTGAAGGCACTGTAGCTAATGCCTGGTAAAGGCAAAGAAAGTGCGCATGGCTGTGCATATCTGCGTATTCTTGTTTAATGGTGTGTGGTTAGTCAGCCGATTGTGGTATTCGGAGATTAACCAACTGAAGTGGCTGCAGAATTTTGTAGAGAACAGCTGTGGCAGCTTTGTGTATAGGTTATGGCGCCTGACGCAACGAGTATAAGAGAAGTATTGCGCCAGTACTGTAATGAGTACGAATTCTGAAGAGCAGTCGTATCTTTGTGAGGTTAACTGGAGCAGTTGATTCTCAGTCTCGAGCGATGAAGGTTCTTTGAGAAGAGCCAGAGGATTAAACTGAGCGTGGGCCAAATTTTAAGCAGACTTTCGATATTCGGGTGGTATTGGGGATCAGAGCTTGATTGATAAGGAATGGAGTTTCTATTCAAAATTTGTAGGCTTTGACACACCACCGCTTATCGTACAACGTGGCAGTCTGTCTATGGCAACCTCAGATGTGACGCGGACGCTCGCTTTGACCCTAAATTCGGGCAAAATTGAGGGGTCAGTGTTCTGGAGCAGGGTTTTGTTTGGTACTAAAAGGAAGCCTGGTGGGTCTTGAGTGAATTCCGAACGCTTGCGCGTGGAGCGGTGCTTTGTTGTTTGGAACGTCCCATCTGTGCTTTCCTTTGTTGGTAATTTGGTGTTTTGGGTTTGCCTTGGAAGTTGATGTTGCAAGCCAGGATATCAACGTGGACGCGAGCCCATCTCTTCCTGCCCAGCGGTGGGGAACGCTGGCCATTCGAGATTTTCCGGGCCGCGCAGGAGCTATTAAGATCGACGTCAGCGGGTGTCGTTTGGAGCCAGCCAGCACACCTGTTTCTACTGTATAGATATGGCTGCGAGCAACTTCAGCGTGATTACTTTCGGGCCTGCCGCCATGGACCGCACGCACGAATAGGACCCAGGTGACAGCTGACTTCAATTACAGAGTTTGCCCGGTCGGAGTACAGGACCAAAACGAAGGGGCTGAGTTTAAGCAAAACCAGGCCCCCTTTCCGAAGTGCCTGCACGTGTAGAACGCCGCCGCCGCCTCGGGGAGACGAACGTTATCTTCCCCATTTGCCGTGGCCATGCCGGGGAACAAAGGGCCTCGTTTCCTGTGGCTCTTTGGCGTGCCAAGCACCGCGACAAGCTGGCGGGCATCATCTCCGACCCTCGCGAACATCTCCAGGCACGGGGAACCACTTTCGGCCTTTTCGTGACCTCGCGTACCGGCCTCGAGCGGCGGGTGACATTTGATGATCAACAGATGTCGGTGACCCGCAGAAACCTTCGGCTGACCGGAGGCCATCACCTACCGCCGTCGACGCTACCTCGACGACAACCTTCTTTCCCTCAGACTCCACATGAGACGGGGGCGTGGCCCTAAGTGCAGTGGTGTGTTTGTGCGCACAAGTTTGTGTTGTTTGCGATCTGGGCCCCTCCCACCCCGGCGTGGGTGTCCTCAACCTAGGGAATTTAGGGAGGGAGAACAGTATAAAAGTCGACAACGAATGCGGCCGATCAGCCTCTCTTCAAGCCTCATTTTGAGCCTCATTTGGAGCCTCACTTCAGTCTCTTATGCTTGTAAAAAGATGTAAATAAACCCTCTTGTAATCTTCCTCCCATCACTCAACTCTTCGACTTGACGGCACTCATGTCCTGGTGGTGGTGGGAACGGGTGTCGGTAGCTTGACCGCGGTTACGTCAAGCGAGCAACTAGCAGCAGCAAGCTAGCAACGACTCCGAACCGAACCGACCCATCTTCGCCAACAACTGGTGGCAGCGCCAACAATAGAGAGATTGATGGTGTACTAACGCACCGCTGTCCTGTTTCCCGTATCGCCAATGCCTCAAGGATCTCACGTGTCATTTGGTCTGCATACCTTTTTATGACTTGAACTTCATGCAACTTGGGCTGAAACTTGCGCACTTTTTTGCCTTTTTTGTTTTCTTTACAATCTCTGCAATGCAGGGCTAGATTGCTGCTTGGGGCACCTGACAGCGATGATGCATGTTCTCTTATCCTACCATTGAGGCACCTTCCCGTCTGCCCTATATATTGTTTGCCACAGGCCAGAGGGATATTATACACCACACCTTTAACACACTCGCTGAATCTTGTTCGGTGTGCGATCTGGCATTGCTGCTTTTTTTGCCTGTTGACTCGAGCACACATGCTCATTGCCTTGTTCGGTGCAGAGCAAACAACCCGGACCCCGTGCCTCTTGCCAATATTCATGAGTTTGTAGGTCAATCCATGAACATATTGAACCACTGCTAATTTCTCCCTTTCATTGCCTTCTTCAGGTCCACCTTTCCTTCCTTGCACTCCTTTCACTTTCCGCAGCAAGCTTTCAGCTATGCTGCTGAGCATCAGAACGGGGTAGGCCGCATTTTTTAGCCTATCAATCTGCCGCCGAAAACTTGTCTCCATCTGATGCTCACATGATTTCTTCAGAGCTGACAAGAGAGCAGCACTCGATATTGCCCTTTTCACGGTCTTTGAATGGCTTGACGAAAAAGGGAGAAATTGTTTCTTCGCATAAGTGTCCGGGTTGGAATTCAAGGCGTAAGTCCAGGAATTGCAGCGAATCCTTGGCTGGAAGCTCGTGGGTGAATTTCAACTCTGGGCAGGTATTGCGAAAGGTCTCCAGCACGCTATCCTTGAGTCGCTCAAAGTCTGTTGAATCCTCTGTTCTGCACAGAACCAAGAAATCATCCACATAACGAAAAATCCGCGTGACGCGATTTTTTTTCACAGATTCTTGTATTCTCTTGTCGCATGCGGCCAGGTACAGGTCACTGAGTAGTGGTGCTACCTTAGAGCCGATGCTGACGCCTCTTTTTTGGACGAACAAGGAATCCTCATGAGCGACGATCGTAGAGCCAAGATAGGCGCGCAGCAGCTCTAGGAACCCTTCCAAGAAAAGAAATTTCCTTCTTGAACGAACCCCACGGGAGATAAAAGCAAGATTTTTTTGACAAGGAAATAAAAAGCGAGGGTTTTCCAATAAAATTTTAGTTGACAATCAGCTTCGTCTACGTTCTGTTTGTTCCTTTCTGTGTCTGCGTTTTGTTATTTCGGCTGTTCCCACCAAGAAGTATCGACGCTTGTTTCTAATTTTTCGCCGAGGTACAAAATTTGTGGTAGAAAATGCAATGCCCTTCTTGAGGCGTTCCCATAAGCTATGAGTGTCACCTTCGTTGGTACACATCAACACATCATCCAAATAATCAATAATAGAAGTGTCGTCAGAGCGATCAAAATGATGGACATAGGCAACAGACAAATTACGGGTACTTTTAACGTGATCAGCAGGACAAAAAATACCGACGATTACGTTACTTCCTAATGCGAAATTTGAGCGCAGCAAATAAGCTGTTTCACCTTTTCGATAGATTGAGGCAAAGAAATCGAGCAACACATGTATGCGCTATCACAGAACGTAAAGTAACGTAATCGTCGGCGCTATCACAGAACGTAAAGTAACGTAATCGTCGGCGCGTCGACAACTGCGCGTCGGCGCTATCACATAACGTAAAGTAACGTAATCGTCGGCGCGTCGACAACTGCGCGTCGGCAACCGGCGCGTCGGCAACTGAAGAGCACCCTATCCGCCACACAAGAACAGGGGGCGGGGGGGGACCCTTTCCTCCTCTTTCTGCATGGCGGCGACGGTGTTCTATGCAGTCACGTTATCTTGACTCTCTAGCGGCGTCAGCGGCATCCAGTGGTATCAGTCGGTCGCTGCTAGCGCTGGGGGGATGAAAGGGGGGCGGAGCTGGTTACGAGGCCGACGACGACGCGAAACCCAGGAACGGACGCCAAAGAGCTGCGCTCTAAAAAACAACAACATATGGTGATCCGAAATGCCAGGTTCAACTCTCATTTCACCTTTAGAGAACAAATCAATGAAAAAAAACAAATCCAACAGAGCATTTTTACGTGTACAGTCACGCACAATTTGGTTAAGGTTTAAGGCTAACATAACCTCCAAAATTACATCACTAGAAGCACAGGTTCCGTAAGCTAAACTCTCCCAGTCCAAGCCTGGTAGATTGAAATCCCCCGTCATAATCACATTATTTTCACGCTTGGCTAGCAGGTGATCATATAAGCTGTCAAGAAATGCAATTTCAGTGCCAGGAGCGCGGCAAACTGCACATAATAAAAAGGTCAAACCCGAACACGACACATTTAAAAACAGGCTCTCATGATCAGGAATTTGGTCATGGACAGTGACCCGCAAAAAGGACTTCACAATTACTGCGACACCCCCGCCCCTTGAACCACGATCCCCTCTAAAGGTTTGATAGCCAGGGGGAATAATGTCTTCATACTTATTTTATCATGCAACCATGTTTCTGAAAGAACAAGAACGTGTGGGTCATAAGAAAGTAGTAGTAGTTCAAGGGCGTCAGTTTGGCTCCTAATAAAACGTTCAGTTGGGCGAGTTGGTAGATATTCATGATGTAAACAGCGCGAACTACAAGGGACAAGAAAAGAAGGGACACAGGACGAGCGCTCGTCCTGTGTCCCTTCTTTTCTTGTCCCTTGTAGTTCGCGCTGTTTACATCATGAATTTGCTCCTAATACTTCTGGCGTTAAGGGACAACACGCGCAGATCATGCGCTTGGGCCTGCAACCGCTATCTATCAGAAGTCTCGCCTCCTCTGTTAGGCGCAGGAACACGTGTATTAGATGCATTGTCCCAAACGTAGTAGGTGTTATCAATTCGCAGTTTGTCATGCAAAAGGGAAACCTTCCTGCTACTATCACCTTCATTTTTTGCACTCAGCCAAAGTAATTTACGCCTTTTAACTGTCTCCGCAGAATAGTCGTTTTGGATAGACACTGCGGACCCTTCTAGCTTTCTAACATTGCTCCAAACCTGTTGTTTTTCAAGGTAATCCTGGAAGTATAAGATAACTGGTGAATTCGAACCTCGACGACCTAACCTGTGAATGCGGGCAACAGAAGAACACGTAAGTCCAAGTTTATCGTAGAAAACTTCATCGATCACCTTTCGGCGCAATATTTCTTCAGTCTCGTTTTCTTCTTTTTCAATGCCAAACACAATCAAATTGCTTCTGCGACTTTTATCCTCTTGATCAACTAACCTTGCACTCTGCGATTTCAATGATTCCTGGACTTCTGCTAAGCTTTCATGTAGGCCATCTATTTCCTTCGTCTTTGCGGCTATTATTTTCACGCTTTCCTCAAGTTCGTTCACGCGCAGGCCAAAGTTCGCAAGAGTTTTTTCTGTCTGATCTAGCCTACTGATAACATTGGCCAAGTCACTGCGTATAGCTTGCTGGACATCAACAAGTTGCTGAAGCAATTCCGTGACAGAGGGATCTGGACCAGGGTTTTGCTCAACGTCTGCGCACAGCAATAGCATCGATGTACAGAAACACTCCTACGCAATGGTCAAAACCATATGTGGGCTCGGCATAACGACAAGGCACCTTTCATCACTTCTGTCCGAACAAACACTACTACCTGGACAGTAAGCAGGAATCTTTGAGTTAGCGACATGATCCCCGCCGCCTCGCCGAGCCCACTGGTGAAGTATTGCTGAGGACAGTCTTTTATAGCTCGTGCCAGAGACGTCAATGATACGGGAAGATCCTGAAGTGTAACACTGCGCATGTCTGGCAGTAAGTCCGCATCCGGTAAAGGGCAGATTTCACCGACGGAGCTATGTTTGCTGTAATCCGGTCCTAAGTGGCGACACGTGCTTGAAATCGTCGACGCACCGGCTGTGGCGAACAGGGCAACCTGGACAGTAAGCAGGAATCTTTGAGTTAGTGACATGATGCTCGCCGCCTCGCCGAGCCCACTGGCGCCCACAATTTGCGCTAAATTTCCGTCCAGACGGAACTGCATGTAGCGATGGGGTTCCGTCCAGACGGAACTGTATCTGACACCACACAGTTTCATCGAGCACTATCTGCCACAAGAGTTATGTCAAGACGGAATTAAAGCTGCCGTTAGGTATTGGGAAACCAGTTTACTTGCAGACTTTTGCATGCCCATTTAAGAAAGTGACAATCCTGTTCCGCCTAATGTGTGACAGGATATTCTGCTCCATCATTTTATTTTCCAAGCAGTCAGTGAGAAATGGCAATAGAACGAGTTTTGGCTTGGGTTTGTTGGTGCACTTGCATAATGCTTGTTGTACAGGTACGAACACACTAGCGGCAAAGCGCGCGCGGCACGCCGCCGGCGGCGAGAACTCCGCGCGGCAGAGAGGCCACATGGGTTGTGCGCGCGGCGACCGCCGCGGGGTCACGTGACAGTGCAGATCTCGCCTTGTCTCGAACTGGCCGAGTATAGGCGTGATTTCGCGGTCTTCGCGAGCTTTTAAGCATGAAATGCTTTTAGCTCCCGTTGTCGGCAGTGTGGTGACGTCACGCCGAGATCGAGGACCAACATCCGGGCACTGAATCCACTCATCCGGGCACTGAATTCTACTCATCCGGGCTTGAAGAGAAGTTTATTGAACCCAGGACCAAAAAGGGACATCGGTCCCTCTACAAAAACAACTAAACATTGCGGCGACTGATGTCGCCCGGTGCACACACACACACGCAGGGAACTTAAAGAGTCCAAAACCACGAGATGTCCAAGAAAGTTTAGGTGTCCATACGCGCGGGGGAAGCACGCCGGATGGAAATACCGCGCACAAATACCCGCGCACAAATATAACGCGCGAACAACGAACACACACCCGGCGCACAAACTCCGGGCGCGAACATAGCGCGCACAAACATAACGCGCGCGGACAACGCACTCAAACCTCTCGCACAAACTTCGGGCACGAACATAACGAGCGAACATCGTGTACGAAACACGCGTACCACACAGGCGCGCCACACTTAATATGGCAGGAGCCGCACCGACACACGGCCCCTGCCCGCGACGATGAAGCGGCTGGACCAGCGCCGAAGGAACTGGTGCTCCTCCAGCGACACGAGGTCTACGCACGCCTGGGCGAACATGCGAGCACGTACCCGCTGTAACATAGGGTGCATGGCTCTCCGTGGTCGTCCCTGCAGAGCCGCCACACCTCTCTGGCGCCACAGTACGAATGCCCCGACGCAAAGAAGCATGCGTACGAAAGGGTCGCGAAACCTGGAGTTGGGACCGAGGGTCTCTCTAAACATTCTAGACATGAGAACCCAAAATGTCCTGGCGACAGAACACTCAAAGAGTGCGTGCGGCAAGGTTTCAACAAGGCATCACTGCGGACATCGGTCGGAGGGGGCCACGCCCCATGCCGCCAGGCGATCTGCCGTAGGCAGGGCCCGCCATCCCCGCAGCCAGCCAAAGTCTCGCACGTCTGCGGGAAGGGATGACGACGTCAGGTCCCGCCATCGCACCTCTCTGCTTCGCGCCAATTTCTCCTTTGGGGCTTGTTTTACGGCCAGGAGCTCGCATACCCGAGAGGCGGGAGTTGAAAAAAGCTCCACCTCTGGCAGCGTTCCGGTGAGGGACCTGAGCGTCTGGCAGACTCGCTGGAAAAACCAAGGCTGCTGGAAGGCTGTCGGGCCGACACTCTGCTCGGGAAAGAAAAGGGAGCGCGACGTACCGAGCAGGTATGACAGGAGCGCCCTGCCCGGGTAGCCGGTCTGGTTAGCCAGGTCGCTGGTCGCCCGCAACGCGACCACTTTGCAGAATGTGGGCAGGTGGGGAATGCTGAATCCCCCCATGTTAGTAGGAAGTCGAAGGAGCGCTCGCGCTACAGACTCCGTCTTGCCTGCCCAAAAGAACGAGCCACATAAAGTGGCCAAACGGCGCGTGAAGGTGCGGGGTGGGTGGGCGATGCGTGCGACATAGTACAGTTGGGCGCACACCGACGCGCGGATGATAAATGCGCACTCCGCGAGGGAGAGACGGAATCGCGCCGCCACTGACAACCGTTTCTGGGCAGTCTCTCTAAGCCGGGTCCACGTCTCGCGAGCCGGCTCACCGAACGCGAGGAAATAAACCCGTAAAACCTTCACGGCCGAAACCCATTGCACGTCGCGCAACAGGTCTGAAGAGAACGCGCCAAAGCGCATCGCTCTACTCTTGCCCCTGTTCAGCAGGGCGCCGGACAGCTCGCTGTACACTTCAAACAGCCGCAAAAACGCTACGTAGCTCTCCTCGTCCCGCAAGAACAGGGACACATCGTCGGCGTATGCCGAGACCTTCACCTGGCCGTGGACCGGCAGCGGGAAACCGCGCATGGACGGACTCGCGGCGATGCGGCGCAACAGTGGATCGAGGCACAGAACGAAAAACATGGGCGACAAGGGGCAGCCTTGCCTGATCCCTCTGGAAACACTAAAGGGAGCGCTGATCGCTCCGTTGACGGTCAGGCGGGCCGTAAGCCCCGAGTAGAGGAGCCCGACTCTGGCTACGAAGGCTGATGGAAAGCCAAAAGCCTCGAGCACACCTAGCAGGTACCGGTGCTCGATACGGTCAAAAGCTTTGGACTGGTCAAGCGAGACAAAGCAGCCCGGGATCCCCGCTCTCGAGGTGAATGAACAAGTCACGAGTAAGTGCGAGAGCGGAAAACACCGAACGGCCGGGCACGCTACACGTTTGCGCTGGGCTGACCACCAAGGGCAGAATCGCGCTCAACCTGTTCGTCAGCAGTGACGCCACGATCTTGTAGTCTGCGTTGAGCAGAGTGATCGGACGCCACGCCTGCGGTTCAGATGGGCACCCGCCCACCTTCAGAATGAGCGTGACTCGGCTCTCTCTGAAAGACTCTGGTCGAGCCCCGTCCGTGAAAAAGCTGTTGACCATATCGAGCAGGGGACCCTCTAAAACGTCGTACAGCTTCGCGTAGAAACTAACGGGGATTCCGTCAGGTCCGGGGGCCGAGGCAGCATTCATTCTAGCTACCGTGGCGCGGAGCTCGTCTGGCGTCGCCGGGGCGCAAAGCTGCTGCGAGAGCTCGTCCTCGACTGCAGGGAGACCCTGGCAAAATTCGCGGATTGCGTCGTGGAACGCGGGGTCGCCCGCCCGCTCAACACTGGATGCGAAAAGCTGGGACACGTGACGTGTGAGGATTTCGCGTATCTCCGTGGCACTGCTGCTCATGGCCCCGTTGGGCAGCGCGATCCCCGCAATGAATGCGGGCGCATCCTCATCGAGGGCGCCTGCGCGAACCTGCTGCAGGACCGATGGGTCGGCTACGGGCCTACCCTGAACGAGGGCTCGGCTGGCAACGCGCGACGATTGCCTCAGCAGCGTCTCGTAGCGAGCCTTCAATAAATTGCAATAATCTCGCATAGCGAATGTAAACGGCGCGCGTCTCTTGACTATGCGGATGCGAGCTAGCGTCTCGTTAAGTTCGCGGGTGATGCGTGCTCTTCGCTGGCGGCTTTCCGCGATAAGGAGCGCGCGCCACTCGCTCTTTCTCTCGTCCCACGGCACTGATTAGCGCGCGCGCCCGGAGCACCCAGCGCACGCTGCAACGATGTGAGACTCGACCAATCTGTCAGTAGGCTGGTGTCCATTCGCCACAAGTCTACTCGTGGGGCGCACCCGCCGAAATCCAGCACTACTGACAGCGGTCGATGGTCGGTGATCCGCGGAGTGCCCGCGGGAAACGCGAGCACCTCGCATGAAGCTACATATGGCGCGAGGACGGGCGGGAGCAAAAACTTGTCGAGCCGACTGGCCGACCTCCCTCTCTCCCATGTGGCTCCGAAGTTGTCGCCATGCGACGAGACCTACGCGTCGGAAAGTCGGAACTGCACGCATAAGTCACGCAGGGAGCGCGCGCCGGCGTAAGGCCGACCCTGACCTGGGCCGCGTACATCACGTGACGGGTCGAGCACACAATTAAAGTCGCCCACTATGAAAGTGGGGTAGGAGTCTAGCATAAAGCAATCGAGCGACTCGAAAAACGACGAAGAATCGCCTCGTTGCGCCGGCGCGTACACAACCAATGCCTTCACCCGTCTGCCGTTAAGGGAAAAATCGACGGCCAAAGTGCGACCGTCGACGCCGTACGTGCAATGTGCGCTTGAACGGAGAGAACTATTGAGAAATATGACACCGACACCGCATGACATTGCGTCGGTAAGCGAAAAGAATGCTGGCACGAGGAAGCGATTCTTAAAGCTGGTAACATCAAGCGCGGTGCGGAAGTTGCACTCCTGAAGGAAGAGAATGTCGACGCCCTGCGCGCGAGCGAAGTGCATCACCTCCCTCTGCTTATCCAGCGACCGAAATCCCTGAACGTTCAGGGAGAGGAGATGCACCGTCGCCATGATGAAAAAGCAGGGCGCCGACATTCCGCCGACAAGTTTAGGGGGCCCCGCCATTGGCGGAGTCGCTCGCGCGCGCCAGCTTTTTGGGGACGGACGGATCGGCTGAGCCGTCCGAGTCCGCGGACTGAGACAATGCGTTGTTGGAGTTGAGGGTTCAGGACAGGAGTGCCGCTGAGCGAAGAGGTTCGTGGATGGCGAAAGGAGAATAGGTTTATTTACATTTTACATTAGTGGTTAGAAGTGAGAGACGATTCTGCCGCATTCGTTGTCGATTCGTTGTCGAAGTGTATACCAGAAGTGTATACACTTCTGGTTCCCCAAATTCCCTAGGTTGAGGACGCCCACGCCGGAGTGGGAGGGGCCTAGAGCTTTCACTTGTGCGCACAAACACAACACCGCACTTTGGGGTCACGCCCCCATCACATGTTGAATCCGAGGGAAAGAAGGTTGCCGTCGAGGAAGCGTCGACTGCGGTAGGTGATGGTTTCTGGCTAGCCGAAGGTTCCGTGGGTCCCGACATCTGTTGTTCCTCAAATGATACCCGCCGCTCGAGGCCGGAACAAAGAGGTCACGAAAAGGCCAGAAAGTGGTTCCTTGTCCCTTGTCGAACGATGCCCGCCAGCTCGTCGCGGTGCTTGGCACGCCTAAGAGCCACAGCAAACGAAGCCCTTTGTTCCGCCGGCACGCTCACAGCAATTGGGGAAGATAACGTCGGTCTCCCCGCGGCGGCGGCGGCGGCGACACTTGAAGAGACTTCGGAAAGGCGGTCTGTTTTTGCTAAAACTTCAACCCCTTCTTTATGGTTCTGTACTCCGACCAGGGAGGGCTCGGTAAATGGAATCAGCTGTCACCTGGGTCCCCTGTGTGGTCCATGACGGCAGGCTTGGGGCAACGGTCGCCGAGTAGAAAGCAGGTACTCTCAGCCACCCAGGAGACATATGTGTGCTGGCTGCTTCCGCCGCTGCTTAGCCTTCGCCGTACCTTGCTTAACGACGACCCACGTCTGATAGTAATTCTTTCCAGGCCAGTGTACTACGATCTTTACAGCGTGCTTCCCCGAGACCCTACTCAAGTGCATGGGTTCTGCGGAGGGCAGAGAGTCGGTGGCATCTCTCACCGCACCCTGCGAGGCATGGTCAAAAGGTGTCGTGCACGGGTTGCGGTCGGTGCAGTCCTGGGCCTTCCCCTCGGCGGCCTCTGGGAGTGGTCGGCGCCGTGGACCTCGAGGCGGGCCGGCGGCGCTCGACACGTCGCTCGCTCCGGGCTGTTCGCAGGGGACGTCCCCGGTGAGGCGGAGCGTCGCGCCACGTGAGGGCGCTCCGTCGCTCTCGTCCGCTGTGGTGGAGGAGTCGTCCTCGCCAGAGGAGGACGAGTCTGACGAGCTCGTCAGGGAGATCGGCGGGAGGTCGCCGATGTACGGGAACGTGAGCGAGTCCGTCGACGCCGTGTCCGCGGTGTTCTCCGGCTGCTCCTGCAATGAGGCTGCAGGGAAAGCAGAAATCTGGGCGAGTTGGTAAGTACTCATGATATTGTTCACAGCGCAACAAGAACGGGAAAAACGAAAGACGATAGAGTAACACAAACAAGCGCTGACTATCAACTAGTTTTTATTGCAGAAAAGAAGGGGTACATATAGAAACACTTATCAGGCACACAGACGTTTTCTGGAAGGCACGTGGGAGTTCAGATACCTTAACTCCCTCTCGGATAAGGCAATCGAAGGGCTGCTGATACATAGACTGCCTTTCTGATGAATATAAAAGGCCTCCATGATCTCTCGTGTTACCTTATCGCCGTGTCGGAACAGGATGCGCGTGTTACTATAATCCGGTACGCATTTGCACTCCTTGCACATAAGCGTAGACTGTGCAAGGGGGTCACCTCTTGCCCTCCTTTCAGCATGATCTTTCATATGCTCGCATTGGCAGTTCCTGCAATGGGCGCCTGTGTGGGAAAGGGGTTCATTTTTTCTAGTATTTTCATGCTCCAACAGGTGCTTATTCACACACCTGCCGGTTTGGCCGATGTACATAGCCCCGCATGAAAAGGGAACCTGGTAAACCACCCCTACTTCGCAGGGTACCGCCGGGGACAAATGCCGCACCTGGCAGGCACCCCTCTTGCCTTCTAGCCTCTGGCTGATCTGCTTGCACATCGTGCTTAGCTTCCTGGGCGCTGTGGTCCCATATGGACACTGCTTATCACATGGGCTGAAGAAAGTTGCAGGCAGATACGACATTGACGTCGTCTGTGTGCCTGATAAGTGTTTCTATATGTACCCCTTCTTTTCTGCAATAACAACTAGTTGATAGTCAGCGCTTGTTTGTGTTACTCTATCGTCTTTCGTTTTTCCCGTTCTTGTTGCGCTGTGAACAATATCATGAGGCTGCAGGGTCTGGGGCGGCCGGGGTTTCCGACACGTGAGTGGCGGGCGTGTCGTCGTCCTGGCGAGGCGCGGTCTCCGCAGGGGGGCGCAGTCGCGGCGGCAGGAATAGAGTCCTGCGGCGGTTGCGCTGCTGACGATGCCGGCTTCTTCTGAGGGCCCCCAGAAGCGGCCGCAGGCAGTCGGCCGTGGCGTGGGCTCCGGAGCAGCGTCGGCACGCCGCCTCGCATCCGGCCGTTTCGTGGCCGAACTCGTCGCAGCGGGCGCACCGCGGCGTGCGGCAGGCCGCGCCCACATGTCCGTCCTGTCCACAGCGTGAGCAGACCTTTCGGACGCCCCTGTAGTCGAACATGACGCGGTGACCCTGCACGGACATAAAATTAGGTACCGCCTGCTTCATCTCCATCCTGACGGGGCGCTGGCCGTTGCTCACGTGGCCTCGCCCCTTCAGCGTCGGATGAGGGATCTCGAGCACCTTGCCGTAGGGGCTCAGTGCCGAGGCCAGCGCCGCGTCCCCGACGAACAGCGGCACCCGGAATGCAGTTACGTGGACCACGGAGGGGCCCACGCAAGAGACTGGGACAGAGGTCCCGTTCACTGGGAACGATCCCTCCGCGAGGAGCTTTTGTGCCGCCGCAGCCGAGGTCACGGCGATGCAAAACTTGAACCCTCCTTGATGTTTTAGGCTTTCGAGCCCGTTCGGGCCGACGATGCTTTGAATACCGTCGACAATGTCGTCGGCCGTGGCGTCCACGTTCATCGTGAACGTGAAGCAGTGCGCCTTCGGTGGAGGCGCCCGGAACTCCGGACTACCAGGACCGGAAGCTGGCATGCATGACGCGCAGCAGCGATCGTCGCTTGCGAACTGCCGCCCCACTGCAAGTAGGGACACACGGAGCGGTGAGCATCGCTGCCGCCCACAACCGGTGTCACACTTCGCCGCCATGCAGCAGTGCCTGAGCGCTGCTTGGGATATCACAAGGCCCGAGCACACCGAAAAAAAAAAAACTGCATTGCATCCACATGGACATCGCCACTATCGTGCCTGTGTATAAACACTGCACACGTGCGAACAACTTGCGCATTTCCACGCAACATCTGTGCAGTCTCCGAGAGCCGTTTTCAACGATGGCACGGCCGACAACTTTCACGGTAGAAGAGGAGGCAGAGCTGATAGCTCTTGTCGAAGAACGCCGCCTTATTTGGGACGTTCGGCATAAGCATTACCATCGGCGAGATTTAAAAGAGCTGGCGTACAGCGAAATCACAGCAGCTCTGGGAGACAAGTTCAGCGGTAGGTATTTTTCTACCCTGCCCTGCGGTGTTGCTATTTGTGTCGTACTGAGCATGCCACTGTAGTACAAATATATTCATTTTCGTGTAGTGTCACCGCTGTTTTGCCATGTCCAGCGAAATTACGGCACGAGACCATCGGCGGGCACCTGTCATTATTCCGGCGATCGAAGCCTGGTAAAAAAAAAGAAATATGAAATAGCAAGGAGGTTGATCGAGTCAGTCGCCGCGCTAACCGCGCATGCGTGCGCGCAGCGGGGCTAGATTTTACCGCTCGCTATCATGTGGGGACACACTTTTTTTTTACTATATCTTTACTTGTTAAGACTAGGCTTCAAGGTTGTCGCGGAACGCTCCCTCCTCGCTTTTTTTCCCTTCATGGAGATATGTGAGAGAGATAATGCGCCATTTTTTTCCCGAAAAATAAAATACAATTTTCCAATTCCCACGCAGGGGTGTTTGTACCGAATTTATGCTGAGCTGTTTTCTCTATTTTTCAGCTGGTCAAATACGGTGCAAATTCACTAACATGAGGACCACCTTCACGCGGGAAAAAAGAAAGATCGAAACGCGCTCTGGAGCGGGCGCAGACGAAGTGTACGAGCCTAGGTGGATCCACTTCAGGAGGCTTATGTTCCTGTCAAGTGGATGCCCAACCCAGGGAAGCATATCGACTATGCACACGGAAGAGGAAATTGAGGCAAGTTTTAACAACATTGTGGTCGTTAGAGACCAGTGTCTTTTATATATTGTGTAATAGATAGTGCTAGTGGCGGTGGACAAAAAAAATCTGGAAAAGAGGCATGTAGGGTCATGGGTAGAAACTTACAGGCTGTGGATGCACACGAAACAATCTAGGCAGTCACTATTTGTTTGTGAAGATAGAACATGTATATTTCTTCACCCTTCTATGCTTTTCATTAACACTGTTTGCCTGGTTGCACAGAAATACTTTTTCCATGAACCCTAATCTCGTAAACTCTTGCTCATGACTGTATATTAATGCTGAATCGTTAAGCACGATTTGTTTGCATTGCCTCGACTGCAGCGTAGCAAACAGGCAGTTTGTGGCTAACTAATGTGTAGGTTTTCTTTATTCCTCACGTTCTATTACAGGAATTGTACAAGGGCACTTTCTATTGCTCATTACGCAAAGCGATGTCCCTGCAAGAGAGGTATCATTAAAGACGAACTTAGAAGCGGTCGCAGTAAACATCATTAGCTATAAAACAATAACAATATGCTCTGTGTACATACCACCACACAACACAATAGCCATGCATGACCTAGAAGAACTTCTGAAACAGTTGCCAGAGTCATATGTAATAATAGGGGATTTTAACGCACACTCCTCATTCTGGGGAAGTGAGCATACTGATTCCAGGGGTCAGCTCATCGAGGATTTTATTCTTTCGAATAACATATGTTTATGAATACGGGAAAAGCTACGTACTGCTGCCCCAGCTCTGGAAAAATGACCTGCCTCGATTTAGCATTTGCATCACCATCTGTTTTTAATGATTTTATTTGGGATGTCTTAAATGACCCCCAGAGAAGTGATCACTTACCTACGGATTTAAAGCTAACATCAGCTACATTTATCCTCCCTACGAAGCCACGGCGATGGAAAATTCACCTCGCCGATTGGGCACTTTTCAGAACGAAGGCCACTCTAGAAAAGGAATATGCCGAAACCCTTAATATAGAAGAACTAAATGAAAAATTTGCCACATGCTTAATATCTGCAGTAATAGAAGCCATCCCACAAACGTCTGAAATTGCATGAAAAACACATAAAGTTTGGTGGTCAAATGAATGCTCATTGGCTAAAAAGCAGCAAAACAAGGCTTGGGGCAACCTCCGCAGATATCCCACTGCAGGAAACTTGCTCATCTTCAAAAGGGCTAGAGCCAAAGCACGATACATTAGACGCAACGCAGAAAGGGCATCAGTACATATCCACCATAAACAGCTCAATATCATCAAAGAAAATGTGGGAGCAGGTGCGGAAATTCACAGGAAATTTTACTCCATTCACATTTCCAATGCTAACAACACCCGGTACTCAAACAACATTAGAAGAGCAGGCCAACATATTGTGTGAGCATTTTTCCACAGTTTCAAGCTCATCCAACTACACACACACATTTCAAAAGCACAAAACAATAGCAGAAAAACAAAAACTGTCCTTTGGAACATGCATACATGAAGACTACAATCAGCTTATTACAATGCAGGAACTAAACACAGTACTAACATCTGGTAAAATGACAGCACCAGGCCCAGACAATATACATTACGCCATGCTTGCTCACCTCTCCGAGACTGCCATAGAGGCTCTCCTAAAATTTTTCAATAAAATATGGATGAGTGGAGAAATCCCCCAAGCATGGAAAGAAGCAATCATAGTACCCTTCCTAAAACCAGGGAAACCACAAACTAGTCCCACCAGTTACAGGCCAATAGCACTCACTAGCTGTATAGCAAAATCATTCGAAAGCATTCTAAACATCAGACTAACCTTCATACTTCAGTCCCAGCAACTTTTAGATATACACCAGTGCGGTTTTAAAAAGACATGTTTCACAACCGATCACCTTGTACGCTTTGAGAACACAGTCCGGGAAGCGTTCATCCACAACCAACACTGTATCGGGGTCTTCTTCGACCTGGAGAAGGCTTACGATACCACGTGGAGGTTCGGTATCTCCGTGACCTAGCGGACCTAGGTATCCGCGGCAGGATGCTGAGCTGTTTGAGCGACTTCCTGACCAATCGAACGTTCAGAGTCCGCCTAGGCGCAACCTTCTCTAAGACTTTTATCCAAGAAACTGGTGTGCCCCAAGGGTGCATCCTCAGCACGACCTTATTTGTCATCAAAATGAACTCCATAGGAAAAGTAATCCCAAAATCCATAATGTACTCGGTTTACGTAGACGACCTCCAAATAGCATGCACGTCTTCCAGCACACCTACCTGTGAGCGGCAAATACAAATAACACTAAATAAACTGGCTACCTGGGAAGATAGAAACGGATTTAGATTTTCCACTTAGAAAACAGGAGCGGTTCTGTTCTCTTTGAGACGAGGCCTACAGGCCGACCCCACACTATATTTAAACCAAACCCCACTACCTGTCAAACAAGAGCATAAATTCCGAGGGATAACTTTCGATAAAAAGCTCACTTTCCTGCCACATATAAACAGCTTAAAGAAAAAAGCTTCCCAGGCCCTCAATGTGCTGAAAATACTATCAAGAAAACGCTGGGGGTCTGATAGAGCTTCCCTGTTACATATATATCGTTCTCTGGTTCGCTCTAAGTTAGACTATGGGCCATTGTATATGGCTCAGCAAGACCGTCCTACATAAAACGACTGGATCCTGTCCACAATCTTGGTTTAAGGTTGTCTTCCGGTGCTTACAGAACTTCACCAATAGCAAGTCTGTATGTGAAAACTAATGAACCTTCGTTAGAAGATCGAAGAACTGCACTAACTTGTACATACATCCTCAAAATCCTTTCTCAGCCTAAACATCTCGGTTACCCAATTGTCACGAAATGCTCATCCCGAATACTCTTCAACAACAAGCCCCATGCGATTAAGCCGTTGCTCTTGCGCTTCGAAGAAAAATGTCAAACTCTGAACATACTAAACGAAATCAAAAATATTGCCCCAAGACACGAAGCGCTACCACCGTGGTACACTCTCCCCACAGTGTGTGACGTCACACTAACACGCCTCAGGAAAACCTGTACACCACACGACCATATAATACAAGAATATCTAGCACTACAACAAAAATACAGAAATTATACTGCCTTTTATACTGATGGGTCAAAAACTCACGCTCATGTAGGAAGCGCAGTAATACAAGGAAAAAATGAAAATGCAGTACGACTGCCCTCATGTGCCACAGTTTTCACCGCAGAGTGTTATGCTATTAGTGTTGCGGTACAGAATATAACAAATGAAAACATCAAAAACAGCATTATTTATACAGATTCACTGAGCGTCCTTACAGCATTAAACTCCAAAAATGCCACGGAGCCACTGATTGGAAGCATCATACACAATATAGTAAAGGTCACAACACAAAAACATGTTATAAAATTCTGCTGGGTTCCCAGTCACATTGGCATTAGGGACAATGAGAGAGCCGACATGTGTGCTGCACAAACCAAAACCATGGAAATAAAACATGTGAATTTGCCTCGTAGAGATTACATGAAGTTAGTGCATATCAGACTAAGAGCCAAGTGGCAAGCTTCTTGGGAAAATGAAGGACACAACAAGCTGCATACCATAAAGCCCATTTTAAAAGAATGGAAATCATGCCGCCATAAAGAGCGTTTTATCGAAGTAATTTTATGTCGTTTACGCATAGGTCCCACACACACATCACCCATAACTTCTTGTTAACAAAAAAAGACAAACCTGTGTGCGAAATGTGTGGTGAGGAGCTCACAGTAAATCACATTTTAATTTCTTGTTCGCGTCTCGAAGAACATAGAAAAAAAATTTTTACAGTGTTTTACAGTGAACACATTCTATTTCATCCCGCATTGCTTTTAGGCGAGCAACCACTTGTCGAGTTTTCACTTGTTTGTAAGTTTCTAAAGAAAGCCAATGTTTTAAATCTATTATAATGTAACCTCTGTACACTTGACATAACATCATCTAACCTTGTGTTTGGCGCATGATAGCCATGTTGCTTATGCTCCATAAAACCCCATATAACCCCAAATAACTTTCTATTGCAGGAATTTTACAAAGGCTTGGTGGCCTCTTTGAATGGCGACATGTTCTTTTCACTGCAGATGCCAGGTGGAAAGAAATGTGAATGTGTTTGCCTAAAAGAGTTTTGGTTTTCAGAATGATAAGCATGTTTCATTAGAGCTACATCGCCTTAAATATAAATCTAAGAGCTACTTTCACACATTATGTAAGTACTCAAAACATTTGAAGTGTTGTGTTTAAAGTTTAAGTAGGGATGAAATACAAAACCTGCACTGGTGTAAATTTAAGTCTGCATAAAAAATGAAGGAAAGACAGTTCTCAAACTTGGCTTTTATTTCAGCACGTGGAAAGCCAGGCAGAGCTGAGCTCGGAGCACCTCTGGGGGACGGACGAGGATGTGACAGCAGACACAGGTCGAGCCATCCCAGAAGAAGACAGTGCAGCAGATGCAGACATCGAAGAGCAGGGAACTCCGAATCAGATGCAAGGCCTATCGAGGGCTAAAGGAAAAAGGAGAAATGAAGACGACGAGTCACATCAGCGGAAACTCTTGCTGAGTTCTGCTGTAGACATCCTGGAGAAAAGCCAGAGGCTGGCCGCAAAAGATGAATGCGATGCCTTTGGTGCACTCTTAGCACACACTGTGCGGCAAATCCCAGCGGAGCCTCAACGGCAGCTGGCAATGCTGCAGACTACCAGTCGCTCATCAAATACAGCGTATCCCTTCATGGGGCTGCTACAGATGTGAACATCAGTGATCTACTATAAAGTTAGCAGAACCTACTTGGCAACTGCTGTCCACTGCCAGCTGACTTGTCCCTCTTTGTTGAAGTAATCTTTGAAATCTTCCCTCACTTTCTGAGCAGCTTTGCAGTAATTGCGGCCTGCCTTCTGAAGTGGCTGCATGGCACTTGCTCTGCTGTCAGTTTCCCGCCACGTTCCCCTTCGAACGTGTCCTGCAAGGAGCATTGAAAACTGTTATTCACTGGGAAATTAAATTATTTTTTGTGTGTAACAGGGTTGCAATACTTGAACAGGGTGAGCTCACGGGCTAGTTGGTTATTCATAACAATTTTTTCAACAGCGCATGCTACACAAGGACACAAGACGAGGAAACACACACACGAGCGCTGAACTGCAACTTTATTTGAGAAAAGGCGCCAACCTCTACATATATACCCTCAAGGAACCGCCCACTAGGGTAAAACCTAAAATCACTGCACGTGTCAAGCCATAAGCAATTACTTGAACAGGGTGAGCTCACGGGCTAGTTGGTTATTCATAATAATTTTTTCAACAGCGCATGCCATGCACGACCTTACCTTGCCATGCACGACCGAGCTCTGAGAGGCAACCTTCAACATACGTCCATTATTAAGGTTTTCCGATATGTAGACGACTTTTTAGTTTTTTTGGACTGCGGCAGTGAATCTTTTCCACTTGAAGTGACTCATGTCCTCAGTGTGTTTCAAACGACATTGGCCCCTCTAGAACTAACGCATGAAATACCGGACAACAGTACCATTAGATACCTAGAAATTAGACTTTTTTTCACGCCGGTTCACGTATGCTGGGCCTTTGAGCCAAGGGGCAAAAAACCCATCCTGGCATATGATT